>NC_091444.1:91279005-91616745 GCF_964237555.1 Oryctolagus cuniculus | reverse complement strand
ATCAAATGCTCATCCCTATTTTTAGGTGCATTTAAAATTCTGGATTTATACCTGGTAATTGAACTTTGAGATTCCACACAATGCTATTTTTATTATTATTTTTGCCCACCCTCTTAAACATCCATGAAGAAAATATCATGGAATATTATGAGAGTATTGTTTTTCTTTAGTTATGCCATAAAACATACGCTGATTTTTTCCAAAGGAGAGGCAGTCGAGAGAAATCCTTTTCCCTGAACACACCATCTTTTCTAAAGTAACATTTAAGTCATGTGTGATTATATCTGTAAATGAAACTCATGCTATAGCAAATTGCATTTAAGCAAGCCTCTAAGACAGCAGACATGCAAAAGGTAATCTATGTGCTCACTCCATGATCAGTATTGTCTCTCAGAGCAGCCCCTGCTCATTGTCCCTGATTTCACACTTGGGGGAATCCAGTCACTGTTACAATGAGCAGCAAGTGCAACCTGATTGCTCAGTTTCTGAGTCTATACCTTCAAACAATTATTCCTGTATGTAGTGAATAGCAAAAGTCAAACATCTGAAGAAAGCCGCCTGTGTCACCTGATATGAGACCGAGTGTCTGGCATGTGTCACCTTTCCTAGTTTGCAGTTGATGGAGGGCGTAGTCTCTGGGCAGTTACCTTAAGGGTCCATTTGGCCTTACAGGTGGCTAAGATGGTCACAGTATCTAATCCCCTGTCGGCAAGGATATTTGGGACCAGGTACTCTAGAGAAGCAGAAAAAGGTATTTTGGAGATATCCATCTTCTCCTCTGGTTGGTTGGATTCTAAGCTGGCAAACAAGAGAAAGGCAGAGTGAACAACAGGAATCATCTGGCAACTTAGGCATCCCTGGATATGTTTGACTAATCGGCTGGCTTCTCCAAAATTTAAAAGCAAACTTAGAATGCCATTCAGACATTCAGAAATGGTGAATGACTCAAACCCAGCACCCTGATACAGAATGCTAGCATTTTAACCAAAGTTTTAGCAATAGACCAAATATCCAACCTGGTTCACAATATTGACACTTTATGATATTCTTTTCAGTTTAGTTAAAAGATACAAGTATATTTGGGTAAATGGAGGTCTAGAACTGGCTAAAGAAAATTCTGAAATTTGGACCAGTTATTTTTATATAAAGCAATTTATGAATGAAACATTGGCATATATTAAGTCAGATGTTTTCATAATTAAAAGAATGAACTAGCAAAACTTTTTTAAAAAGATGGTGTTTTATTTTTCACAAAATATATAGATATCTGAGAAAAATACCTTGGGATAGCTGGGAAGACACTTGTTTTGTAACCAAAACATCCTTGCAAGATTTTTATTTAAATGGAAGAAATATCTAAATGCTTCCAAACAACAACATTTATGTAAATTTGACATACATTTGACACACATTTTGTAAAATACATTTAAAAAGTAGATTTTCATTAACTTGAAATAGCATCCTTTTACCTACAGTATCTTGTTTATATACTTACCATGAAAGCCCTTGTGAGATCACAGCCTGAACAGTTGTCCAAGCACATTTTCTTTACCTATCACAAAGAAAAAATGTTGTCAGTCATGGCTACAGCATGGCAGCAGAAAAAATAAGTAAATAAATAAAAGAGGTATGAGTGAAGGTAGCCTACAAAATACTTGTGTGGCAGGGGCCCAAATACATGAGCCATCATCCACTGCTTTCTCAGGTGCATTAGCAGGGAGCTTGATCAGAAGCTCCAGTCACTAAACAACGTAGAGAATATTTGGCTGAAAACAAATAGGATGAAAATGAAAAACAACATATGTGTAGGAATCTAGATATAGATCTCAATTGTTTTTGAATAGACTCGAGTGATGTTTATCTAAGCAAAGTAGTAGTATACTACCGGGCAGGTAGAGGTTTACTAACATACCCAAATTACTGTTTCTCCTCAAATAGAACATAAAATAAAGACATGATGACGTTCAGAACTTAATACTGACTCCTAAGAATAACACTTTTGAAAATATGAAAACAATACAAGGATAACAATAGCAAACGATACCACTTTCAAGAAGAAGAGCAGTGATTCAGCGGTGTTTAAACCTATTCAAACTAATTTGTCGCAACCATCATTTTAATGGTTTTATAATTTTACAACTGAATTATGTGCCATAATTTGCCTAGGCAGTTCTCTGTTATTTGCTCTGTAATATTGCTTAAATCTCTACAGCTCAGCTGCTGAACTTTCTATCTTAATGAAAACGCATTTGGTAAATTAATTCATGTTCTAATTGTCATATCAAGAAGTCATTTGGCAATGAAGATCAGAATGGAGCAGCATGGTCCATCTCAAGACGCTATTCACAGACCAGCAAATGCACCTGTGCAATGAGACCAGCTCCACAAACTCAACAGTGAGAAAACTCAGCCCAGAGTGAGAAGCAGGCAGCTACGATTTGTTTGCAGATCTTCCCAAAGTTCAGTTTCCAAACTTCACAGTGTGGGTGGGGAAATGTTGGAGAAAACAAGGAGGCCTGAGCTCCCAGACCTCAGTACAATGATCAGCCACTGCAAAAGCAGTAGGCTATGCTTTAGTTTATACAAACCACTTTGTCATATCTTTTATCCAATATTTTTGTAATACAGGATATTGAAGCAAGAATTTGAGAATTTAAAAAGTGGGAAAGACCCAGTATAACCCATAATTCTATGTTAAGGGCAGTTCTCTTACACATAATTCTTTTCTTAAGATTTATTTAATTATTTGAAAGGCAGAGAAAGAGTGATAGAGAGAATCCTGGTTCATTCCACAGATAACTGCAACAGCAAGCACTGAGCCAGGCTGAAGCCCAGAGCTAGGAGCTTGATCTGTCTCTCCCACGTGGGTGCAGGGGCCCAAGCATTTGGGTCATCTTCCACTGCTTTCCCAGGCATGTTAGCAAGGAGCTGGATCAGAAGTGGAGCCGCTGGGTCATGAACCAACACCCTTTTACCTGCTACAACATCGGCCCCACAATATTATTTTTAGAAGAGAAACAGGGAAAAAGAAGACATAAAAAAGTCACTTGTATCTATTAAGAAACAGAAATGAGAATAAAACCTTTTTTTTTTTGGACAGGCAGAGTTAGACAGTGAGAGAGAGAGAGAGAGAGAGACAAAGAGAAAGGTGTTCCTGTCCATTGGTTGGTTCACCCCCCCAAATGGCTGCTATGGCTAGCGCGCTACACCGATCCGAAGCCAGGAGCCAGGTGCTTCCTCCTGGTCTCCCATGCGGGTGCAGGGCCCAAGCACTTGGACCATCCTCCACTGCCCTCCTGGGACACAGCAGAGAGCTGCACTGGAAGAGGTGCAACCGGGACAGAATCCGGCATCCCAACCGGGACTAGAACCCGAGGTGCCAGAGCCGTAGGCGGAGGATTAGCCAAATGAGCCGTGGTGCCAGCTGAGAATAAAAATTTGACAGAGAGAATATCAGGCTCAGATAGGTTATTTATGAAATTCTCTCAATTTTTAATGTATTAACAATTATGGAAACTTTTGGAACCAGAGAAGGACAAAATAATCTGTAAATCATTTCACAAAAATAAATAATCTAAATACCAAAATCTCACACAAGACATAAAAAAAATTACTTTAAGATTTAAATCATATAAAATCTTCATCAAAATAATATTTAATCTTTGTTTAAGAGTAAAGTGAATAGTAAGCAAGTAAGTTTTATACAGGCAATGATTGCTTCAGTAGTTAATAGGCCAGACACAGAAAGACAAGTACTGCATGTTCTCCTTTTTATGTAGGAGCTAAAATTAAAAAAAAAAAAACATAAACAAAAAAAGACATGTCTTTGCATTAAAGTAGTGCTATAAATATAGTTCTCTGTCAAACTCTGTTTCATATATTTGTCAAATTGTTAAGAATGATATACTACCCTAGATTTAATGGTCTGTGATTACTTTAAAGTTTACTGTATTTGAGTAAAATTGACATTTTTCATTTGATTACTGTTTATAGCCTTTGCATTATTTCCTGCTGTTCTATGGTCTTTTCACTTTTTACTTGCTGAACTCTTTGTTTAGTGGAGCATTAAGGATTTGACTATAATGTAAATTAAAAATGTTATATCAACAAGAAAAAAGTCATTAAAAATAACCAATTAATATGATTCATCATATGACAAAACAAAAAGAAAACACATAATCACTATGCATATGCAGGAAGTACTTTGGAATCAGTTCTGGATCTATACATGAAAAACCTTCAAAATAACAATGAAACATTCTCAATCTGATTAAAATCATTCATGAAAAAAACTATTGAAATAACATTTAATGTGAAAGTCTGAATTATTTCTTCTAAAATCAGAAGAAAGAAAAATATTTATTCTCCTTATTTATAAGCGACACTTTACTGGACATTCTAGCCAATAATATAAGAAAACAGAAGAGAGAATTGAAACGGAGATTGACAACAGCCTTTTCTTATGAATTATACAATTGTTTATATATAAAGTCCTAAGTAACCAACAAACTTAATCTGCTAAATTTATTAAACTTAACAAGTATTTAACAAAGCCTTTAAAAGCAGTAACTATGATTTTATATATATATATATGTGTATATATATATGATTATACAGATACACATTTATATATGTGAATCTGGAGACACATATATACATATATATGTATAAATATATAAATGTGCATATATATACATATATATTCCAAATTTAATTTAAAAGCCATGTAGGAGCTGGAAGTGTGGAACAGTGAGGTAAGCCATGACTTGAGACACCTGCATCCCATATTGGAGTGCCTGTTTGAGTTCTAGCTGCCGTAATTCTGATCCAACTTCCTGTTAATGTGCCTAGGAAACAACACATGATGGCCAAGTACTTGGATCCCTGCCACCCAAGTGGGAAGCCAAGATGGCTCCTGGCTTTGGTCTGGCCCAGGCTTCATGGCTGCAGTCATTTGGGGAGGGAACCAGTTAACGGAAAATAACACATACACACTCTTCTCTCTCTTCTTCTCTCTCTCTCCCTGTCACTCTGTCTCAGTTATCATGCCTTTCAAATGAATATATAAATATTTTAAATGTCATTTAAAAAGCATCAAAATACTTACAAATATATTTAAGCAAACTATGTATTGCATTTATACTGAAAAAATATATGACAATGAGAGAAATGAAAGATAATCCAAATAGAAATGTGCACTATGATAATAGTATCAAAAATGTAAATTATTTTCAAAATAATTTATAGATTAAATGTATTTAAATTTATATACTGACAGATATTTCTTCACAGAAATAGGCAATTTGAGTCTAACATTTGAGCATATAGTCAGAAGGCTTAGAGTAGTAAAAGTAATTTTTAATGAAATTTAGTTGGAAATCTACACTATATTCTTTCAAGGCTCATTATAAAGCAACTTTAACCAAGATAGTTCTAAATTGACATATATTTAAACTTATATGTCAGAAAAGGGACTACAGAAATAGATCTCAAATATATGGTCCATTGATTTTTTTTAAATGCATGCCATGACTCCCTTTCAATGGAAAAAGATGTATTTGACAAGAGATGGTATCTTAACACCAGTATCCCATCATGAAAAATGGTTTGACTTTGACCTCACAGTATGAAATTTATTTGAAGTGAATTACAGACCTAATTTTAAAAGACAAAACTACTACACTTCTTAAAACACAGATGGTACCAAAAATGCTAAGTTTAAAAAATGATAAGTTGAACATGATAAAAGTTATAAAGCATCTGCTCTTCTACTGATATCATTTGGGAAATAAAATTGCCAACTGCACACATAGAGAAAAAATATACTTGGATTTTTGATAAATATTTGATAAAGGATACTCGTTTTGCATATACACATCTTTTACAATGAGAATAACTAAGTAAAGTAGACAATAAGAAATGCACAGGGATGGGTATTAGGTTTTGTGGTTAAGATGCCAGCTGGGACACCAGCATGTCATAAGTGTTTGAATTCTAGTCCTGAATCTGTTCCACATTCCAGTTTCCTGCTAACACACGTCTTGGGGAGGTAGCAGGTAATCAATCAAGTAGTTCAAAATTCAAACCACATGGCAGACCTAGCTCCCAGCTTCAGCCTAGCCCAAGCCCCGGTGCTGTGGACATTTGGGAATGATCCAGCAAATGAGGACACTCAGCTTGTCTGTACATCTGTCCAACTCTATCTTTGTCGAGCTCTCTCTCCATCTCTCAAATAAAAAAACATTTTAAAAGTTAAAAAATGAAAGGTACATAGGAGTTGAACAGATCCTATTTCACAATACATGATCAAAAATAAATGTTCAACATTCTTGGTAATTGGAAAACTGCAAAGTAAAACCATAATGATACATCAACTTTAAAATGAATTTAATATCTAAAGTTAAAATACTAGCAATAGTATTAACTTAACTGTTGATGAGGATGTATGGCAACTGAGTATCTCAAATACTATTGCTATCAATTTAAAATTATTGTCAAGTAATTTCATTCATGAATGTTTATTCCAAAGAAAAAATATATTTCTAGAAGAATGCATACACATAACTTGAAATCAAAATGACCTACCTGTCCATTAAAAGCAAATGTGTTTATGGCCGGCGCTGCAGTTCACTTGGCTAATCCTCTGCCTGCGGTGCCAGCACACCAGGTTCTAGTTGGGGCGCCGGATTCTACCCCAGTTGCTCCTCTTCCAGTCCAGCTCTCTGCTGTGGCCAGGGAGTGCAGTGGAGGATGGCCCAGGTGCTTGGGCCCTGCACCCCATGGGAGACCAGGAGAAGCACCTGGCTCCTGTTTTCGGATCGACGCAGCACGCCGGCCGCAGTGCACTGGACACAGCAGCCATTTAGGGGGTGAACCAATGGAAAAGGAAGACCTTTCTCTCTGTCTCTCTCTCTCTCACTGTCTAACTCTGCCTGTCAAAAAAAAAAAAAAAAAAGCAAATGTGTTTATAAATTATAGCATATCCTTGTAATGATGGTACACAATCACGGTGGTGACTCTCAATTCATACTGAGAAAAGCATGCCAGAAATGAAAAAATATATTCTGGGTTAGTACATTTATTTGAAATTGTACAGCTGTTGGCTAAACTCAACTATGGATGATAAAATGAAGATAAATGGATGGGGATTTGGAGGAAACTTGAGATAACTCTTTTTGATGAAGAAAATCCTTCTGCGTTATATAGTTATAATTTGTCCTGGTCAATGTATGTAAATTATACCTCAATAAAAAGGATAGCAAATTGATAAAATATAGCATTCCACTTTAAATTAGAATATCAAGCTTATTCAGTTTCAAGATGTCTCATGAACAGTGAGCTCATCCTACACCACATTGAGATTCAAATGTGTTACTACAAGGACTTAGGAACATTTATAAAATTTGGTCTCTCCTTTGTGTCAAGAAAAAGAATGGAATGCAAAGATGTGGTTAAACTCAAGTCTTCATCCTGACTCATAGTTGACCTTTGGAGAGGCTGGAAACTTACAACTGGATAAAGGGATATAACAGAAGGTCACAGGAAATGAGATAGTCTGCCCAAATTCCACTAAGAACTCTGAAAATGCATGATAGCTTTTGCAGTAGATGTCAGAAGTTTGCAAGTGGCTGGTTAACTACAAATACTACAGATGTGTTTTAAGGAGCCCATAACCTATATGAGAAGCACACATATCTTAACAGAGAAAAGAGGTACTCCGTAAATATTGTTTTTTGGTTTTTGGTTTTTTTTGACAGGCAGAGTGGACAGTGAGAGAGAGAGACAGAGAGAAAGGTCTTCCTTTGCCGTTGGTTCACCCTCCAATGGCCGCCGCAGCCAGCGCGCTGCAGCCAGCGCGCTGCAGCCGGCGCACCGCGCTAATCCGATGGCAGGAGCCAGGTACTTCTCCTGGTCTCCCATGGGGTGCAGGGCCCAAGCACTTGGGCCATCCTCCACTGCACTCCCTGGCCACAGCAGAGAGCTGGCCTGGAAGAGGGGCAACCGGGACAGAATCCGGCGCCCCGACCGGGACTAGAACCCAGTGTGCCAGCGCCACAAGGCGGAGGATTAGCCTAGTGAGCCGTGGCGCCGGCCTAAATATTGTTTTAATTAAAAGGACAATTCAGTTGGGGGGTGGTGATTACAAAGAATCTAAATGATCCACTTAGTGCTGGAAAACAGAGGTATTTGTTATTTTGGTTCAGAGTACCCATGACAGAACTTGACAAAGAAAAACAGGTGGGATTGGCATTGTGCTGTAGCAGGTAAAGCTGCCATCTGCAACACTGTCTGGCATCCTGTGTGGGCACCAGTTTGCATCCCTGTTGCTCCACTTTTTTTCTTTAAAGATTTATTTATTTATTTGAAAAGTACAGTTACAGAAAGGCAGAGGCAGAGAGAGACATGTTCTATCTGCTGGTTCACTCCCCAAATGTCCACAACAGCCAGAGCTGAGCCAGTGCGAAGCCAGGAGCTTCTTCCGGGTGTCCCATGTAGATGTAGGGGCCCAAGTACTTAGGCCATCTTCCACTTTCCCAGGCCATAGTAGAGAGCTAGATCGAAAGTGGAGCAGCCAGACTTGAAAGGGCACTTGAGGCAGGAGCTTTACCTGCTACGCCACAGCACCAGCCCCTGCTCCACTTCTGATTCAGCTCTCTGCTAATGAACTGGGAAAGCAGCAGAAGATGGCGCAGGGTATGGGCCCCTGTCACCCATATGGGAGACCCAGATGAAGTTCCTGGCTTCAGTCTGACACAGAATGAGCCGTTGCAGTCATCTGGGAAGTTAACCAGTGGATCAAAGTCTCTCTCTTTCTCTCTCTCCCCCTCTCTCCACCTCCCTTTCTCTCTGTTAACTCTGCATTTCAAATAAATAAACGAACCTTTTTAAAAATGTAAATTACAGGAAAAGGATTAAGGTACTAAAACAAATGAGACTTGACTGAATCAAGAATGTAATGTTTAAACACTCAAGTGATCTAGGTGTCTCTTTGTAGAAAAGAAGAAAAATTATGCTTCAATGAAAATGTAAAGTAAATGATCTTCTGTTTCTGCAATAACAAAGATAATTAAATGCTTATTTACAAGAATTTTGTTAAATCATGCTCTCCTGTTTTATAAATATGAAAGGACATCATGTGAAAGGAAAACCACCTGTCATGCCCATAAGCAAAAACCAAAAATATGATTTCTAATGCTTCACCTATGTGGCCTTTAAACATTTTGAAAGCCATTTGTTTTGAAAACAATTTTCTGAATTGCATAGTCCCTATCGAGTTTAGAGCTAGCTTAGCTGTTTCCTGCAACGAAGGCAGATGCGTGAGTCGCATCATGGTTCCCGTGTGCCTTCACCCGTGTTGGTGTACTGGAGTTACTGGCAGCATGAGTCACCGGTGTCTACACTCCATCCTCTGGCCACATGGATGACACAGGTTTCTCTGTTTTCTGTCATTCCAGCCTCAGCCACAAACCTTTGCTCACGTTCTTCTTTGGCCTGCGGCACTGTTCTTACACATCCGGCTGCCAAATCTTCATTACCCCATAGTGTTATGGTGCCTTGCCTGACCCTCCTTCCTTGAACTCACCCCTCCTCTGTGTTATGTCTGTTCACCAGACTCCTTCCTGTATAATTCTGTAGTAACAAAGTGTGGGTTCCCTTCATAACTGTACCACCAGTAACGGACACAGAAACTAGAATAAAGGAATATATAACACTTGGTAAATAAGTAAACCAAGGTGATATGATAGCCACTCTGCTTCCCTTTCTTACTGTCTTTTCATTTTATGTCTGCACTTAGGAGATGAATGACAGTCTTTCCATGCCCTGACAATTATTCTGTTCTATTTTATGGTTTGTTCCTGATCTTCCTCTACACATTTGAGAGGAGTCTCCTTATTATGCTCTCACATTAACAGAGTTCTCTCAGCTTATTTAACTTCGCTGCTTGCAATAGCCTTTCACAGTTCACGGAACATAATGGAACCTATTCTGCACTGAAAGAGATGATTTCCATGCTAAGGAGAACTCATTTTTAATCCTGTGTTGTTATCTAAGTCTAATAGGTTGAGCAATTTTAATTATTTTTCATAGTCTCAGTTTCTCATTTAGGAAATAAAGGATTGAACTATATGGTCTTAGATGTTCTGAATAGTGTGCACTTCTCCGTTAAAATTACCAAAGTTTCCATAGCACATAGTCCTACACACCTAATGCAAATGCATGGTTTCAATATCTTATCCATTCTGTTCTACTGATGGCTTAATTCTATTTGCAAATGTCACAAAAGAACAAAAACGTAACCTGTGAGTAACTGGACTTGACTGAAATCATGAAGGAAACTGTTTGACACATAACTGAAAGGTCAGAGTATTTCAGCACTCAAAAGCAATTGCATTCATGCTCCAGTTCTGATTTTCTTGGTTCTTTCATTTTTGTGTGTGGGATTCAAACTCAGGCTAACCTCTCTCAGATAGCAAACTGCTTGTTGCAGTTCCTAGTCCTTTGCACAGTGAGTTCTTCAATCACAAATAAAGTTCTAAGCATTATTCTGATTGGGTCAGAGAGAAGCAGCTACCCACCTACAAATCAGCCAATTTGACTGTGGATGGGTCCAGGGCCAGGCCTGCACTGATGAAGCTAAACCTGAGAAAAGATCTGCTTGGTACTTGAGAGGCAGTGTAGAATTAAACAAAAATCTGAGTGCTTCTATTAAGAAGGAGGGAGTAAGTATGTCCAAACAACAAAATTATCACTTGTTAAGTGAAAATGACACCTTTAATAACAGAATAATAACAAGATTTGTGACTCTCAAGGCCACATGCTAATATCTCACATGTATCTTGAAATTCACATATAAATCTGCAGCACTTTTTCACTTAGCTGCCTCATTATTTCTTCAACAACATATGTACAGATGAGCACATAAACCCTCTGCAAACACTATACTATCAGAATATTCTCTTGTTCTCCTCAATACCACTCTCCCCTCAAGAACTCAAATTGGATTACGTGGAATCAGCTTTGATTTCCCGAACCAATTCTTAGTCCTTATGTATGTAGTTATCAAATCCTATCCATTCTCTTTTCCACCTGTAAAGATAAACTAGTCACATGAAAGACACAGTCAAATTTTAGTCATATTTCCATGACTAACATGTGTGCATCTGCCTTATGTTAGTTTCTCGAGAACCTATTCCACTGATTTGCATACCATATACTCAGAAATACTTTCTGCTTTTGATGATGATAATGTTGATTTTAACAACTAATTACTCCATTTCTGGTGACTTCCTCTCTTCCTGTTTGCCATGGTCTTACTTTCTAGAAAGCCATGCAGAGATCATCTAAAATACCACCCCCCAAATTCTCATCTTTGATTTCCAAGCAGGTGCAAGGGTCCAAACACTTTAGCCATTTTCTCAGGCCCATAAGCAAGGGGCTAGATCAAAAGTGGAGCAGCCGGCACTCGAACGACACATAGGATGCTGGTATTGCAAGCAGTGGCTTAACCTGCTGTGCCACAATGCCAATCCCAATAAACACCATGGCTCTTTAGACAGTAGAAATCTTGAGTATGTCAGAATATCTGGAATTGTCACAATCACTAGGCATGCTACTGTCATTTAGCAGACTGTCTCAGGAAAACTGGATAGTTAACAGTGGGTCGGACATAACAGAACCAAATTCATCCAGGGTGGCCTTCCAGGGCCCTGCTGGACCTTTATGGGTAACAAGCCTATTTATCTGAGTCTATTCATGTATAAATAAATCATACACACATATTTTTCATATTTTATCTTATTTATTATTTTATATTGAATTTGACTTTGAAGGGGGAAATGTGGCCTTCATTGAACTTATCCATCTGCATAGAAATAATGTCTCTATAAAACCAAATGTTTGTTACTGTAACTTCAGCACCATAATTAAAATCCAATCTTTTTAAAAAAAAATCAACTCAATCAAAATCAATAGTTTCTTTGGAGCCACAGTAATATTTCAATATAGTTAAGAATTCAATTCAGAAATTTGGTTGGTTGGAAAACAATTTTACACTTGCCCAAATAGAATTTTAAAAAGGGCAAAATTGTGTTTTTCACAGAGACACAGTCCACTGGAGTCGCTAGCACTGGACAGCTGTTATAGTGTTTAGAGTCCTGAGATAATAAGGAATCCAGGCATCCTAGACAAGACAGTCTTCCACTATCCTTTCTTCCGAGTACAGAGTTTGTGGTTGTGTGCAATGACACAACAATCATAACCTTCATATGAGAGTCCAATTCTTCATTTCCATGAATAGCAACTTGCAAGTGAGGAGATACAATACACTTTACCAAGTCCGTTGATGTATTGCCTGCCAGTCCAAATACCTCTGCTGTGAGATACTCCCGGATGGTTGTGCTGCACAAAGCAGTCTCTATGACTATGTCTGGTCCCCCAAGATTTCAGGTTCTGTGAGTGTGACCCACCGGGACCTGAAAGCCAGCTCTCTACCAGCAGGAAACTGCCTTCATCTTGGCTGTTTGAGAGTCTTCAGAGCCTTACCACAACCATTTTGAATTTGCAACTTGAGAGAAGATTGTAGTTTGGTTCAGAAATTTGTCCAAAACATTCCACATTTCAGGAAAGTTTTATCAGAGAGAGAAGTGCTATTTGTGGCAATGAGGGATTTACTATGATTTTTCTATATGTATTTGTCGATAACTATCATTTTCACAGTTATTTCACACATCATATATAAGTATCTGGGTTCAAACTTACATCTTCAGTGTGGTTGTGTCAAAGTATCTACAAAAATCATAATTAATATGATGTTGTCTTCCTTTTGTTTTTCCTTTACATTACATTATTCTAACTAGTTAGAATTATTACAGGTCTTGTATTTTAAACATTATTTGTGTAGTTTTATATTTTCAGTGCATTTTAGATCAGAATTATAAAGGGAATGTGCTGATTATCACAGCACTGAAAACCAATCGGTCATGGATTTCCCGACGCCTGGGTTCTACTCTCCAAGTCTAGGCCCCTTTATAAGGACTGCTCTTTGCTGAACCCTAAGTCTGGAACACAGCATGACTCTGTAATTGGTGTAGTTGGGAGGGAACCAAAGAAGGGGTATACTTTCTCCTAGAATGAAAAATTGGCTGTCAGACACCAATCATGGTCTGTAGGTAGCCTTAACTGGCTGTCCTGATACTACAAGGGCAGTTTTGACTCAAGACCATCAAAAGTGAGAATAAGTTGGTTTGAAAGGAGAGTAAATAACAAAGCAAAAAAGAGACACAGATGTAAAAGACTTGCTGCCTTGAATTGTGATGGCTCTGTGGATTCCATGACCCACGAGGACTAGCTCCAACCTGATTGCATCCCCTACGTGACCCAAATCCTTAAGAGTCTGTAACACTATTTTCTGCTACCACACTGAAGTTTTTTTTTTTCATTGCCATGTAACATATTCACAGAAGAATTTTATTTCCCATGCCACTTTCAAAATAAATATTTTATTTCTGGGAAAGAATAGGTGACTTCATATTATCTTGTGGTTGGACTCAATAACTTGGAATTCAAAGCTATATTCTACATGGAATTAGCCTACTATTACCTCCCTTATATTCCACTCTAGTGCCAAAAGGAATATAGAATAATTTTGATTACACTGGGGCTTAATTTTTTCTTGAATAAAACCCTAAGTTACTAACTTTTACTCTTTTTCATGTCCATAGCAAGGCGTTTCTTCTCATCAATCATGTCAGCAAATATCTTTGGTATCATTTCACTATTCAGTTTTGATGTTGTAAAAATTAAAAATGATATAAATTAATTTTGCATTCATATATATGATTGAATATATTTTATTGCTGACTCATATCTCTCAAAAAGTTCATGGAATTAAAATGTAAGTTTATTTTGTTGCACAAAATTTTCAAATCCATGCAAGCATAGTTTTGTTCATATACACATTTCTTTGAACTTTTAGAAGAACCTAAAATATAATTTATAATAATATGTAGATAAACATAGTAATGTATAATTTTATGTTTGTTATAATATTTATGAGTGTCTCTCTGAATGCATATATTCATTTAGTGTAAGAAACCTTCTTATTTGCTGTGGCAGTAGTACCAAATACTGTTTTTGCAACTACATAACAATCAATGTAGCTTTTGTTTGGTAAAATGTGATAGAGAATAAATTTTGTAAGATTTCAAAAGATTCAATTTTTGGTCAATGGAAGAATGAAAGAGAATCTAAAAGTAGAAAAACAAATGTTCATTGAGTTCTGAAGAAACATAAGGACATAATTAGGTCAACGGGAAATAATTACGAACTCAGAGTGAAAGAATAACTTGAACCAAAGCTAAGTTCTCAAATGTCCACAAAAATATCTACGAGAAAAAAATGGCTGGGTGGGAACTGGAGTGGGGTGGTTAGCTTTGGAAGTTGACCATACTAAAATTAAGACTAATTTCTGTTGTTAGTAAGCATCTGGAAATGAAAGGAGTTCTTAAATGCTTCCCAGGATGAGTTAACAATTGAAACAACATGGAAAGTCAGTAGAGAAAATGTTTAAGAAACTAACATAGGCACACCAATTCTTTCTTTTTTTCTTTATTAGTTATTTAATGAGGTTCTCCTATCAGAACACCAATTTGTGAGTGTGAATTCTATTCGTTAGAGCAAAAACAGATCACAGGTAGCCCTGAAGACTGAGGAATAGCCTTGATTTTTGGCAATATTTGTGAATCCACACTCCACCAATTCTGGAACAAGACTGTCTGAAATTCATACCATCTCTAGCATCCACAAGGTGTGTGACTTTGGGCAATTAGCATGGCCTCTCTGTGTCCCAATTTCATCAGACAAAAAGGAGACTATACTGTAAATCAGAGGGTTGTTCTCATAAATTCTGAGTAAATCTTGGTATGTGTGGGGCGAGGGAGGCTGAGTCTTCTGTGTCCCAAGTGGCAGCCTACCTTGTTGCACCACATCACCCCTATGAGATTGATTTTTAAATGCTGATTTGTTGGGGCTGGCGCCATGGCTCACTTGGTTAATCTTCTGCCTGCGGCACCGGCATCCCATATGGGCGCCAGGTTCTAGTTCCGGTTGCTCCTCTTCCAGTCCAGCTCTCTGCTGTGGCATTGGAGGGCAGTGGAGGATGGCCCAAGTGCTTGGGCCCCTGCACCTGCATGGGAGACCAGGAAGAAGCACCTGGCTCTTGGCTTCAGATCTGCACAGCGCTGGCCGTGGCAACCATTTGGGGAGTGAACCAATGGGATGAAAGACCTTTCTCTCTGTCTCTCTCTCTCACTGTCTATAACTCTACCTGTCAAATAAAAAATAAATGCTAATTTGTTAATAGTATATATTAGCTTTAGCAGCTTTCTTTAGATAATTTTGGATTTTCTACTTAGACGATTATATTAATAATGAATGGATATAGTTCTCTTTTTTAGATTGGAAATGCACACTTTTTAAATTTATTCATCTTATCAAAATTTCTGGAACAAATAATAGAAATAAGAATAGTAAATAATTTTGGTCTTGATCTTAAAAAGAAAGCGTTCAGTCTTTTTGATAATGAATATATTTTTAGCTATGGGTCATTTGTAGATACATTTTATTAGCTTGACAATTTTTTTTCATTTTTATATAGATTTGCTTATTTATTTGAAAGGCAGAGTTACAGATAGAGATGATGAGACACAGCAATATTCCGTCCACTGGCTCAATCCCCAAATGTCTGCAATAGCCAGGACTGGGCCAGGCCAACACCAGGAGTAGGAGCTACACGAGGGTCTCCCACGTGAGTGTCAGGGGCGCAAACACTCGGGCCATCCTCTACTGCTTTTCCAGGTATGTTAGCAGGGTATTAGAGAAGAAGTAGAGCAACGGGACACAAAGCATTGACTATATGGGATGCCTGACCCACTAACAGGGGCTTACCTCACTATACTTCTGCCTTGAAACTCTTCTTTTATTGGATAAAAATATGAGTTGTGTCAAATTATTTTTTGCATCTAGAAAGATGATCTTATACTATTTTACCTTAACTTGATAATGCAGTTTATTGTGTGGATTGATTTCTAATTATTAAGCAACTTTCCATTTCCAGAAAAAAAATGCACATGGTCATAACATAATGCCATATTTATATGTTTTTTGGTTCACTTTGCTAATATTTTTCCTTTTGGGGATATTGTGTTTATGTTGAGTAGTGACATTTATAGGTTTACTATTTTTGGTAATTTATCTGGTTTAGATTTCTGATGACATAGGTTTCATAAAATGAATTGGAGCATGTTCCTTACTCTAGAAGAAAGTCTATACAACATTTCTTGTTTTTTCTTTGATTGGAATACTTTATCAGTGAATTTGGGGAGCCTGGAGTTTTCTTGTTTGAATGGTTTAGTAACAACTTTGATGACTTTAATAGCTGTAATTCTTTTCTCATTATCTTTTTCTTCTTTGTTACCATTTTTTTCTTTCTCTGTGACTTTTTCTGAGCTAAACCCTATTACTAGACTTCAGGTGCTTTCTCTCCTGTGATAACGCAGATGAAGGCACAGGGACTGTAATGATTCAAGGTTTTTAACATGCATAGGAGATCACATGTTTGGTGGTTCAAAGTTCTTGCAACTGAAATGTGGGGGCAGACGTTATCCTGCACTTGGTTGACACTGAGGTGATGTTTTTCTTCCTTGGCCTTCGAGGCTGTGGTGCTACCTCTCAGCATCCAAAGACCTCGGATCCAGAGAAACCCTGGTTTGTCCTTGGCAATTTTGACCACCCTAACACCAAGCGACCCTGTCCACACAGGACAAGGCAAGGTGGCTATCCAGACATCTGTATACAAAGACGTTTGAGTTCTGCCTGGATTTAACTGCCAACACCTGTTTGGCCTGGACTTTACTGTTTTTTCCACTGAAAGTCCAGATGCTAGAACCACCTGATTCTCAGGCAAGGAGGAATCACCTGGTCTCTGCCCCAGTGAATCTTCCCTGCTAATACTATTTTAGCTTTGTATGTATAAGGCTATGTATGTATAAAGCCAATACTATCTTAGCTTTGTATGTATAGGGCTGAGGGAAACAGGGGTTTTCTGGACCTCCAGGGGAGAGTATAGCTCACATTAATAAGCAAGTAAATTTGGCTTGCAGAAGTTTCAAGTCAGTCCACAGACTTCCTCCCAAAAGTCTGATGTCCCCCATGTGGGCCATTTATTTCACAGTAAGTATTCCCTTGAATCAGCAGCAATCAGAGCCCAACTGCCTTACAGATAGAGTGCTAGGACTCCTTGCCCTCTGCCATGGTTCCATCATTCCATCCTCCTATCGAAAGAGTATGACAGGCCAGCGCCACGGCTCACTTGGCTAATCCTCTGCCTGCGGCACCAGCACCTGGGTTCTAGTCCCGCTTGGGGCGCCAGGTACTAGTCCTGGTTGCTCCTCTTCCAGTCCAGCACTCTGCTGTGGCCCGGGAGTGCAGTGGAGGATGGCCCAGGTCCTTGGGTCCTGCACCTGCATGGGAGACCAGGAGGAAGCACCTGGCTCCTGGCTTCAGATCGGCGCAGCGTGCCGACCATAGTCACCATTTGGGGGGTGAACCAATGGAAAAGGAAGACCTTTCTCTCTGTCTCTCTCTCTCTTTCTCACTGTCTAACTCTGCCTGTCAAAAAAATGAGTATGACAACCAGTACAATATGAACCAGAGTATCCTCTATCAAAGACTGAAGTTCTCAGATTTTCCCACCCAGCTCACAGGAGTCTCTATTTTTTTTTCCTTTCTGGATGTAATTTCTCTAATAGCATCTCATTCTGATCACCAAAATTGTCAGGAAATGTGTGGATTTGATTTTACCTATTTTCAGAGTAACATGTTATCTTGCTAGTCTTGGATGTAGATATAAGACATGTGACTCCTGGGTCCGAGAAAAAGAACTGCGTATGTCATGGCAAAAGCAGTAGACAGAGATTCATACTGATTTTCATTGATCCCTATGACAACCAAGTCCCTCGGGAGTGCCACCAGGAGGCCACCGACCACTGCATGCCTGAGTGCACAGTTGAGTTCTATTTCAGGAAGGATCTGAGTTTGTTGCTTCACTACTTGTATGGTAAGCAGAAGCAAGCCTGCGTTTCTGGAGGAAGATTCTACCACATTCTCTGTGGTTGCAATTAGCCAGCACAACCCTGAATATGGACTGGATAAGAGCTTTTGTAATTCAGAGCTTGTATAGTTGAGTGCCACAGTAGATTGTCCCTCCCAAAACATTTCTTACTCTAAACTCTAAAATTTACATAGGTATTGAAAATGGCTGGCCAGAATTAAGAATATTAACTATTCAAATAGAGATCAAATAGGGATCCAAGTAATGATGTTCATTAGTGACTGCTGGGAAAGTGCACAGTTTTTCTCCTTACTCTCAGTGGGCTTGGTACATTTGAGTAAGGACAAGGTCCTTTTTCTCTCAGTGAGTTTCATTCAAAATTCCTCATGGTTTTGCATGACCTATGATATAGAACATTGTAGAAGAAAATAGTTTTACTTATCCTGGGAATTAGAGATCTATTTATTTGAAAGGCAGAGTAACAGAGAGAAAGGAAGAGAAAGCAAAAGAGAGGATCTTTCATCCACCGGTTCTCTCCACAAATGGCTACAACAGCCCAGGCTGGGCCAGATCAAAGACAGCAACCAGGAACTTCGTCTTAGCTGGAAGAGACCCAAGTACTTGAATTCCATTTTCTGCTGTCTTCCCGGTGCATTAGCAAGAAGTTGGATGAAAGTGAAGTAGCTGGGACTCAAACCAGCTCTCCAATATGAGATGCTGGCATTGGAAGTGGTAGTTTAATTAGCTCCATGACAATGCAATCCCATTTCAAGAATTAGAGAGTTTATTATAAGGTTAATACCCTCCTTGAATATTTGCTCTTAGTTTTTGCAATGGATAGTCTGCCAATTACATATCAATGATGATGTCCTATCATTCCATCGTTCACCTACTGCTTTTGTCCCTCACACAAATTTACTTTTTATTATTTTAACTCCAGTCTATGTTCCACTTGCTATCAAATCTATATTAGAGTTTTGCTGTTGCCTGGCTTTCAGATACAGATTACTAATATATACGCTGGGTAGCTCTGTTTGGATCTTCCATGGGAAATTCTTGTTTAATATGCCTGAATAGCATTATTTCATTGTCTTCTCCTACTGCTGCATCTTATTTTCGTTATGGATGCTGTTCCATTCATAGTACTGTTTTCCACCATGTTACTGAACATGAATCCTAGGACCTATCTTCCTAATCTATTTTATACTTTTTAAACATTGGATAAATAGTCTAGTATATTTTCCTCTACAAATAATTTAGCATAATTCAAATCCTTTTAAATTCAGTTTTATAGTCTGGATAACATCGTCTGAAATATTTATAATACCACCTTAGTTGCTTCCTCTGGATTTGCACCTGCTTTATTTTGTTTTTCCCTCCATATTTGTCCAAAATATGCCAATTACAGCACTGTCCTGGCTTTTTTAAAGAACCATTTATTTATTTATTAGAGAGGCAGAATTACCGAGGGACAGATACAAAGAAAGGTCTTCCATCTGCTGGCACTCCTTACATGGATGCAGTGGCCGGAACTAGGCTGATCTGAAGCCAGGAGCCAAGAAATTCTTTTAGATCTCCCACATGGGTGCAGGGGCCCAAGCCTTGGGCCATCTTCCACTGCTTTCCCAGGCCATCAGCAGGGATCAGAAGTGCAGCAGCCAGGACTCAAACCAGTGTCCACATGGGATGCCAGCACCACAGGAAGAGACTTAATTTACTATGCCACAGTGCTGGCCCCTTTTCTTGGCTTTTCAAGACCTCATTTAACTGTAAGTATATAAATTCTTCAGCATGTTAAAAATGAGCCTTCATGATAAGATTCAGATTCATCTCCTGTTACCATTTCCTGAAAATTATGTTCTACAAATGCTAAATTTCTATTCTTTCTATTACTATGCTGCATGGATTCCACTGTTTCTTTTCTTAGAATATTTTTCCACATATTCATCATAAAGATATCTTTTAATCATTTTTTATATTTCCACTCAATCTCACATTTAGGAACCTCTCTGAACCTCAAAGAAGGGGCAATTGTCCTTCCTTTATTCATACTGTATTATCATAGTTAAGTCAAATGTTTATTCTATATATGAGCATAGAGTCACACTCAAATACATGAAAATGAGTTTATATCTGAAGGTTTGTTTTCCGTATAAGACTAAGCTTCTGGAAAATGGTTAGTGTGGTATTATATTAATATTTCTATCATTTACTTTAAGTCTGGTTTATAGACCCCAAATAAATTCCCAATAATGCATATTATTCTACAATAAACAGTAGTAGGTTGTTAGATTTTCAAGGTAAGATGTACGGATTATCTCTATGTCATTAGTCAGTGTACTTTCCATTGAATTAGGTACTGGCATTGGCCAAGAGCAAGTGAAAATGAGATTATGTCCTTTTATAATTCTTGGTTCAGTATTCATAATATTTGGCTCATCAACTTCAATGTACAATGCCTGTAGAAAGCATTGTACTGCAAACAATCTACCTCTCTATAAATACACACCAAACTTTAAACTCCAGGAAATTTATAGAATTTTTAATCTCCATCTCTTTTTCAGTATTTGCATGAGCTTTCCATTTTCAATTGTTCAGTAGAATTATGATAATGTCCAATAAGACAAATTCATCCAGGAAGGAATAGAAGAGAGGACAGATAGACAGAGATGAAAGGACCTGAGAAAGGAAAACTCTGACCCAGCAAGCCCTAGCATGGGTGGATAGAAGATGGTGGAGAAAACTGGATGACTGTTTGCTTTGATTGTCTCCCATGGTGTTTGTCAGAGTCATTCATAATTAAGAATACCATGAGAAATTTAGTGATCATTCAATGGTGTTGACTGGGGTGCAGAATTAACAGGGGTGCAAGCCTAGTTACTTTAAGTAATCATCTTCTTATCAGTGTAAACATTGTTCCATGACAACTCTGATGGGAGGAGATGACTCAAATGTGAGTTTATGAAGAGGGAAGCCAGTCCTTCCACCTCACCTTGTGGGCCATTCCTCCTGACTTCCATGTCACACTAATTCTATCCCATCTCTTCTTCATGTCAAGTGTTCTCTCTTGGTGAATTTTCCCCTTCAGCACGTAAGCAAATTCAGATACTCCATTAAAAACATGCAACAAAACAATGAAAATAATGCCAAAAAAACTAAACCCTAAAATGTAGCAAAAATATCTTAAATATCACTATCTGGTAGCACTGACTCAAAATCTTATAGAGAATAGCAAAAAAAATCTAAACTTTCACGGCATGTCTTCTCATTTTCTACTGTAACTTGTCTTGTATTCATGTGGATTACACTGAATATATTCATGTGAACTACAAAACAAGTTCTGTTGAAACATTTCTTCTTTCTTTAAACAATAATTTATCTGTCTGTCTATGATGTCACTCTATAAAAATACTGCGGTCTATTTGGCCTTATGTTTCAAAATGCATAAATACAAACATATTTCCATTAAAGAATTTTATTATTTCATATAGCTTAACCATATCTCTTAACAAGAGCTCCCAATATCCAAAATCCCCATGTCTGTTAACAATTTGTTCACAAATTACCAAAGCACTATTGGTTCTCTTTTCATTTTTGTCATATTCAGACTTCATGCTTATTTATAGACTTAAAACACTTGAAGATTTCTGTGTGTGTATGTGTGTGCACATGTATTAGAGAAAAGGGATAGGAGGTTGAGAGGAAAGGAAAGAAAGTAGAAAGGAGAGGGGGAGTTAAAAAAGACATAAAGTGGATTTTTTCTGTATGTGTGTGTGCGTGTGATAAAAGCAAACCCAAACATCCTCATGTTTATCAGCAGTAGGGACACTGCTGTTTCTTGCCATGTTTCTTTCTCTGACCACCTAGAAACATTTATTTCTAGAAATTCTTTAGCCTCTCCCTTTTTCATAGATCATACACCAGCCTATATATTATTTAACACCTGAAAGTTAAATACCCTCACTGTTTCAGGGTTCCTAAGTAGAGGAGATCTTACTTGGGCTTAGGTCCCAAGCCCATCTATAAATGATTTAGTCTCCTCAGGAGAACGGCTATTGTGATGAATGTAGATTAATCAGTATTTTTCTGACTCATCTCTAAAAGGTGTGGGCAGGCACTGGTAGCAAAGAGGAAGTCACTGATGTTGGCTGGACAGCAAACAATGCCTACTGTACTCCAATTGGATTTCTAGTATAAATGTCCTCATCTTCTACTCATCCTTTAAATACTCATTTTTTTAAATTATTTATATATTTGAAAGGTAAAGAGATAGACATGGGGCCGGCACTGTGGCGTAGCAGGAAAAGCCACTGCTTACAGTGCCAGCATCCCATATGTGCACCGGATGGAGTCCTGGCTGTTACACTTCTAATCCAGCTCTCTGCTGTTCCTGGGAAGGCAGTAGAAGTTGTCCCAAGTTCTTGGGCCCCTGCACCTACATGAAAGACATGGAGGAAGCTCCTGGCTCCTGGCTTTAGATGGGCCCAGCTCTGTCTGTCGTGGCCATCTGGAGAGAGAACCAGCGGATAGAAGACCTCTCTCTCTCTCTCTTTGCCTCTGCCTCTCTGTAACTCTACCTTTCAAATAAAATAAATAAGTCTTTAAAAAGAGAGAGAGAGAAACATAGACAGATAGACATAGATAGAGTCACGTCCACCATCGCATTCACCAAATGCTCCCAACAGCTGGGAGCTCTGTTTTGTGATTCACTAGAGTGGAGCCCTTGGAAAAGTTACTGACATTTTTTGCCAGAGTTCATCATGAATGTGTGGCTCTCAAGAACAACTAACTCCTGAGGTGGAAGTCAGAATTACTTGAATTAACACTTAAAACAGTTAGTTTTTAAATATTTTACATAGTTAATCTTCATCTTCTTATTATTCATCTTATTATTATTAAGATCAAAACACTCAATGATCATGTTAATGCACTCTTCACACATGTACTGAAACTGGATGGATGAAGTTCTCTCATGTAGCACTGAAGCTGTCATCTTTTCCCAAGACCTCGCTGGTCCTTTTAACCCTGTGAGCAGTCACACATTTTCACACATACCTGTGGCTAGTTTACAGGCAGTGGACACTGTCCACTATGTGTGGTTTTATATGCTGCACTCTCACAGGGTGATTCTTTTAGTTGTTAGCGGTTCGTCCATTCTCCTTGCTGTGCTGGCTATGTGAAGTCTGCACCATATGAGTAGCATAATAAGCCAGATGTGGAAATTCAAGGAAGAAAAATCATATTGGCTGGAATGCTCAAGGTGATACACCTGTAGATAACTAACATCTTAACTAAAAATGATCCTACCTGAATCAGTGTCTACAAGTAGAATGGCCAAGGATTTGTTTCAAATAAATCTGTTTCATACTAGGAACTCTAATCAAATTTAGGATTCTATACTATTGAAAAATGTTGAATTTAACAATCATTTATATTAGAAATAATCTTTTATTCTTAAACTATTTCTTTGGTTTACTTTTCTTGGTTCCTATTGTGAATGGTACACCATCACCATGTTCTGACTCTAAACTCTTCATTAAACCCTAAAACCCTGCATTTTAGAGATTCCTAAAGCTCATCTTTGCTAAGAACATGAAGCACAGCTTTTAAACTTTAAGAAGAATATATGTATTCGAGATTGATGCATAATAACATATGAAAAATAGTGTATAAAATATTGCTTTCAACAAAAATAACATTTAGCAGGCTGCTCATTGTGAACTTAATTCTCATTACATAATTTAAAATCAATTAGATATTAGTTAAGTATGAATTTCAAAAGGAAACATTAAACATAAATTTATGAGTCAGATTGTTGTTCAACCCTTGGGACTGCCACCAAGTTTATCAGTCTTCTCTAGAATCAGCCTATGTTCTTGTGAAATCTGGATAATATATGTTTTATACAGCAACTATAGTGTATGAAGAAACAAATACATTGAAAAGTGTTTCACTGGTTTATTTATTTGCAAAATACTCCTCTGTGGTAGTTCTGAGGTTCAAGCTTTTACTATGCTTATAAAAGACTTGCAGATTTACTTTATTTTTGTATAATATAATATCTAGTGAGGTGCCACAATTCAATTTCATGCCAATAATCTCAAGAGTGATTATGTAACTGTAATACCATGATGATGTTTGAAACATGGAAAAAATTGAAATGAATAAATGGGGATTATTTTTCAGGATTTTCAAATTTTTTAAAATTCAGAGAGTGGTTCAACCTCCCATGTTGAACTGTTCATATAATTTCTTTTGACTTCTAGCTTTGTCTGCATTTTGAGAAATGGCCACCAGAGGGCAGAGAGACCCAATCTTTAACATCCTCAAGACAAGATCCCTAAGCTCAAAGGAATGTTTTCCAACATTATTTAGTAAATTGCTTTATCTTGTAAGTGTTTTTCCCAATTTTTTTCTACATAAAATCATCTCTACAGAATGCACATCTACAAAACTCAAGAAAAGAACATTCTAATTGGTAATCAACTTGATTTGTGAATGTTTTCAAAATCTATTATTTATAAGAAAACATGTTTTAAATAATTGTTTTTAAAATAATTTTATAAAAAATACTTGCTAGTCCCACATTGAAGCCTGTTCAAGGAACTATAAGAATCCTGTGTGAAGCTGGTTTTGTGTTGCAGAAGGTTAAGCCTCTGCCTACAACTCCAGCATTTCAAATCCAAGCACAGATTCGAGTCTGACAGCTCCACTTCCAATCCAGCTCCCTGATAATAAGATTGGAAAAACAGTAGAGAAGTTGGTCCAAGTGCTTGTATATCTACTCCCCACATGGAAGACCCAGGTGGTATTCCAGCCTCCTGGGTCCCGCCAGGGCCCAGCCCCAGCTTTTGTAGCCATTTGAGGAGTAAACAAGTAGATAGAAGATCTCTCTCTCTCTCTCTCTCTCTCTCTCTTCCTCTAGCCCTGTCATTCTGCCATTCAAATAAATAAAACAAATCTTTAAAAAAAATCTTTCTCACATTGTTTAAATTTTAAGAAACTATAAAATTAAGAAACACAATTTATAAAAATCATTTCACAACATCCAAAAGCGTTTCAATTGTTTATGTCTCCCTGTTCCATTCCCCAAGAAATCACTGTTAAGTCTTTCATATACTCCAAAGTGCTCCATGGATATTGAACATGGAGATGCAAAAATGGAAGGGGTATGTATGTATGTGTGTATAAGGACACTTTAAAAATTATGGAAATACTGAATTAAAAGATAAGTTTATGTTGGTATAAAAAAGCATTTTTAAGCCAACACATACTTTTTCCATAATGCATTTCCCATGAACTTTTAAATGTCCCCCCATATGTGTGTATATGTGTATGTATCTGTGAGTTTTCAAGTAGACGTGTCTGAATATTTTTTGTCTCTGTGTATGCATCAGTACTGACCCACAAGTTGTTATTAAGTGTGAAATATATGAACTAAAATGAATCTAATACTTAAAAGGAAATTATAAATTTGGTTTGTATGTGTGGGTGTTTGTGTTATGAGTGTGCCATATTACATAGACATATTTATGTATGCATTTTCATGTGTCAGTGTCTGTGTGCATACGTGTGATCTTTTTTTAAAAAAGATTTATTTATTTATTTGAAAGTCAGAGTTACACAGAGAGAGGAGAGGCAGAGGGAGAGGGAGAGAGAGAGAGAGAGAGAGAGAGGTCTTCCATCCGATGATTCACTCCTCAGATGGCCACAAAGGCTGGAGCTGCACCTATCCGAAGCCGGGAACCAGCAGCTTCTTCCAGGTCTCCTACGTGGGTGCAGGGGCCCAAGGACTTGGGCCATCTTCTACTGCTTTCTCTGGCCATAGCAGAGAGCTGGATCGGAAGAGGAGCAGCCAGGACTTGAACTGGCGCCCATATGGGATGCTGGCTCTTCAGGCCAGGGCGTTAAGCAGCTGCACCACAGTGCCGGCCCTGCATGTGAGTGATTTTGATCAAATCCTGCACCTTGTTTTTGCACTGATTGTGAACTCTGGGTATTTTCTCTCCCAGAATGTGCTGTTGTATCACATACATTCTAGGAGTGGCAAAATATTGTGTTCTTTGGGTTTCATGATTCATCGAATCAATCTTTATTCCTCCAATTCATGGCAAAATGCGTTACAGTGAAAAATCTCCAGGACATTTAAAAAAATATTATTCTTTGTTTTGAATGGACTGAATTCCAGCCAGCGGATGAAAAAGTCAGTCTAATTACTCATCACTAACAGAGGTAAATTGTCCCTATTTTTCTTCTCCTTGGTTATCAGGTCTCCACTGTTCTGTACCAGAGGAGTAGGAAGTCCTCCTGCAGACTGAGAATCCTCACTTTGGGGGTATCCCACACACCAAGGGACAAGGTAGCCAGCATGAGGCATGAGGATATCACCCACCCTACCCTAGGTGCAGCAGGAGAGGCGCTGAGGGACTCTAACCCCACCCCTCCCTCGCCCAGAACCCTCCTTCAGTGCAAATCTCCCCACTCCATCCAGAGTGTCCAGTACGCTCAGCTTGAGCAAAGCTGGAATAAAGACAGAAGAGCAGAGGCAGAAACAAGGTACAAATCGCTGTAGCTGCAGAATCAGCCTGACTACAAACAGGTGATTCATTCCTGCTGTTCTCTAATTCACACAGTGCTGCCAGGAAGAGATATGGCCTCATAGCTTGAAAATTATTGCTCCACCTGCACCCTGATAGCATGCCCAGAACTGTAGAGAGTTATGCTAACACAGTCCTACCCATGACTTCTAGAGAAGGCCTGCGTGCAGCCAGGTCAGTTTCGTGTAGACAGAGGTGGACTGAGACATGGCTCCTCCTTTTACCAGTTCTGTGACCTGAACAAGCCATTGTGGCTTTCAGGCCCTCCTCAGCTGTCTCATCTGCCAAATGGACTCACCCTGGCATCTTACTTCCTTGAGGTGTCATTAGGCATATGAAAAATAATACTTTTAAAATCCATAGGCTAGTGTCACATGCAGTTAAAGGACAAAGTTAGAAGAATTACAAAATGGGAGTGGAACATAGCATTGGATACAACTAAAAATAGGCCTGGGGACCAGAGCCCTGTAAAAGCCACTTCCTTTCTTGGCATTTCCTGGTCTACACTAGACTAATGTGAAAATAAAATGAAACTCAGATATCACCTTTCTCTGGCATTAAGCCTTATAAAGGCTTTCCTTTTATTTATTTATTTTGGAATTTGAGGCACTTTTTATTTTTCAATCTTTTAAATTTTTAAAAAAGATTTTAATAGAAATGTAGAAATCATGTATATTCATGGGGTACTAAGTGATGTTTTGCTACATGCTTATATTGTGTAATATCCTATCAGGGTATTATATTTATCTTTTCAAGCATTTCACATTTCTTTACACAGAATGCATCCACAATACTATCTTCTAGTGTTCCTTTATACAATAGAGACACCTACAGTACACTAGCATTATCAATGGTCAACCTAATGTGCAATAGAACCCCAATGCTTCTGACTACTGTCTAATTATAACCAAGTACTGGTCAGTTAAGCTTCTCCGACCATCCCTGTTCTGTTCTCTCACCAGCCTCTGGTAACCACAATCATATTTTTAACTTCCATGAAATCATCCATTTTTTCATCTCTATATATGAGTGAAATCATGTGATATTTGCCTTTTTCTGTTTGGTTTATTTAATTTAACATGACATCCAGTTCCATAAATGACAACGTCTCATTAGCTGATTAAAATTTAACTGTGCTGTCAAAGAGACATCCACACTCTGCAGTTTATTATGAATATTATTCACAATAGCCGAGAAATTCAGATAACCTAAGTATCCATCTACTGATGAATGGAAAAGGCAAATGCAGTACATAAACACAATGGAACCCCAGCACCAAGCCTGTGAAAGAATTTCCCAGAACCTGTTCTCAGGCTCACAGTGTAGATAGAACACTTGGAGCCTCCTCAGCCAGGCAGGTTCTACCTCCTCTCCCTAGTCATCAGCAATAAGTGAAATCTGAGCCACATGGAGAAGCCAAGAAAGGGACAGTGGGACTATGCTTTGGAGCTCAAAGCTAAACCCATTTTACTGAGCCTCTAGACTTGCGTGGCATCAGGCACAGTTCTGTGCTCAACGAGGTCAGACTCCTTTGCACATGTATCGCTGCTGCCTCTGGTGGGCTTGGTAGACATCCCCAAGACATTGTGGGATGTTTGCTGGACCTGGGTGTGAGGAGTTCAGATCATTCTTCATCTCCCCAGTGGGAGGTGTTTATGCTCCCTGGAGCTTGTGGAGGTGTCAGGAAACTTCCATTCCTGTTGTTTTAATAGAATTTTTATTATGATTATAACAAGACAAGGCACTGGGATCTCTCATTTGCTTCTAAGGCTTTTGTGAAGATGATCTGATGAATGTGCAAATGTTCATATTAGAATCTGCAGGGAGGTAGTGGCCAGAGTCTCTTACTCAAGATTGAACCATCTGGGTCCAGTTTTACTTAACCTTAAATATCCATCTAAAATGTCACTGCCTCTGATCTGATCTTTCAACACTTTCTCTTTGTCATCTGTGCTACCTTATGATACTTTTATTATAGCATTGATTCTATTGAAATAATTATTTCTATTTAGTCTCTACCATTCAATATTAGAAGAGACTGAATGTAATGCCTAATAAGGGTTCATTGTACTCTAAGCTAAATGAATAAATCAATGAATGAATCAATGAAATCAATCAATCAATGAATAAATCAGTGAATGAATCAGAGAATTTAATCAATAGGTCTACATAAAAAACAAAAATAAAGACCTAGTATTCTGTTTCTTCTTCATATATATGATACTCATAAATACTTAGAGCTTCCAATTTTCAAATGGCCTAAAATTGATTTTGTGAAATGTGTTTCCCTAGAGAAACACTATGAGCTATGCCAAAGAAAATTACAGTATAAAAATGACTAATTTTTTGGAGTGTCAATTTTTCTCAAAAAATCAAAACAATATATAATATTTATATTAAAACAACTATGGATGAAATAAAGAAAACCTAACTTTATTCCTCAAAGAACTAGAAAAAAAAAACAAAACCCAAAGCTAACATAAGGAAGAAAATATTAAAGAGGAGAAATACATGTGATAAATAATAGAAGAAAATAAAGAAAAAGCAATTGAACCCATGAAGGAAGTTGGTTATTCAAAAATATCAACAAAATTAGACATTTAGTTAGATTGACTAAGGAAAAAAAGATTCAAATAAATTAGATCATCATTAAAAGTGAAGACAGAGTTATCAAATTTATAGAAGTAAAAACAATTAAGAGAGTAGAATGAAAATTTGTATTCCAACAAATTAGATTATCTAAATTAAATGGAAAAACTCATAGAAAAACACGACTAATAAATACTGATTTATGAGGAAATAAAAATCTAAATAAACCCATATTTCATAAGGAAATTCAATCAGTAATCAAAAACTAATCCCAAAAGAAAAGCTCAACCAGATGGTTGCATTGCTAAATGTTAGCAGACATTTAGTGCATAAACACCAGTAGTTCTCAAATACTTCCAAAAAATATGATGATATCACTTCCTTATTCATTCTTAGAATCCAGCATTACTCTATTACTAAAGCAAAAACACTCGAAGACAAGAATACTACAGGCAAATGTCTTTTATAAATATATGAAAAACCCTCATGAAAACACTGGCAAACTGGGATTGGTATTGTGGCGCAGAAGGTTAATCCTACACTTGTGATGTCAGCATTCCATATTGGAATGCCATCTCAATTTCTAGCTGCTCTGCTTCCTATTCAGCTTCCTATTAATGCACCTGGAAAAGCAACCATTTCGGGAGTAAACTAACAGACGGAAGATTCTTCTCTCTCTCTCCCCCTCTCTCTCTCTCTCCCTTTCTCTCTCCCCCTCTCTCCATTTTTCAAATAATAAATAAATTTACAGAGAAAAGCCCTAGCAAGCCAACATTGTGTATAATTCATTCAGGACATTGTTGAAAAAATTCACTAGCATAGTAAAAAGATAATACCTCCTGGCTATGTTATTTCTAGAATGTAACATAAAATTGAGTGTAATACAACACCTTAATAAAATGAAAAATAAAAAATGCACATGATCATGTCAATTGATGCAGAAACAGAATTTTTTTTGATTTTTTTAAAACTTTTATTTAGTAAATATAAATTTCCAAAGTACAGTTTATGGATTACAATGGCTTTCCCCCCATAACTTCCCTCCCACTTGCACCCCTCCCATCTCTTGCTCCCTCTCCCATTCCATTCACATCAAGATTCATTTCCAATTATCTTTATATACAGAAGATTGATTTAGTATATATTAAGTAAAGATTTCATCAGTTGGCACCCACACAGCAACACAAAGTGTAAAATACTGTTTCAGTACTAGTTATAGCATTACTTCACATTGGACAACACATTAAGGACAGATCCCACATGAGAAGTAAGTACACAGTGACTCCCGTTGTTGACTTAACAATTTGACACTCTTGTTTATGGCGTCAGTAATCTCCCTAGGCTCTAGTCATGAGTTTCCAAGGCTATGCCCAGCCATACCACTCCTTGGAATTTACCCAAAGGAAATGAAATTGGCAAACAAACAAGCTGTCTGCTCATTAATGTTAATTGCAGCTCAATTCACAATAGCTAAGACCTAGAACCAACCCAAATGCCCATCAACAGTAGACTAGATAAAGAAATTATGGGACATGTACTCAATAAAATACTATACAGCAGTCAAAAACAATGAAATCCGGTCATTCGCAGCAAAATGGAGGAATCTGGAAAACATCATGCTGAGCGAATTAAGCCAGTCCCAAAGGGACAAATATCATGTGTTCTCCCTGATTGGCGACAACTAACTGAGCACCAAAGGGGAAACCTATTGAAGTGAAATGGACACTATAAGAAACAGTGTCTTGATCAGCCCTTGTCCTGACTGTTGCTGTACAATTTAACACTTTATCCCTTTTAGTATTTTTTTTTTGTTCTAGTACTATTGGTTGAACTCTGTGATTAACACACAATTATTCTTAGGTGTTTAAATTTTAACTGAAAAGTGATCTCTGTTAAATATAAGAGTGGGAATAAGAGAGGGAGGGGATGTACAATTTGGGACATGCTCAATCGGACTTGCCCCAAACGGTAGAGTTAGAACCATACCAGGGGATTCCAATACAATCCCATCAAGGTGGCATGTACCAATGCCATCTCACTAGTCCAAGTGATCAATTTCAGTTCACAATTGATCACACTGATAGGTCTAAGAGTCAAAGGGATCACACAAACAAGACTAGTGTCTGCTAATACTAACTTATAGAATCAAAAAGGGAGAGAATGATCCAACATGGAAAGCAGGATACACAGCAGACTCATAGAAATGGCGGATGTCCTAAACAGCACTTTGGCCTCAGAATCAGCCCTTAAGGCATTCGGATCTGGCTGAAGAGCCCATGAGATTATTTTAGGCATGGAAAAAGCCAAGACACTCTGGAAAAAAAAAAGAAAAAGACCTAAATGAAAGATCCCAGTGGAAAGAACAGGCCATCATAGAAGGAGGTACCTTTCTCTGAAGGGAGGAGAGAACTTCCACTTTGACTATGACCCTGTTGGAATAAGATTGAAATCGGAGAAACGGAATATTTAAAAATTCATCATCATTATGGGTAATAAGGTTTCAATAAACCAGGAATAGAGTAAAATTATCTCAACATAATAAAGTCTACATCTGAGAAACCTAACAGCTGATATTATATACCATGTTGGAACATTGAAATATTTTTGTCTAGGTAGGAACAAGCCATGAATTATGGATTTCAGTTTTCTCTTCTATTCAAATTATAATTGAAAGTTTCAGCCCGAGACAAAAAAAATGGTATCCAATTGGAAAGGAAGTAGTAAAACTTCACAGATGACATAATGTTATATGTAAAATACCTTAAAGATTTTACCAAAAAAAAAAAAAGCTGGGACTGACAAATTCAGTAATGTTTTAGAGTTCAAAATGAACAGATATAGAAAAATCAATTGCATTTCTGTAAACTAAAAATGGCAATCTGAAAAGGAAATTAAGGAAACAATTCCATCTAAAGTAACATAAAAAGAATACAATACTGAAGAACAAAATTAACCAATGAGAAAATGACTTGTACATGAAAACTATAAAGTGTTACTAAAGAGAATTAAAGACACAAATGGAAAGAGTGCATATTCATGCACTGAAAGACAATATGGTTTAGATGTCAGTATAGAATTAGGGACTGAATTGAAACCCTAACAACTTTTACTTGGATGTGACTTTATTTAAAGATAGGGTTTTTTAAGAGGTAATTAAGTTAAAATTAGGCCATTAGAATTGGCCTGAATCTTCATAGGAAGTAGAAATTGGAAGATACAAAGAAATATCAAGAGCAGATGACACAGGGAGGTGATTTTGTAGAGACAGGAAGAACGCGCACAGTTGAAGAGCAGGAAGGGAGCCCTCAGAGAACATCAACCCTTTGGTCACCTTGGTCTTAGATTTCCAGTGTTCAGACTGTGAAAAGATAAATTTCTGTTTTCTAAGCCGTCTTGTTTATGACATTACATTATGAAAATACTAGGAAATTAATGTGATAATGACCAAGTACCATGCAACCCCTAAAGAGGCACCAATGAATATTATCTGTAGAAGCAAACGAGTCCCTCCTAAAATTGATACGGAATCTGAAGGGTTTTCAGAAAACAGCCAAAACATCTTTGAAAGAGAACAAAGTTGGAGATTTCACATCCTGTAATTTCAAAACTTGCTCCGATGTTGTAGTGATCAAAACAGTGTGGTACAAGGGGGAGACAGATGATGAACTACATATAGACTAATGGCACAGAGCAAAGAGCTCAGAAACTGTCACATACATGTATGGTCAAATTATTCTCAACAAGGGTACTGTGCACATTCACGGGGAGAGGGTAATCTTTTGAACCCGTGGTGCTGGGACAACCAAATATCCATGATCAAAGCATGAATTTGGACTCCTACCTTACACTACCAACAAATGTTAACTAAAAATATATCAGAAATAAAAATATAAGAATTAAATCTATAAAACTCTTGGTGCAAAAAAAAAAAAGGAGAAGTTTCATGGCACTGATTTTGGCCATGATTTCCTTGAAATATAAATAGATTTGACTTAATCAAAATTAAAAACTTTTGTACACTTGATCTGATAAAGAGAGTGAAAAGACATTCATGCTGGAGTCGGGAGGCAGGACAGGAATGTCTGCAGTGAGGACAGACCGACGTCTGGCTACTGTGCATTCCCATCATCTGTGCTTCTGGCAGATGTCCTGCAAACCCGCTTGTGTCCTCAGGATGTGCTCCCTCCTGTGGAGAGAGCAGGAGCAACTTAATGGGCATCAGGCATAAGAAGGAAAAATCTCCAAAGGAGCAATAATTGAGGTTAAAGCAACCAGCAGCATATGAAAAATTGTGTAATTAGATTTATGATTCTGTGGGAGATAAAGAAATAAATACACACACACACACATTCATGCACCCATAGAATACTTTGTGCTGATGACTATTTTGAATGCTTCACAAGTTGTGTGCCACTTAATCTTCACACCCTTAGGTAAGCACTGGTGGGGGTGGGATATATATATACACACACACACACACACACATATATATATATATTTCCTTATGTGCATATATATATATATATATACATACATACATAAGGTTTAAGAGATTATTTTCCGAAAGTCACATAGGTATGGTGCAGTGGGTTAAGCCGTTGCCCATGACACAAGCATCCCATTTGAGTGCTGGTTCACATCCCCACTACTCCACTTCTGATCCAGTTCCCTGCAAATGCACATGGGAAAGCAGAGGAAGATGTCCCAAGTGCCTGGGCCCCTGACACCCACATGGGAGACCTAGATGGATTTTCAGGCCCCCTGGCTTCTGCCTGATCCATCCCTGGCCCTTGTGGCTATTTGAAGAGTGAACCAGCAGATGGAAGATCTCTCTCTCTCTGTCTATCCCTCCCTCTCTGTAACTGACTCTCAAATAAGTAAATAAATTTTTATTAAAAACAAAAAGGCTGAGGGTGCTGTGATAGATCCTGGTAGAGGTCAGTAGCTGACAAGCACTAGAAGAAAGCTCAGCAGAAGTCTGTCTTCAGGGTAGTTATATCCCTTAGCATATGGCCACCCATCAATGACTCTGGTTTCCAGTAAGAGTTCCCTGCATTCAGCCCAGGGGTTTGAAAGGTGTAGATGGCCTCTGTGGTTCCTGCATACCCTGTGCATACCTTCCAGGTGAATCTCCTCCAACTCCCCCATTGCAATGGGAGTTGTTATATATTTCCTGCTGGGAATCTGAGTATCACAGCCACTGATCCATGCTGACAATAGTTACCAACAGGACAGTAGCAGTCACAGACACATCATCTCTGGCTTGGCAAAAACTAATCAGACTCTGTAGGTGGCACAATATTTGAAAATAAAGACACAGCTGAACACAAAATTCAGGCTAAGCATATTGTAGGGAAGCCTTAAACATCAAGATCAGTATCAATGTGTTGGCTGTCACTGACCATCTACTCACAGGATTTCTGTGTCCTCTGTATTCTAGAAATTTTCATGTACAACTCCAGGTTGTGAGTGGACAATATAAATTCTCATTTAGACTGAAATAAAGAGATCAATGGATAGTGCCTTCGCTCTCAGGAACATGCCAAGCCCAGCAAGATCACCAGCCAGAAAGACTCCAAAATAGAAACCAACCTGTCTAGAACTTCAAAAGTCCTGCCTTTGTGGTTGTCAATAGCTGTATCAGAAAACAGACCTCAACCCATCTCATTCCCCCTATTAGGAACAACTTTTCCTACATATTTAAAATTCTGCTCAATAAAAAAAAATCAGTATAAAATAGAAACTGTGATGTATTTACACAACTTCTATGAAGGTAAGATTTTAAAAGAGGCAAAACTGAAGTATGTTAAAAGTTGTATTAGTAGATCTTATTTAAGATGGTGAATACAACAGGTACCAGGGACCTTCCTGAGAACTGAGGATATTCTATAATTTTCTGTATGCTAAACACTTCTGAAGATTCACTGAGCTGTGCCCTTTCCATATCATGGAATTCTCTGCCCATCTTATGTTGCGATTTAAAAAAAAAAACTTATTTATTGAAAGTTAAAGAAAAAAATACAGGGATACTCCACTCTTAATAGTCTCTACTGGAAACTATCCAAGTATTCACCAGTATAAGAAAGAATAATTAAATTCTGATAGATTTATAGAATGGATTACCAAACTGAAAGAAGAATGAATGACGTATGTTCAGAAGAAGGCATCTAATCACATAATACTATGTGAAGGACACTACAAGCAAAAGAATTTGTAACATCACTGCCTGGATTCTCAACAGTCACCAGAACTTCATGCTACACCCAGAGTTTGATCCAAATCTTTAAGGAGAGACAACCCAATGTGACAGAGCTGTACTCCTGGGCACCGCACCTTACATCTCAGGTACTATAGCCAGTCTCTGATGTGCTGATTCATGTGACAGCAGGTTAGTGGTTCCTAGCCCAAGGACTTTTCTCTGCTGTGATCTCTTTCTTGCTTATCTCCTCTCATGACTGTAAACAATCCCATGTCTTCACCCATCAACCTCACACTTCTAAATTCAAGCTCTGCCTCAAAATCAGCAAGTTCAAGTTTTAACTCCCTTTATTCCACAGCTGCATACATTCCATTTACTTGTCTCTCATGATAGTTAGGAAACCACATGCACTCACTTTGTCAGCCACACAGGAGACTATGTGCTCAAGGAATTTTGTCTTACTCACCCCAATCTATTGGTCAACTTTCACAGGACTCCAAATTACCACCTTTCAGATTCCCCTGCTCACTATTTTACTTCCAAACTCTTTTAATATTTTATTGGCTCCTAGAAACAGAGTTGAATCTTGTAGCCCTCCTCCCATGCTTCTCCCAACCCCCCAACATGAGTTTCATTAGGCTGCAACATTATCATTCTAAAATGTTTAAAAGAGAACAAATAAGATCTGTAAAATATGAATAGTGTTTACCTTTGGGTAATGGGAACATGAAATTTTTTATTTTTCTTTTTTACGTTCTTCAGAATTTTCTAAAATAAACATGATATGTTTTAAAGAAGATTTGAGAAATACGGGAGAGGTGTGTATTGGTGATCCCTAAAACAGCATTTTAGGAAGACGCACCAAACTAAGCTAAAGGTAGCAAGAAAGTCACTTGAGGATTCTGAGCTCTTCAGGAATCCACTCCTGTTTCCTATTGCAACCCATGAGTATCAATGAGACAGGCTTGTTGACTTTGAACACAAGAAGCTCAAGCTCTCATAACTTCTTGTTTGGAGATCCATCAACAAGAATGAAGTTGTCATATGGCTCAACTTACTCTTACATGTTCAGGAAGTCTGTGTCACTTATCACAGCCATGCCATGGTTATTCAAAGGGAAGATCATGAAAACCTGACATAATTATGAGATATACATGTATTTATGCTTCTATTTACATTTACAGACCCCTTACATAGATGGCTATTCTAAGGTCATCAACCATTCCATTCTGGATTATGAATCACTGTCATAATCCCCCTGAAATTTTGATCATTCTCATTGCTTTCTAATTAATGGCCTTTGTTTTTTCATTTCTAAATGTTTACAAAAGACCCCAACTAAGAAGTTATAAAACAAATTGTCACCATTATAATCATGCTATATATTGTCTGTGTGATTCTGACAAGGTGTTGGGTTAATTGTTAAAAAAGAAAAAAAGGCAGCAGGTGCCGGCACTGTGCCATAGTAGACTAAGCCCCCACCTGCAGTGCCTGAATCACATAAGGACACTGGTATGTGTCCTGGCTGCTCCTTTTCCAATGCAGATCCCTGCTAATAATCTGGGAAAGTAGTGGAAGATGGCCCAAGTACTTGAGCCTCTGCACCTGTGTGGGGGACCTGGAAGAAGCTGCTGGCTCCCAGCTTCAGATTGGCACAGCTCTGGCCATTGTGGCCTTTTTTGGGAGTGAATCAGCTGATGGAAGACCTTTCTCTCTGTATCTCCCACTGTCTCTACTCTACCTCTCAAATAAATAAATAAATAAATAAAATCTTTACCTCCTGGTTTAAATTCTCAATGTGACAGCCTGGATAATCTTTAACTTTTGTTTTATTATTCAAATTTTGATTTTCCAGTGAACACTTTGATTTTCCATCAATGATCCACTGTGCCATGAGGATTTGGAAAATGACTTGTACCCTGTGGGGAGGTCCTTTCCAGTACACAACATGGCAATTATCTTGGTCAATAACTTAGGAAAATCATATGAATGGCAAAGATGTGAACCCTAGAAAAATGTATCAAGCTCCTTTATCATGAAGCAATCAACCTTTTGTAAGGTAGCTTAAAATTAATACTTGGCTTTTTACATCTCTGACAAAGTGGCAGGGAAGGACCATAATTTGGGTGGCAATGATTCTGAAACTATGAAGGCAGTTTTTTTCCATTGCAGCCTTGTATGAATTAGAGAAAAAGATAAGTATGAGCCATCTGTTTATGGTCAGGTAGCTTCTGCAGATACTACTTTTCTCTATCTTTTCTTTCTGCTTCTCCTTTTCCCTCTTCATTTCCTGCTGGGCTTGAGCTTTGCATTTCCTTTTCTGGGGGATCCAAGAAGATAAAAGAAGAAGCCAGGAAACATGGAGGCTCTGCAAGCTGAGTGTCCTGGATGCAGAGGGTGGAGCAGGGAGCTTTGGAAAGAAGGGGAGTTCTGGGCTGGGAGAGGTGGGACAGAGCCCCTTCACACCTCTCCTGCTCCTCATGCCACATGGTGGCTGCTGTGTCCCCTAGTGTGGGAGTTGCCCCCAAAGGGCAGATTCTCAGTCTCCAGGAGGGCATCCTAGTCCTCTCACACAGAGCAGCAACCTGCTAAGTGAGGAGACAGAAAACCAGGGACAAGTGACCTCTAGTAGTAACCAGTGAGTGGCCTGGCATCGTCAATATCCTGAAGAAAACAATGCTTCAACATGCCTTGCAATTTTTTACTAGAATTTATTTTGTCATGAATTGGGGGAAAAAGACTAATTAGGTGAATTCTAGACTTCATAGAAATGAATATCTGGCCTCTCCTGAAATCCATCTGCCAGTGCTGGTAGAGAAAGTACCCAGAGTCCCACATTGAATGAAAATGCAAAGTTCAGAATTTGATAAAAATCTCGCTCCCACATACACACACATAGACACACACACACACTTAGATACACATGCACATGCATATGCATTTGTAATATGAACACACAGTTACAAACACACAGATGTACACATGCAGACATACATACACACATACCCACAGATACATATACATATAGTATGACAGGACTTTGAAAAGTTATTGGAAATGTATACTATAAAAAAACACGGAGTTAAAAATTGTTTTTGCTCCAAAAGTAAACTTAATTTAAAAAAAGATTGATTTATTTATTTGAAAGCCAGAGTTGAAGAGAGGGAGAGGCAGAGGGGGAGAGAGAGAGAGAGAGATTCACCATCCACTGGTTCACTTCCAAATGGCTGCAATGGCCAGGACAGGGCCAGGCTGAAGCAGGAACCAGGAGCTGCATCCAGGTCTCACACATGGATGCGGGGGTCCAAACACTTGGGCCATCCTCTGCTGCCTTCCCAAGTGCACCAGCAGAAAGCTGGATTGGAAGTGGAGCAGTCTGGACTGAAACAGGTGCCCATATGGGAAGCCTGCACTGCAGGTGACAGCCGCACCTGCTAAGCCACAGTGCTGGCCCTATGAACTTAATTTTTAACTCAATTTATCCACAAACAAAGTTTTGGATGTTGCAACCCTTTTTTTATAAAGTGTATGTCTTAATGTTCTAATTCCCTACAATAGTTCATAAATTGAAGCAATGTGGGAAAGGGAATTATTGTATTTATTTGAATAGGCAAAATGTAAAAATGCAAATATTTTAAGCATTGATTTATAAATAATGTTTTTAATCTTATATATTGATTCTGAAAATAGTCACAAATTGCTAATCAAGCTGATTATTGAGAATGTGCTTCACTTGAGCTTTAGAAGTATATTGTTACTGTAGAGATAAATTTGTCTAGAAACTAAAGTTTAGGACAAAATTATTATATGATAAAAATATCTAAATAATAGTGGAAAACATTCCCTTTGCCATAAGACTCGGATCAGGCTTTAAGTGTTGAAGAATTTGTAGCTTGTTTCTTCCTGCCCTCTGCTGGCCATTTCAGTTACAGCTGCAGGAGTGTCAAACAGACTTGAATTTTAGAGATTTGAGTATCCTGAAAAATCTGCTCACTCAATTTCTTCAATTAAACTTGCAACATCATAATGATGCTTCATATACATAATCTCACTTGAGATTACTGACATTACATTGGCACCTGAATTATTTGGCATAGTTATTAAATAATCCAGAACTACCATAATCTTTAGTATAATCTTAGGCCTTTATACCACCTTATATGGATGTTTTGCAAATAAGTAAGCTAAAGAAATAGTTATCAGTATAGTTAATCATGCTTCTTCCTACTGTGAGGTAAAGTCCAATAAGTTCTTTATTTTTTACTCCTCATCACCAACATATCCAATTGTGATTTATAACTCTATTATGTAGACATCACATGGAATGCAATGAGACTGACGGAGTGTGATAAAGCATAGTAAATGTCAAGCCCAGGGTTTGAAAGTGATAGTGATTCTAGAGTTTATGCCTTCACATGCATTCTTTTCAAACTTCATGTAATTAACTAATTTTGAATTGAATCAAAATTATGTAGCTAGTGTTGTGGCATAGCAGGTTGAGCCACCTCCTGTGATGCTAGCATCCCAAATGAGTTCCACTTTGAGTTATGGCTGCTCCACTTTGGATTCAGCTCCCTGCTGGTGCGTCTAGGAAAGCAGCAGCAGATGCTTCAAATACCTGGGCTCTTGCCACACATTTGGGAGATCTGTGTGAAGCTTCTGGCTTCTGCCTGGCCCAACCCCGATCATTGAAGCCATTTGGGGAGTGAAACAGTGGATGGTAGATTGCTCTCTCTTTTTCTCTGTCTCCCTCCCTCTTCGTAGTTCTGCCATTCAAATAACAAATATGGCTATATAACAAAATTATGTGACCAGAATAAGTTGATAGTGTGAAGCTTTTAAAACATTACATTAATTTTTAAAGGAACTATTTGCTTATCATGCTTTTTTATATACTAATGTGTGTCTGCCTCAAATCTCTATTCTGTAAAGCTTAAAAACCAAACTCTAAGGCCTGCATTGTGAAGTAGCTGGTTAAGCCATGGCCTGCAGCACTGGCATCCCACATGAGTTCCAGTTGGACTTCCTGCTGCTCCACTTCTGATCCAGCTCCCTGCTAATGCATCTGGGAAAATCAGCGGAAGATGACCCAAGACCTTGGGCTCCTGCACCCACGTTGGAGATCCAGATGAAGCTCCTGGCTCCTGACTTTGGCCTGGCCAAGCTCCAGCTATTGTTGCCACTTGGGGAGTGAATCAGTGGATGGAAGATTGCTCTGTCTCTCTTGTTTCTCCTTCTTTCTCTCTGTAACTCTGCCTTTCAAATAAATAAAATAAATCTTTATTAAAGCAAACTCAATGACTGGGAGAAAGTTGAGTCATTAGAGCATATAAAATTATGCTTTTCATCTTTCAGCTGAGGAATGTAGAAGCAAATCCAAGTTTTAGGTCCTATTCACAGCAGGCAGTAAATAAATGCTGTGGGCCAAGATAAAGTAAAACTTGGGAAGGAGTTAATAGAGCTTGAATGACTAAGAAAAAGGATCATTCCATGAAGTTGTAAAACACAAAACTCACACATAATGATTATGACCAGCTGCCTATAAACTAACGATAGGCATATGTGAAAATAGATGACTGCTCCTAGGGCCAAAAACACTCCAATGAAGTCTCAGGAAGGGAGAAGACAGGTTCAACTCTACATAGGGGAGCTCAGTCCAGCCACTAGCAGTGTTTCTGTGAGGAGTGTATTAAAATAATCGTGTGTGCGGAAATTATTGTAATAGTAATTTCTATGAAAAAAAATTTTAAAAACAATCTTCATGTATTAATTCAGTCAATCCTCACTTTCTCCTCAGGAGACAGGTATTTTGGTTAACCACAGGTTCATGACTGATACACTGAGGCAAAGAAAAGGTCAATAATTTGCCCAGTACTCCACCCTGGTAAATGATGGAGCAGGACTCAATCCTGGGTCCAGGGTCAGCACACAAAGGCACCACACTACACTGCCTTGGTTGAACTTTACCTTCCTATAAACTTCTGAGGACGGGAAAATGTAGGTTGTCTTCCCACTATGTATACAGCACCTGTTACAGTTCTTGCTTTTCAGACTACATGAGTATATCTATTGGAGAATTGTTCAGAAAGCAGGAGTTTGCAGATACTCTTGGAAATAACACTGTCTGCAAAGAACAATACTGGATCTTGTGGAAAAGGATATCTTTCTACCTTCATTTATCATCGTTCGCTGTGTTTGCAGTGTCAAACAGGCCTTGTGGAGGGAACACAGAGTTAAAATACAAATGTGGCCCACAGTGGCCTTATACTTCTTAGGATGACAAGTAAATCATGATGGATAAAGTACTTATTCATGGGAAAGCTTCCACATTAATTTTGAATGAGTAGGGGCCTAATAATAGAGCTTCATAGTGTATGTATCAGGCAAAATTTACAGAACTGAAAAAAGGAAAAGATCTTCCATTAACATTGGAGATTCCAACACACTGTGCAGGAAGTGAGAAAATGAGTAAACAGAAAATCAGCAAGAAGAGGGAAGAGCTGAAAAACTACCCACTAGATCTGGCTGAAAAGCCCATGAGAGTATTTCAGGCATGGAAAGCCAAGACACACTGGCAAAAAAAAAAAAAAAAATGACCTAAATGAAAGATCTCCACGAGTGAGATCCCAGCGGAAAGAACAGGTCATCAAAGAAGGAAGTACCTTTCTCTGAAGGGAGGAGAGAACTTCCACTCTGACTAGGACCTTGCCTAAATATGATCAGAGTTGGTGAACTCAGAAGACTTCCATAGCCTTGGCAACTCATGACAAGAGCCTAGGGTGATTACTGATGCCATAAACAAGAGTGTCAATTTGTCAAGTCAACAGCAGGAGTCACTGTGCACTTACTCCTCGTGTAGGATCTCTGTCCTTAATGTGCTATACATTGTGATTTAATGCTATAACTAGTACTCAAACAGTATTTTTCACTTTGTGTTACTATGTGGGTGCAAACTGTTGAAATCTTTATTTAATATATGCTAAACTGATCTTCTGTATATAAAGAGAATTGAAAATGAATCTTGATGTGAATGGAAGGGGAGAGGGAGCGGGAAAGGGGAGGGTTGCGGGTGGGAGGGAAGTTATGGGGGGGAAGCCATTGTAATCCATATTCTGTACTTTGGAAATTTATATTCATTAAATAAAAGTTAAAATAAAAAGAAGAAAAAACTACCCGCTATTGGACATCATTGCACACCCAACCGAAGCAGAACATACATCAGGTTTAGAAGCACTTGGAATATTCAGCAAAAGATGAAATGATGCATATCTACCATGTGTATATTTGAGTATGTTTAAAGCAGTTGGAAACTGGATTCCTACAGCAGTTATACAAGTTGCAACACCTCTCTCTTGGTGTAGGTGAAGGGAATACAGAGGGGACAAACCTGTAACATATGTTTGCAGTTGCATAGACCTGAGCTAAGAGAAGATTGTGAGAGATCTGGAAGAGGAATAATAAAAAAAATATACAACTATAGCAGTACTTGAAGGGAGTTAGAGAAGGAATTCAGGGACCATTTCTTGGTTTCTAGCATGGGTAATTTGATGAATGATGTTATTTATCAATAATAAAATATAGAAAAAGTAAGGGTTTGGAATAAGTCTGTGTATCTGTGTTCTTGTGTGTGAAGTGTGTAAATGTATGTTTCTTTCCTGTCTGTGGGAATAGGGATTTGAACACATGTGAAATATCCTTCCTAGAAAAATAAGCTTTACAATCAAGAACATACGCAGTGACAGACTCAAAGGTGTGATTCAAGGGTTGGGAAGAAGCAAATGCTAGAAGGAGGTACTGAAAAAGTCTATTAAGATGTTGCTCACATGTTTTAGATGTGAATCAGAAAAATACAGATTCACCTGAGTTCATCAGAGTTGTCGTTTCTCTATGAGATTGAATCTTTTATAGGTGGGCTTGGGACCTAAGCTCAAAGAGCATTTCCCTGCATAGGAACTTCTAAGTCAATAGCAGTTTTTTGCCTTAAAGGTCTTGAATTGTTTATATGTATGTGATCTATGGAAGAAGGCACTGATAAAGAATTTCTAGAAAACGGTTTTCAGGCTATCCAAGATTCATGGGAAGAGAAAGTCTCCCTACTGCTGGTGAATGTCTGGGTTTGGTCTTCCTGGAGGAGAGAAACAGGTGTGGGGGGGAGAGAGAGAGAGAGAGAGACAAAGAGAGAGCAGAGAGAGAAATTTCTATTGGGTAAAGTCCTAAAATATGCATAGTCTGAACAAAGAAAAACAAAAAAGAAAGCAATAGTGTCCTTGAATATCTATGAACTAAGAATTAATTAATTGTGGAGACTCAAGCCATTGGGTGCTCTTATTAAGGGGTAGAGTAAATTATGTGATGTAATAAAATTTCCTTATAGATAATCCCATTTGTAACTGTATTTTCCGAGATGTAAAATGAAAATATTCTGAATTAAGAGATTATGTAAGAGATAGCTGAGAATTATAGTCCAGATATTTTATTTTTGTTTTGTGTTCTAGAATTTTTTGCCAATACTATTATTATTATGTTGTTGCATGTTTGTTAGTGGGGTATTCGAGTGCTAAGGGGAAATATTCACAAGGAAAGAGAGAACATTTGACACACAAAGAGACAGGATAGAATAAGCGGGCCATGTAGAAGTCAGGAGGAATGGCACACACGGCAAGGTGAGAGAACTGTCTTCTGTTCTCGTGAACTCCATTAGGGTCATCTTCTTTTACCACAGTGTTTTCATGTAGCAACTCTTAAACTCTCCTCGTCAGAGAGCTTTTTCTTCGTTAATGGAGTTAAGCATTTGCCTCTCTTAATTCTCCAACTTAACCAACACACTTAAGACTCTGGCATATTGGAGGACCATTAAAATTCTCATGGTATTCCGAAATACCAGTGACTCTGACAAGCCCTGAAGAACACCTTCAAGGCAAGCAGCCATATAGTTTTCCCCCGACTTTCCTGTAACCAACTGTCTCCACAAAAGGCTGAGTGATGACTTCTGGGTCAACTTCTCTCTCATGTTGCTTAATCCTTATTTATCTACCCTATTGTCTATTAGTCTATGTGTGGCCCCATGTTAGTGGACAATGCTGTGATCTTACTGAACAATTGAAAATGGAAAGCCTATAGACACATGGTAAAAGAGTTTTGAGATCCAGAGTTCTGTGAACTTCTTGGAATTTAAAATTTGTTGTGTATAAGTATAAATTAATTATAGTGAAGTGCTCTCTGCATTCAATACACATTTAAGTAATGTGAGCTAAAGTGTATTGTGAACATTGCTACAGAATTGTAAAGGGGTGTTATCCATCTCTATTTAATCTTGGCTGATGTCAGTGCTTAATTCAATGATAAGTAAACTAATTAATTAAAGGCGATTATCATATCTTACCTTAAGAATCCACCCATGCATTACTGTTTAGACCATAATACTTCGACACCTGTTTTTGGTTATTTATATTGGGGATAGACAGTAGGCTAAATATAAGGGATATAAATATAAATATAATACAGTCCTGGCTATTCTCCAGATCAGTCTCATAAGGAAGGCAAACCTTTAGGAATATCATTTAACTGCCATATATTTGATCATGACTCTATGTCTATATATAAAATAAACACCTGAGTTGTTATTCTAATATGTCATATAAATAAAGCAATGAAAGCTGACTCAGAGATTCATAGATTCCTGAATGAGAGGTTGTCTGGATGAGGTTAGAAAATGTGACTGAAGAATGTCTTCATAACAAATATGGTGAAAAATTCCAAGGAAGGGTATAGTCTGCAACATGTAGAAGAATAACAGAAATATCAGAAATTTGACTTCTGCTGACCATAGCTGATCAGAAAACATGATGTAATGAGATGAAACTGAGGCTTATGGTGGAAACTGATTTCTAACATGATGAAGAATTAATATACTTGTAGTTAAAAGCTACTTTTGAAGTTAAGGAAGTTGGTGTGATTGATATAACTTGACTTTGCAGAGGTAGGCAGAATACAGTGAAGAAGGTATAAGGCTAGAGGAAGTAACAACTAAAGTCAACATGTCATGCAAAATTTTCAAGATGGTGGTACCATTTTGAGTGGATTTGAATTACCTTAAAATATTTGTAGAAAAAAATCCTAAAATATTTTCAAATTAATTGAAATGCAGAAAAGAATTTTGGCAAATGGGTCTTAAATGTATTAGTTAAAAACATGATGGAAAGATGGTTTTGGAAATGGAACAGGAGCCACCAGGGGACTGGTTGAAATGGCTGCAGCAGAAAAGGAAAATGAAATAAATGTATTCAGGCAAATTAAACAGGAATTTCCTATAGGACATTAAAATAGAGCTACTCAGAAGACATAGCAGTAATAAGTGTCCAAAATCCAGAAAAACTAGATTTGAGAGCCATTAGAACACAGAAAGTAGTTAAAAGAGTAAAAATTAAATTTCTGTGAAGGATAAAAGCAGAAGACTAAAGATGGAGTAGTGGGAGCATGCAAATTTGAAAATAGCATAACATCTGAGATCCTGCACATTTGCTGATAATTTTAATCTGGAGGATGGCATGGCACAGATAAATAGCTTTCTTGAAGACAACAAATGCAAATGCCTGTGGGCTAGATAAGAGAATCTGAAAAGACTCCTTGGAATTTGATAGGGAATGCTCTGGTCCAAAGGGGAATGGGGGAGTGGGAACAGGGCACCCTTCAGTCTGTTCAGGAACACTCAAATACAAAGCAGCAAGAATCAGGACTGAAACCAAAGTTCCAATGGTGCTGGTTGTCATTCACTCTCCTCTGAGTGAAAGGACAAAGGGACGGAGATATGATAGAGAGCAATATGCTCCAGCACTCAAGCTGGAAGGTCACAGGGCTGTGACTACTGAGTCGAGGATCTCTGATGTTTAAGTACAAGATCTACAAGGGGATATAAGACTTTTGAAGACAGGTTTGTTTAATGAGCTAAAACCTCTGGAAACCAAAAGTAAAAGCAAAGCCATTCTTGTTATCGAGGAGATATACTCTTTCCCACAGATCTCCAGGCCTTCCCTTTCTCCAATTCCCTGTATCCAAGTTAGCAAAATGGGAATTTTGTCTGCACTGAGTGCTTCTGGCATCAAGACTTTCAGTGGAAACACCAGGAAAGTCCAGGGTAAATTAGAAAAACTCAAATTTTTATGGCTCTGTTGACTGAAAACACCCAAATCATCACACTACCTCACCTTGCGTGCACAGAGGTACTGGGTGTTGGAATCAGAGAAATCTTTCATCCACTGGTTGACTCCCCCAGATAATTGCAACAGTTAGGCCTGGGACAGGCTGGAGCCAGGAGTCAGGAACTCCATCCAGGGCTCCCATGTTGGAAGCAGAGGTCCAAGTAACTGGACCACTTTCTGCTGTCTTCTCAGCTCATTATCAGGGAGCTAGACTGGAAGCAATGCAGCTGGGACTCAAATCTGTGCTCTATTATGAAATGCTGATGTTGCAAGTGGAAGAGTAACCTACTGGGACACAATGCTGGCCAACTATGCTAGTATTGTTTTTGCATAAATATTTATAAAGGACATTGGCCTGTAATAGTCTTGCCTTATAGTGTCTTCCGTTTTAATAATAAAGCAAGGCTGGCCTCACTGAATGAATAAGGATATGTTCTCTTCAACTTTTGGGGGGAAGGATTTGAGAAATATTTACACTTGTTCATTATATATCTGGTAACACTTAGTACCAGCTTAACCTTTTATTTTCAAAAAATGAAAAGATAAGACAGATAATAAGAGGAAATGCTGGAAAAATATATTTAATAAACCATGAGCGTTCATATTTAACAGATCTTTTAAAATTAAGTAGTAAAAATAAAGATGTGATAAAAACTAGGTAAAAGATCTGGACAGATAGTTCACTAAATAACACATATGGATAGCAAGTAAGCATGGAAAAGGACGCTCATCATCTTTAAGAATCAGAGATATTAAAATTGAACCACATACAAATAAAAAACTATTAAGGTGATACCTTCCTCACCCTACCATGCCTCCAGAAAAAGAAAATCTGGTCACATGGTCAAAAATGATGGGCAGCATTGGGTATTTGACCTATTAGTTAAGACAGAGGTTGGATTGTCCTCATCCCATGTCAGGAATTTAAATCCTGATTCCAGTTTCCTACTAATGCCCACTCTGAGAGGCAGTAGGAAATGACTCAGGTAGTTGGATCCCCAAAACCTACATGGGAGACCTGGATTTAGTTATGGGTCCCTGGTGTTTAATAGGCATAGCCCCTGTTCCTAAAGGCACAGTGGGGGTAGAATACTGGATGGATGGCTTCTCTCTGTCTCTGTCTCTGCCTTCCTGTCCTTCTTTAGATAAACAAAAGAATAACAGTAATAATAATTTGAAAATACTGAGCAAAGATGACTTTCCTCTGCCTCTGGAAGTGTTGAAAGTAGTGCAGCTACTTTGGAGAAAAAAAAAATGTTTACAGTGGATTTATTTGTAGTTGGGCCTGCAAAGTGGAAGCACATAAAAAGTCATTCCTATAATTGTCACACATTTATCTACTCCTGATCTTTATTTTACTAGGAATCTGTTAATGGTAAGCATACTAGAAAGAATTACCAGTTAAGATTTTGGAGGTTAAAAAATATGATTTCAAAGTCTGATGACTAGTGATAACATATCCACTGGCACATATGTATTTGTTACCATTACATACTTCTCACCCTTTTATATATCAAAGTCTACATTAACCCTAGGAACCCAGCCCTTTCATTTCATCCTCATGTGATAACTCCAGGAAAACGTTAAAACATATTTACAAAAGACATGATTGCTACTCTTGCAGACTTTTGCAGCAGAACTGAATTCAGGATATAATTATTTTCTTTAAAAATTTAGTTGGCTCAACATATTTTCAACAGGGGAAATTTTAAGGCATTGAAAAACACATCCGTGTTACAAGGAAAATATTTCCTAACTGGGAAAAGTCTTTCTGACTATGCAAAATATTGAATTTTGAACCTCATGTTTTGGGGTCTTCCCTATCCAAATCCTGCTTTTCTTTAGTCAGTCTGATTTATAAATCTTGTCCGGCAAGTCATAGCAATGTCAAAAGTTGTTACAAACAACTGTGGCAATCAAACACTGGAATAAAGAATTACATTAAGAAAATAGAGTACTTTTAAAGTAAGTTCAGCATTGCCAGTGTGTGATGACAGACTGGATAATGGATAAATCTTTCAAAGGCAGCCCCTTTGGCTGCTGCTTATACACATGCTGAGCACTGATAATTACTTTAGTCCTTTGAATGAAAAGTTCCACTCATTCTCTTAAGTTTATAATCAGCTTTGCATCATATTAAAATTATGGTTTTTATGTACCATAAAGAAGAAGCATGAAACTGACAGACAGAAGTTGACAACGACAATGGAATATAGAAATAAAATTTGGAACACGGTGTGTTTTCCAGATAGCTGAGGTTTTTGATATGTATGAGGATGCAACCCACATTTAAAGCCCTGTGGAGGCCCTGACTTGTTCAGATAAGAAGGGTTCTCAAATATTTATTCCCCTGGTAAGTATATTCTGATGTTACAAGTCCATTCCTCAAAAGGATCCAGAACTTGAAGCTCTGATGGAGCAGTCAAATCTAAGCTACCCAACTTTGAATCTGTGTAATAGACAATTTAGAAAAAATGCTCCTATTATAGTTTTTATAGAGGAAATAAGTCTTGTCAAAATCGTTATGCTTTAAGCGGATGGAGAAAGAGAATACTGACCTAGAGGAATGTAAGCAAAATTTGTCCCTACTTCTGACTAGGGATCAAAAAGAATCAGTCTTGTCTAACATTGACCTTGGACCGCATAAGGTGAGGAGTCAACACTCCACACAATGCAGGTAATTCCTTCAGCTTCCCATTCACCAAGAAAACATTCAAAGAAGGTAGTCACATCACCCTGAGGCAAAGATATACTCTTACACCAGTGAATCTCAGCAGCCATTGAAGTTTCTGAAACAAAATGAGACTGTGATTTGCTTCTTCTTGTCATGCTGCTTTTTGTCTTTCTTGCAAATTTTCAAAGTAGAACAGATGACATCTGAGAAATTGCACAAAAGTTTTTTTTTTAAATAGTCAATAACTTTTATTAACATGATGATATAAAGGGTAGTGTAATATACAGAATTCCTTGGGACTAATTTTTTTTTTTTTTGACAGGCAGAGTGGACAGTGAGAGAGAGAGAGAGAGACAGAGAGAAAGGTCTTCCTTTTGCCGTTGGTTCACCCTCCAATGGCCGCTGCGGCTGGCGTACTGCGCTGATCCGATGGCAGGAGCCAGGTGCTTATCCTGGTCTCCCATGGGGTGCAGGGCCCAAGCACTTGGGCCATCCTCCACTGCCTTCCCGGGCCACAGCAGAGAGCTGGCCTGGAAGAGGGGCAACCGGGACAGAATCCGGCACCCCGACTGGGACTAGAACCCAGTGTGCTGGCGCCACAAGGTGGAGGATTAGCCTAGTGAGCTGCGGCGCTGGCCCCTTGGGACTAATTTTAAAACATCTTAATGCATTCTAAAAAAAATCTGAATCTACAATGTACCTTGTCATACTGCCACTCAATACAAAAAGTTGACAATTTTTGTTTGCTATAAAACTACACTAAATTTGATGTTTGGTAGTTTTTATCACCTCATTCCAGTGCAAGAAATGCTCTTATTCACTGATAAGACCTTTGTACATCAGTTAAAAAGTTACTTATGCACTTAGGCATAAAATATTACTGTTTGTCACAGCTACAGTGCCAAATGTTTAATACTGAGCCTTTAACAAAGTGATGTTATCATTTGCTAGCTTTACTGCTTTTGATAAAATTCATTACCTCTATATTTATGGTGCTATTCTGCACTGCCTACTCTCCTGGAAAATGCAGGAGAAAGATCTGAGCTGGGGCAATGACCCTATGATTGGGTAATAATGAACTACCCACAACCGCTACCACATGGCTCTCTTTTCTAGTGCTTCTCCTCCAAAGCACACACAGTTCCATATCAGCTTCTACCTCCCCCTTGGGGATTGAATCAATGGATGGGCATTCTCTCTATATCTCTGTTTCTCTCTATACCTCTCTGATAAACAAATTTGTAAGAATAAGTTTAAAGGCCGGCGCCATGGCTCACTAGGCTAATCCTCCGCCTTGCGGCGCCAGCACACCGGGTTCTAGTCCCTGTTGGGGTGCCAGATTCTGTCCTGGTTGCTCCTCTTCCAGGCCAGCTCTCTGCTGTGACCCGGGAAGGCAGTGGAGGATGGCCCAAGTGCTTGGGCCCTATACCCGCATGGGAGACCAGGAGGAAGCACCTGGCTCATGGCTTCGGATTGGCACAGTGCGCCAGCCATAGTGGCCATTTGGGGGGTGAACCAACAGAAGGAAGACCTTTCTTTCTTTCTCTCTCTCTCTATGTCTAATTCTGCCTGTCAAAAAAGAAAAGAAAAGAAAAAATAAGAATAAGTTTTAAAAGTCATCTGTATCCCAAGGATACCAGTTTTCTGCAAATGCAGATTCTCTCTCTCTCTCTCTCTCTCTCTCTCTCTCTCTCTCTCTCTTTCTCTGCCTCCCCCAAAAGAAAATCTTACTAGAATTCATTGTTTGGCTTCAAAGTTGAAGAAAGCCAGTGACCCTATTTTTCTTCCCTTTTGAGATGGGAGAAAATGTAATAACAATGGTCTTCCCAGTTTGAACGGCAGGAGATATAGACCTACAATTGAACCTGAAAAGCAGATAACTTATTTTCCAGTTTCACAATTCCAAAGATAGGTATGAACTTCATTCTAAGATGAACCACATTGGGAGTCTCATCCATATCTAATTTGTTTGATGAGATTCTTCTGTGTTTAACTTGATAACAATTAGGGAAGATTTTAGAAAAAATGCTAATGGTCCAATGGGGTTATGACAATAGGGCTATTGAAATGGTTAATGTGCATCACATATTGGGTAGATGTGGATTTTAGCAGAGAGTAGACACACTATAATCACTTGAACAGTTTCCCTTCAAAAGATATTTTCTTTGGGAAACCTCAGATGTGACCTTATTTATAATAAGAATCATTGAGATGGCCGGCGCTGCGGCTCACTAGGCTAATCCTCCGCCTTGCAGCGCCAGCACACTGGGTTCTAGTCCCAGTCGGGGTGCCGGATTCTGTCCCGGTTGCCCCTCTTCCAGGCCAGCTCTCTGCTGTGGCCCGGGAGTGCAGTGGAGGATGGCCCAAGTACTTGGACCCTGCACCCCGTGGGAGACCAGGATAAGCACCTGGCTCCTGCCATCGTATCAGCGTGGTGCGCCGGCCGCAGTGCTCTGGCCGCAGCGGCCATTGGAGGGTGAACCAACGGCAAAGGAAGACTTTTCTCTCTGTCTCTCTCACTGTCCACTCTGCCTGTCAAAAAATAAAAATAAAAAAAAAGAAAATTAAAAAAGAATCATTGAGATGTAAATAAGGGAAGGTTCTCAAAATAAAATCATCCTGGATTAGCAGTGGTACTAAATCCAATGACTTGTGCTTTTATAAGAGAAAGGGATACAGGTTTGATAGAGTCACAAAGGGAAAGAAAATATAAAGATGGGGCACAGATAAGTGAGGTAGACCAGGAAGAAGCACCTGGGTCCTGGAAGGAAGACCTTTCTCTCTGTCTCTGTCTCTCTCACTGTCTGTAGCTCTACCTGTCAAATAAAAAAAAGAACTTATCATCTAAATTACATTAGAGAATCAGGAATTAGTAGTGAAGAGTGGCACTTAAATTTCTCCATCTTAGATCTCCTAATAGTCTAAAGCTACTATGTTCCTTTTGAGAACTTGGGATGTATTTTAGGTAATTTAAATATTCATTCTTGTTTTTTATGTGACAAGTAGAGTTACAGACAATGAGAGAGACAGAGAAAAAGGTCTTCCTTCCGTTGGTTCACCCCCCAAATGGACGCTATGGCAGGAACTACGCTGACCCGAAACCAGGAGCCAGGTGCTTCTTCCTGGTCTCCCATGCAGGTGCAGGGGCCCAAGCACTTGGGCCATCCTCCACTGCCCTCCATGGCCACAGCAGAGAGCTGGACTGGAAGAGGAGCAACTGGGGCTAGAACCCAGCGCCCACATGGGATGCCAGCATCGCAGGTGGAGGATTAACCAAGTGAGCCATGGTGCTGGCCTTCAATATTCATTCTTGAATGCAGGGTTTGTGGTATACAGAATGTACAGAAGCAATCAGAAATGTTATAACTAGCCTTCATAATATTAATCATAACCATGACCATAAAACACTCCTGAGTAAATTCTATGCAAACCATTGAGGTAGTTTCTTTAGATTATAAGGCAGATCGACACACATTAGACATGAGCATATAATTAAAATTTTATTTGTTTGTGTCTTTTCTTTGACTTGTTTTCATTTTTCCAAGTTTAAGGCAGAATAAATAGAATCTAATAACTACACACACATGAATTAAAAATATGTTGGGGAAATTCAAATTGATTCCATGTTCTCAAATCTGAGTTATTACATAAACAGTGATGTTTTTGAGAACAATAGATCATTCTTAAAGGCCATTGTTTATAGGGGGAGAGATTTATGTGTTCTTTTGAGGGATAACAGAGCAGTTAAATGAAAAATGTTCACCTGTACATTTATGTGTGACTTTGACATATATGTAAGATATCAGCATTTAGTTTTGAGGGTCATTAAAGCTCAGCTATTACTCTCCTATTTTTAAGGTATAGTTTTTGAACACTTACTGTAGTTTTTTAAAGATTTATTTATTTAGTGGAAAGTCAGAGTTACACAGAAAGAGAAGAGGCAGAGAGAGAGAGAGAGAGAGGTCTTTCATTTGATGTTCACTCCCCAGCTGACGGCAATGGCTGGAGCTGCACTGATCCAAAGCCAGGAGCCAGAAGCTGCTTACGGGTCTCCCATATGGGTGCAGGGTCCCAAGTACTAGGGCCATCTTCTGCTTTCCCAGGCCATAGCAGAGAGCTGGATCAGAAGTGGAGCTGCTGGGTCTCCAACCAGTGCCCATTTGGGATGCCAGCACTTCAGGCCAGAGCATTAACACGCTGTGCCACAGCGTCGGCCCCATACTCACTGTAATTTTATTGTCTAAGCATACTTATTCTCGACTATCTCTTTTCTTAATGAAAGATTCATATTTTTGTTTATTTTCCATCCTTCAAAATAAATTAATTTGGGGGGCAACTAGACTCTCCCCTCCCCACCACAACCCTGCCAGTGAGTCTGTATTCAAACCAAGACTCATTAAGCACAATCTTTAGTCTGAGCCAGTCCTGATCAAACTGTTTTTATGAGGGTTGCTGCTCTTCTCTGGCATGATCAGAATGATGCCCCAGACTTTACCTGATGCCTGGGGAGGAGATTGGGCAGCAGGCTTGGATCTGCAGCAGTTTACTGACAGAGGGAAGTGAGCCTATTGGCATCCAGGCACAAGAGAAGCAGAACTGGAGCATGAAAGAAAACTGTTTGATACCTGAAATATTCTGACTTTTCAGTTATGTGCCAATCACTTTCCTTTATCATTTAGGCATTTCCACCTGTGGCTCGCAGCCTCCATTTTTGTTACATTGCCACAAGTGCTAAATCAATTGTTTCATGAAGTTTACAAAATGTTCAAGATATGCAAATCATGAATTAGCATCATCTTTGTGCTCTGAAAGCATTGCTAAATTTATCTGAGAATGTCACACCATTGAGAGCTCCTGAGACAATATAGTCTAATCTCTACTTTCTAAAGGGGAAACTGAAGCCATCAAAATAATTAAAATTTTTCAACTTAATAGACTTAATGACATAGGATTAAAAATTAGTCCTCTTTAGCACAGAATTCACCTCTGCCAGCACAGAATATGGTCCATTATGTTCTGTGAACTGTGAAATCCTATTGCAAGTAGCTAGCATAAACCAGCTCAGGGAGTTCTTTGAATGTGAGCAAATAAGGAATCGTCTCAATATAGAGCAGAGATGTAGGAACAAACTCTACAAGAGAACATCATAAATTTCAGGACTTGGAAAGACGTAAACCTTTTCCATAAAATGACTATGAACACATAATGAAAGAAGAGAAAGAGACAGAAGCATAATAGCTTTCACATTACCCTTGCTGATTTACTTATTTGACAAATACTAGGTGTTAGATCCAAGCTCTGCTCTTACAAAATTTAATAGTAAGTAGATTCTTATCACAGGCAGAGGGAATCGGGTGTCACAGAAGGCACCCTCAGATTGTGAGGTAATGAAGATTTAGTGGGTGAACATGTAATAACAGCATTTCAGGCCAAGAGAAGAGTAAACACATGGTTGACAGAGGAAGGATAGGAAACAGAGGAATCTGTGTGGATCATGTGGCCAGAGGATGAGTGTAGACAATGATGGGCCACACTGGCAAGAACACCAGGACACCACACAGGTGGAGCCGCACTGGATTTATACATCTCCCCATGAAATGCATTAGAGAGCCCAACGTTACAGGAAAGAGTTGGGTTTCTACCTACTATTTAGATCCAGACTTTGCAGTCCAGAAAATTGTTTTCAAGGACTCTTTCTTTGACCTTTAAAAGTCATGTGTATACAGTGTTAGAAACTATTTTTTTTTTTTTTTTTACAGAAACACAAGCAGCTTTCTCTTCACACATTGTAACACATTTTCAGGTTTAGAAAACTGGAATGCATGATTGAATGTGTTTGTAAAAAATGTATTTTTCTTATCATGGTAGAATTAAAAGATTGCTCTCCCGAAAATTTCATTACAGCATAATTGGTCTTTTCCAGAAAGAGACACATAGATCATTTAACTATTTAAATATTCTCTTTTTTTTTAACTTTTATTTAATGAATATAAATTTCCAAAGTACGGCTTATGGATTACAATGGCTTCCCCCCCATAACGTCCCTCCCACCCGCAACCCTCCCCTTTCCCCTTCCCTCTCCCCTTCCATTCACATGAGGATTCATTTTCGATTCTCTTTATATACAGAAGATCAGTTTAGCATACATTAAGTAAAGATTTCAACAGTTTGCTACCACACAGAAGCATAAAGTGAAAAATAATAGATGATTTTTTAAATGATGATGAAATCAGATTAGACCTATTGTCATGTTTAATCCCAGTGAAAGTCAAGTTGGGAATTGCTAATTTCTTCTTTTTTTTTTTAACAGAAGATCAGTTTAGTATACATTAAGTAAAGTAAATATTCTCTTTCTGATATAAGCACATCTCATTTGTTTTAATCCTATCACCTATTTTTCTTACTGTATACGTATGTTTGTCAAGCTCTGTCACAGTCGCTTTTAGGGTACCTTGAGTCAGAATAGCAGATGACTGTGATTTCCAGTATTATGTGGCTTCTTTTAAACCATGTAATATCCACTCACTTGTAATTTTATTTCTAATTTTAAAAAGTTATTGGACATATTTTTTCTATATTAAACCATGTGCTTCTCAAATATAGGCTTGGGGTTTCTTAAACTATCATGCTATATTATTTGTGTTAAACAACCACTTGCCAAACTTTTCACATACTAATAAATGATTGTTGTGTTCCAAAACCTGTTATATGTTCTCAAATTTCTTAGTGGAATTGGGGAGAATATTTCATTTCCTATGACCTTTTGTTTGTATTTCCTGTAGCCAGCTGCAAGATTTTGTTGTTTCTCAAATGTCAGTCATGAGTCAGGAAACTTGAGTTTAACCACATCTAGGAATTCCATCAATTTTGAAACACACAGTATGGCTCAAATACTATGAATGCTTTTAATGACTTCTTATGGTAGCATATCTGAAACTTACAGCAGAATAGGACAACTTCAATGTTCAGGAAACATCTCAAAAATCAAATGACTGGTGCTTTAATTTAAAGTGTGATGCTTGGCTTTTATCAATTTTTATCATATTTATTGAGGATCATTTACATACAATGACCTGGACAAATTATAATTGTTCAGAGCCATAATATGCCTTTTCATCATTCAGAGTGGTTATTTCAGAGCTCTACCAATCCCCATTCATTTGTCTTATTTCTATCTTCACAGTTCAGTTCTGTAAGTAGCACGCCAATATTAAATAAATGGATTCACCCTGTATGTATTCTATTTCTGGCATATTTCTCCTTGTGTATGTTGAGATTCATCGAAGTTGTTATGTATCTTAACTACAATTTGTTTATGCATTTTATTCCAGAAGGACCATTAGGCTGTGGTTGATTTGGAGTTACATGGAAGTCTGCTTTTAGTAATATGTTTCATTTCTTTTGGGTAAATGCTTATAAGCAGAATCGCTTGACTATGAATTTAAATTGACAGCAGAAATATTTAAGATATTTGATTACTATACATCCTTACCAATACTTGATATTGTTAATCTTTTAATTTGATAAATAAATATTATATTCATTTAAAAATATCTCATTATGATTTTAATCTGCCATTTTCTGATTATCATGGATGTTAAGAATATTTTGATGTGCCGGCGCCGCGGCTCACTAGGCTAATCCTCCGCCTAGCGGCGCCGGCACATCGGGTTCTAGTCCCGGTCGGGGCGCCGGATTCTGTCCCGGTTGCCCCTCTTCCAGCCAGCTCTCTGCTGTGGCCAGGGAGTGCAGTGGAGGATGGCCCAGGTGCTTGGGCCCTGCACCCCATGGGAGACCAGGAAAAGCACCTGGCTCCTGGCTCCTGCCATCGGATCAGCGCGGTGCGCCGGCCGCAGCGCGCCGGCCGCGGCGGCCATTGGAGGGTGAACCAACGGCAAAGGAAGACCTTTCTCTCTGTCTCTCTCTCACTGTCCACTCTGCCTGTCAAAAAAAAAAAAAAAAAAAAAAAAAAAACAAGAATATTTTGATGTTTTCATTGACCAATCTATAGTTAGTGGTGACTGTTCAAATGGTCTGCCTGCTTTTTTTTTTTAATTTAAAAATCTACTAATTTATTTGAGGGGCAGAGAATAAGGGAGGGGAACAGAGAGAGAGGGAGGGAGAGAAGGGGAAGACAGGAAACAGAGAGCTCCAGTTCGCCGATTTCATGTATTCCATATATATAGATTTAGAAACATAGGACTATTTCCCACCCTGCTCTCCCTCCTGCCCACGCTCCATTCTGCAACCAGGGGCAGGTCCTGTCTGACACTGAAGCAGGAAGCTCAATCCTATTCTCCCATGTAGATACAGCTCCCAACTACTTAAACCATCATCTGCTGCCTCTGATTTAGTCTAAAATTTTGATGAGTATTTCATAGTATTTAAACATTCAAGTATATTCGTTCCATGTCTTGTGTCATGTTTTAGCACTAATGTTATTTGCTCAGGAAATGAGTTAGGGAGCATTTTGTCATTCCCTATTTTTGAACAAATTTCTGCTATTGTTATTTCTTCATCCTATATTTGAAAGTATTTAATAGTAGCCCTATATGAGTCTAGTACGTTCCTTATCAAAGGTTCTTAATTCTCAGTTTCATTTCTTGTCAGTGGTCTGATGATTGTCCTAATTAGGAGAAAACAACTCTTTCTGTATATATATTTTATTAGTGTTTGTTTTCTTTGTTTACAACTTTTAGAAAAACACTTTTCTAGCATTGTCATTTAAAATCATCCATTTCAAAGTAAGGTAAGGGATATTTTAGTTATCTCCCACAAACACAACTGTGTTTTACTTTTAACTTTGTTCAGTCCCAGATAAGTTCTGATTTCTTCTGTGATTCCTTATTTCAATCATGGGTGCTTTAAAAATGCCATTTGACTTCAAAGTAAACAGGGTGTTTCCCATGTTCTCCTTGCACTTATATGGAATGCTGTCTCAGTTGGCGGCCTTACCTGCTATGCCACAATGCCAGGCCCTATCCAAGCTTTCAAATAAATAAAGTAAATCTGAAATTAAGGAAAAGGTAATGAGAAACATTATTATGTTAGTGAGACAGACAGAGAAGTTAGTAAATAAAAGCTAGAATATTATTTTAATAAACTGTAGGAGTTAGTGAGTACTGAGCCAAGAACGCATCAGGTTCCACCCAAATTGCAGAATGATGTTTGCAATTAGAATAACATAGATTGATTTATCAAGTACATTTTCAATAAAAAAGGCTTGAAGCAATATGAGGGAGCATATGACCCTCTAGGCAAATTATGGCACATAATTCAGATGGAAAATTATAGACCATTAAAATGGTAATTGTGAGACATTAGTTGCAAATAGCTTTAAATATTGTTTACTCACCATCAGGAGTCTTGAAAGTGATGTTGTATGTTATAGTCATGTTTTCTTTATACTTATTTTGTTTTCCAAAATATCACTCTTGTTAGCCAGTATTAAATTTCTAGCATCTTATTTTATTCTTCTATTTGATGATAAATAATAGTTTTGCCACCACTTTTAGTAGAATGAACTTTCTAGTAATAATTCAAATGTCTTCACTTTGATCACAATTAGATTTCCTTCCACATAGTATGCTAATGTTTATATTCATCTGATATAATAATTTTAATGTTATTTTTCATAAATGATATATAATAACATAATAAGCATCCCTTTGTTTTTACCAAAACAGCTGAGATCTGGATTATATTCTTACATGGATGCAGATTTTCACTCTCATTTATTTTCAGCCAAATATTCCCTGATACTTTATTACTGACGATTCAGAAATGTGATATATCCAGGGTTTATCATCCAAAGCAGACACCTGTGTTAGAAAGACTAAGAGCTATTACACATCAGTCAGAATATCAGCATTATTTTCTGATGATGGGCTTTACATCACCTTTTGTAGAAGCCTGATCATGTTATTACAACTCAGTGACAAACACAGGATGATTGTTTATCATTCAAGATTATAAATTGACATGGGCATTTGAAGCAGTAGTAAAGTTGCCACTTGGGATGTCTACATCCTTCATGGAGTGTCTGGTTCAAGTTCCAGCTGATTCACTTCTCATTAAGTTGTTGCTCATAGGCGCCCTGGTAGGCAGCAGAGGATGATTCAAGTAATGTGCCCCTGCCTCCCACATAGGAGACCTGGTTGGAGTTTCAGGCTCCTAGCTTTGGGTTGGTCCAGTCCTGGCTCTTGTAGACATTCGTGTAGTGAACTAGAATATGGACAATAAATCTCACTCTCTGTCTTATGTTTCTCTGCCTCTCAAATATTAAAAAATAAAAGCAATTAAGTAAAGCCTTGGAATATTTAGGAATTCTACTGTAATAACTATTCCAATAATTACTTTGTTGCTATTATTTGAGAGGCAGTGAAAGAAAAAAACTGAGAAAAAATAAGAGACATATAAAAAGAATAAGAAAGCAAGCTTCCATCTGCTGAAACACCCTCAAATGCCCCCAACGACCTGGCCTGGCCTGGCCTGCCAGGAGATGAGAACTCAATTCATGTCCTTCACATGGTGGCTGGGCCTGAGTTCTGGAGATATAACTTGTTACCTCAGTGTCTGCAAGAAGTTGAAATTGAGAATAAGAGCGAGCAATCAAACCCAGGCACTCTGATACTAGAATGGGGACATTCCAACTGGCATCCGCATCCTATGTATTAGACCAAATGCCACTCCTCAAAAGAAATTTCACAATTTATTAAAACAATAGGTAATATATTTATTTGAACATATTAATTATGAACACAAACAATTCCTATTATGTATTCTTTTTTTTAGACTTTTATGTAGTAAATATAATTTCCAAAGTATAGTTTATGGATTACAATGGCTCCCCCCCCATAACTTCCCTCCCACCAGCACCCCTCCCATCTCCCACTCCCTCTCCCATTCCATTCACATCAAGATTCATTTTCAATTATCTTTATATACAGAAGATTGATTTAGTATATATTAAGTAAAGATTTCATCAGTTTGCACCCACACAGAACATAAAGTGTAAAATACTGTTTCAGTACTAGTTATAGCATTAATTCACATTGAACAACACATTAAGGACAGGGATCCTACATGAGGAGTAAGTACACAGTGATTCCCATTGTTGACTTAAGAATTCGACACTCTTGTTTATGGCGTCAGAAATCTCCCTAGGCAATCTTTTTTTTTTTCTAGGTTTTTTTTTGTTTTGTTTTGTTTTGTTTTGTTTTTTTTGACAGCAGAGTGGACAGTGAGAGAGAGACAGAGAGAAAGGTCTTCCTTTGCCGTTGGTTCACCCTCCAATGGCCGCTGCGGCCGGCGTGCTGCAGCTGGCACACCACGCCAATCCAAAGGCAGGAGCCAGGTGCTTCTCCTGGTCTCCCATGGGGTGCAGGGCCCAAGCACTTAGGCCATCCTCCCCTGCACTCCCAGGCCACAGCAGAGAGCTGGCCTGGAAGAGGGGCAACCAGGAAAGAATCCGGCGCCCCGACCGGGACTAGAACCCGGTGTGCTGGCACCGCAAGGCGGAGGATTAGCCTACTGAGCCGTGGCACTGGATGGTACATGCAATCTTGATGGGATTATATTGGAATCCCTGGCACATTTCTAACTCCACCATTTGGGGCAAGTCCAATTGAGCATGTCCCAAATTGTACATCTCCTCCCTCTCTTATTCCCACTCATATTTAACAGGAATCACTTTTCAGTTGAATTTCAACATCTTTTTTTTTATGGTGAAAAAAAAAAACATATATTTAGAATTAGCCAGCTGGACTCCGTTCAGATGATCCCAATTTTGTTGGCAACATCCAGAGCATCATAGTCAGTAGCCAGCCGCACATACGCCTTCTTCTCTCCGTCAGGTCTGATCAGGGTGTTGACTTTGGCCACATCAATGTCATAGAGTTTCTTCACAGCTTGTTTGATCTGGTGCTATTTGGCCTTGACATCCACAATGCACACCAGTGTGGTGTTGTCTTCTATCTTCTTCATGGCCGACTCCGTGGTCAGGGGGAACTTGATGATGGCATAGTGGTCAAGCTTGTTTCTCCTGGGGGTGCTCTTCTGAGGGTATTTTGGCTGCCATCGGAGGCGTGGTGTCTTGGGCCACCGGAAAGTGGGGGACGTGCGGATCTTCTTCTTCTTGTGGCTGTGGACGCCTTTCAGCACTGCCTTCTTGGCCTTCAAGGCCTTTGCTTTGGCTTCGACTTTAGGAGGGGCAGGAGCTTCCTTCTTTGCCTTCGGCGCCATCTTGGTCAAAAGGCGAATTTCAACATCTAAGAATAATTGTGTGTTAATTAGAGAGTTCAACCAATAGTACTAGAACAAAAAAAAAAATACTAAAAGGGATGAAGTGTTAAATTGTACATCAACAGTCAGGACAAGGCTGATCAAGTCACTGTTTCCCATAGTGTCCCTTATTTCACTCAGCATGATGTTTTCCAGATTCCTCCATTTTGTTGCAAATGACCGGATTTCATTGTTTTTGACTGCTGTATAGTATTCTTTTTTTTTTTTTTTAACAGGCACAGTGGACAGTGAGAGAGAGAGACAGAGATAAAGGTCTTCCTTTTGCCTTTGGTTCACCCTCCAATGGCCACCGCAGCCGGCGCGCTGCGGCCGGAGCACCACGCTGATCCGATGGCAGGAGCCAGGTGCTTCTCCTGGTCTCCCATGGGGTACAGGCCCCAAATACTTGGGCCATCCTCCACCGCACTCCCGGGCCACAGCAGAGAGCTGGCCTGAAAGAGGGGCAACCAGGACAGAATCCGGTGCCCTGACCGGGACTAGAACCCGGTGTGCTGGCACCGCAAGGCAGAGGATTAGCCTAGTGAGCCGCGGTGCCAGCCTGTATAGTATTCTATAGAGTACATGTCCCATAATTTCTTTATCCAGTTTACTGTTGATGGGCATTTGGATTGATTCCAGGCCTTAGCTATTGTGAATTTAGCTGCAATAAACAGCTGCTTTTTTGTTTGCCAATTTAATTTCTTTTGGGTAAATTCCAAGGAGTGGGATGGCTAGGTTGTATGGTAGGGTTATATTCACGTTTCTGAGGAATCTCCAGACAGACTTCCATAGTGGCTTTACCAGTTTGCATTCCCACCAACAGTGTCCGTTTTTCCCTACATCCTTGCCAGCATCTGTAGTTGGTAGATTTCTAAATGTGAGCCATTCTAACTGGGGTGAGGTAAAACCTCATTGTGGTTTTGATTTGCATTTCCCTGATTGCTAGTGATCTTGAACATTTTTTCATGTGTCTGTTGGCCATTTGGATTTCCTTTTTTGAAAAATGTCCACTGAGGTCTTTGGCCCATCTCTTAAGTGGGTTGTTTGTTTTGATGCTGTGGAGTGTCTTGATCTCTTTGTAGATTCTGCAAATATTTTTTCCCATTCTGTCAGTTGCCGCTTCACTTTCCTGACTGTTTCTTTTGCAATACAGAAACTTTTCAATTTGATGCAATCCCAATAGTTGATTTTGGCTTTGACTGCCTGTGCTTCTGGGGTCTTTTCCAAGAAGTCTTTGCCGGTACCTGTATCTTGCAGGGTTTCTCCAATATTCTCTAATAATTTGATGGTGTCGGGTCATAGATTTATGTCTTTAATCCATGTTGAGTGGATTTTTGTGTAAGGTGAAAGGTAGGGGTCTTGCTTCATGCTTCTGCACGTGGAAATCCAATTTTCCCAGCACCATTTATTGAATAGATTGTCCTTTTTTCCCAGCACCATTTATTGAATAGATTGTCCTTACTCCAGGGACTGGTTTCTTACACAGAAGGAAGTCAATAACTCAGAATATATCAATAATGTTTGAAGCACATCTGTAAGACAATGGGACCTCCAGTAATGTTAATTTGTTTGTATATTAAAATAATAGCAATGATAGCAACATGTAATGAGTGCATACTACCTGAAAAGCACCAATTATAATTTAGTTCACAAACAATTTATGGGGCAGGTAATATTATTACCATTTTAGAAGTGGTTGTATTCAGTCTTAAAAATATTACATAAATGGGGCCAGCTCTGGGGCGTAGCAGGTAAAGTTGCCTCCTCAGGTGCTGCCATCCCATATGGCCGCCGGTTCCAGTCCCGGCTGCTCTACTTCCAATCCAGCTCTCTGCCATGGCCTGGGAAAGCAGTAGAAGATGGTCCAAGAGCTTGCACACCTGCAACCACATGGGAGACCCAGAAGAAGCTCCTGGCTCCTAGCTTCGGATCAGCACAGTTCTGGCCTTTGCGGCCAATGTGGGAGCGAACCTGGAGATTGAAGACCTCCCTCTCTGCCTCTCCTTCTCTCTCTGTGTAACTCTGACTTTCAAATAAATAAATAAATTTTTAAAAAATTATATTAATTACCAGTTGCCACTCTATTGGGAAGCATTAGAAGGAGCTTTCTGAACCCACAGTCTGTGGTATTAACCTCTATGTTTTGTGATAATGGCAGTAACAGAGGAGTGAGATTATATTGCTACAGAATACATCAGTCTTGGAGGCTGAGAATAAATATATTTCCCTTGAAAATAGGAGAAACAACCCATAGAAATGACTGCTGTACTTTTTGAATTCCAAATTGGAACATGAGTCTTTACAAGTCTGAATAGCTAATGGAATATAACCGATCAGAACCTGGTATTGTGGCTGTCCTACAAATTTTGGAAATAATGATGACAACTATAGGTTAAACATGGGAATTACAATGAACCAGCCATACAAATACCTATTCCAAGTCATTCACGAAATGTGTGATACTAGGTGAGGTCACACATGTCACTTCAGTTCATTCTTAGCATATCATCCTTATGAAAATCCATGTTGTGTTAAAATCGTCACATGGAAGTAAGACCTTTCTCTCTGTCTCTCTCTCACGAACTCTATCTGTCAAATAATAATAAAAAAGATATCGTGAACATCATTAGAGAGCTGCCAAATGTGATGGACACACATTTTGTTAGTATTTTCTGGGCTTTAGGTGAAATAAGATGCAGGCAATTTTATTTTAAAGTCATAATCATTAAAATATATCTTCTCAAAGATAAGCAAAGTCTACAGAAGTGTGATTACATTCCCCAAGCTACTTAATCTTACTTGTGAGTGTAGTAAGTAGTTCCCTCTACAACTGGTATTTATAGAGTCTCTTTAAATGAGAAGCAAGGAAACAAGTGGAATTATTTTTTTCAGTTATACATTTCTCAGTTGCAAGTTATAACATATAAACTACTCTAAGATGTAGTTTACAGGGGCTGGTGTTGTGACGTAGCATGTAAAGCTGCTGGCTGTGACAATAGCATCCCACATGGGTTCTGACTGCTCCACTTTCGATCTATCTTCCTGGGAAAACAGCAGAAGATGGCCCAAGTGCTTGGAACCCGTCCTGCATGTGAGAGACCTGGAAGAAGCTCCTGGCTCCTGGCTTCGGCTTTTGCACTCATTTGGGGAGTGAACCAGAGTTAGGCAACTCTGGTATTGGACTTGGGAGTCACGAGGCACTCAGGGAGGACATCCTACCAGCTTTTTCCCTAGGAAAATGGCTCTAGGTGGAAGGAAACAAAGTCAGTGGGCACAGGGACTGAGAGCTAAACCGAAAAAGTAAAGTTCTGCTTTGAAGCACCACATACAAGATACCGCAGAGGAGCAGCAAAAGGATCATGCATATCAGTGCCCTGCGTCATTTTGTGCTCCCTCCTATGTGCGCCCCTTTCTTGGCCCAAGTTCTCATCCTATAACTTTGTCATTCACAGCTTCCTAGGAGAAAACTCCCTAGTCTCTTCAGTCTTTGATACCGGTGAAAGGGACACAGCATCTCTGAACACCTGGTATTCATGCACATATGTAAATTATGGGTAATCGATTTGGGAAGTGTAGTAAGTAGACTGGAGTATTAAGTGCTTACATTTCCAATTCCTGCAACAGATCCTCTCTGATTGGCCCCAGCATTCTAACCATATCCATGACCTTTGGTCACTCCTTGGCAAAATGACACGTTAAGCCAAGAACAGGGGCTATTATTACAGACTCCTTTCTTCTCTGTCCTCTTTCCCAGGATTGCTCTTCAAGCTGTACCATGGAGCCCCTTCCCTGGTGGGTAGAGCCTACCCACAGGTCAGAGGGGAGGGGCACATATGTGTCATAATGAGCATTATGTCATAGGATGGTTTGTGACATAAAAGCTGTGATAGGCCTGGCTATGTTCCAGTTGCTCCTGTTTCCACTCTGAGAAGAGCAGCAGCTAGAAGCATCTTCCAGAAATGTCAGAAAGGCTACCTAAAATTTTTGGGATTCATCTGCAGGCTACTCCTTTGGCTATTCCTCCAAATCAGCCTCACCCCTCAGATCCTCCACACCAGCCTCACCCTCCTCCCGGCCCTCCATGTCAGCCCCACCATCCTGGTCAGTCATGCCAGCTCCACCCTCTTTCTGTCCCTTCACACCACCCTCAAACTCCTGGTCCTACATCCCAGCTGCCCCCTCCTTGTCCTCCTGCTGGGCCTCCCAGTGCTTCTGGTCCTCCACCCCATCCTCACCCTCCTTCCGGTCCTTCGCTCCAGCTTGCCAAACCTTCAGATTCTCTACCCCGGCTTCCCTTCCCTTGTCATTCACTCTACCTTAACCCTCCTGTTCTTCCACACGAGCCTCACCCTCCTTCTGGTCTCCCACCCTGGCCTCGCCGTCCTGGCCTCCCACACCGGCATCACCGTCCTCTTCCTCTAAGCCAGTCCCCCGTTTCTCATTCTCCATCCAGCCCTCACCTTTCTCTTCCACCCAGCCCTCACCCTCCTTCTCATTCTCCACACCAGATTCACCTTCCTTCTCGTCCTCCACCCCTGGCTCACCTTCCTCCTTGTCCCACATCCCAGCTTCACTCTCCTCATCCTACACCCCTGCCCCACACTCCTTCTTGTCCTCCACTTGAGCCTCTCCCTCCTCAGACTCGACCCCAGCCACACTCTCTCTCTCCTCCTCCACCCCATCCTCATCCCCCTCGTCACTTTTCTCCTCCTCCAACCCAGCCTCAAGCCCCTTCTCATCCTAAAGCGCAGCTTCACTCTGCTCATCGTCCAGCCCAGCCTCACCCTGCTCCTCCTCCTACAACCCGGCTTCACCCTGCTCATCTTGCAGCCCAGCTTCAGCCGGATGTTCTAAGCCACGCTCATCCTCCTCACTCTTCAACTCGGCCTCACCCTCCTTCTGACCCTCAGCCCCAGACTCACCCTCCTGTCCCTCTAATCCGGGCTTATCCTCCTCTTCCTGCATCCCCTCCACATCCTCCTGCTCATCTCACCTACCGACCTCACCATTCCTGTATTCCTAAACCCCGGCCCCAACCCTGTGCTCGGCTTCCACGCAAGCCTCTTTCTCCCTTTCTTTCACCTTGGCCTCATGCTCCTGACTCTTCATACCCACTTCAGGCTTGTTTTCCTTCACTACATCAGTCTTCCACTCCTTGTCACCCTTCACGCCATCTTCAAACTCCTGCTGTCAGTGCATCCTGGCATCCCTCTCCTGCAAATTTCCCTCTCTCTCCTGGCCCTCCATGCCAGCCTCACCCTCCCTCGAATCCTCCATCCAAGTCTCTCCCTCCTTCTGGTATATTTCATGATTATTCTCCAGTCCTCCTATCTGATGAGTCTTCTGAGAATTCCAGCATAGAGGAGATCACACCCACGTGCAGTGAATGTCTCTCAGATTTCTGCTCCACATTTCACCCCACTCTTGATAGTAACTCCCCCAATGACTTGGCCTCATTTCAATTCATGATCAGCTCTTCTGTTCCTACCAAACCCCCCCTTTTCCTCCCTGTGAATTTGCCTCCCGTTTCCAGTTCCCCCTCTGACTTCTCCCTGAGTCCTCCTGACAGCCCTACTTATTAGTCCCCTGTATTCCACCCTGCAAATCCAGTGACCTCATGATTCATGAATCTCCTCTCAAGGGATATTCTCCCTCCTGCTGGGCCAGTTCTGGTACATCTCACAATGGAAGCACTCTGGATGTCCAGCAGCCTGACCAGGTGAGTATAGGTAATGTAGAACGATGGAAAACCAGCCCTCATCCCACAGTGAGTGGTCATTACAGGACCCCTCACTGTGAAGAGATCCCAGTTACTTGACCAGTGTGTGCACTTTCACTCCATCCCTCTCCTGTTCACCCTCTTCAGATGCTAGAAAAACTCTAACAATTGTCTTTCTCCAGACAACCTGCCTCAGCCTCTCTCTGTATAACTTCATGGAATGTGGTTGTACACACTGAACAAAATGGAGGATGAGTAATGGAGAGAGGGGGTGAAGAGGGGGATTCAATGCCTCTGTTCTACAGGAAGGTAAATCCTGTTGTTCAGCCTTGGATTAAAGTGAGCAGAAGAAACAGTAAGCCCTGAGAACAACACACAGGACTTGAGGATCCTGCTGTAGACACATGTGGGTTTGTGGGTTGTTTGCTGTGTTTGTTTGGGGCTTTGTCCTTTTTCCTTTGGCCTGGTTCCAAAGTCCTATTTGTTTTCCTTTATTTTGAATTCCACAACCAAGCCAAGACTTTATGCCTGCAAGAAGGGGAGAGGGCCTTCATTGAGTTCTCATCTTCGTTCTCGGAGCTAGGTTTATTGGTTGGTTGCACTCACTTGCAGTATGAGAGGTACTAATATGTACAAGACAAAACCAGGTCCAGATTCTCTCTAGATGATAGCATGAATTGAACTGATATTTTCTAAAAGTGCTTTCCTCAAACTGATTTATCAATTCAATACAACCTCAATTGAGATCTCAGCAAATCTTTCTTGAATCTTCCACAAGCTCATCCTACTTTAAAAGGGAATGGAAGAACAGCCAGATTCTACTGAAATATGTATTTGTTCTGTGAATAAATCTCTTTTTAGTCTTTATGAAGTATCTATTGAGTTCATCCAGGGGAAGAAAAGGTACAAATACGTGGTCCCCAAGCCCAGGGCATTTTCTTCATGTAAGGCATGATTTTCTCCATGGAAGTCTCTCTCTATATATACATTATTATTAATTGTTATTTTTATTTATTTTTGTTTGTATCTCATAAATACATTGTGTACATGATAATTTTCCCACCATACCCACCCTCCCATCTTTCTCCTCCCCTCTTCTTGCTCCCTCTCCTGTTTTATCTGAGAAAGAAAAATGAAAAGAAATAAAAAGAAAATAAGGAGCAAAGAAAACTAAGAGAAGTGTTCCTCAACAGTCTATATAAGGGTTGATCTATGTTATTGCTTCTTGAAGGTGATTTTGCTTTTCCCTCTTCCTTTTTTTTTTCCTTCCTCCCTTCTTTCCTTTTAGCAACTTAATGGTCTTTGAAGAAGAATCTGAGGATGATGTACCTTTAAGAGTCACAATAATACAATAATATCCTCCTTTTAATATACTAAAAGGAAGTGATTCTTCAGAACAAGTTCTACTAATAAGTTTCATGGTGCAACTCTTTGGGGAGAGAGGTCCTGTGTGGGAAGTTAGTGCACAATGGCTCTTGTGTATTTAACAAATACCACTCTTATGTATGACATCAGTAATTACTCAGGGCTCTTGACATGAGCTGGCTTGGCTACAGAAGCTTTTTGTATCCACTAGCTCAAAAAGGCCATCAGCAAAGTGGAAGTTCTCTCCTCTCTTCAGAGAAAAGTATATCCTTCTTTGGTGGCCCTTTCTTTCCACCAGGGTCCACCCACAATGTCCTTTATGTAGGACATCTTTTGCCAGAGTGTCTCTTGGCTTTCCATGCCTGATATGCTCCCCTTGGGCTTTCCAGCCAGACCAGAGTGGCTTGAGGGATGATTCTGAAGTCAAAGTGCTACTTAAAGCGATTGCCATTCAATGAGTCTGTGTATGGACTGCTTGCCATATTGGAGCCTTCACTCTTTTTTAATTATCCCTATTATTGATTCTATCTATATGTTCATTTTACTATTTAATCCTCTTTTTTTGTCTTCATAACACTTAAGTTGCTATTTTTATCAGCCAGCTTAAGGGATTTTGGGGTCCTATAACAATTTGTTTGGCTGTACCCTTAGAAGTGAATCCATAATAAAGTATGTAGGACTATATTGCTTTGCAGGTAGGCACTTCATGCATTTCCCAATTTTAGCTTTAGGATCTAGGAAATTCTTCCCACTGTCCCTGCCCTCCCACCCACATTCCCATGGCCCTTCCTCTTCCCTTATTCTTACTCTTATTCTTTACTAAGCTCTATTTTTAATTAACTTTATACATATATAGTAAACTCTGTTTAGTATAGGGTTCAATGATTCATATGGAAGAGAAAAAGGTAAGGAAAATATCATAAAGGAAAAGATAACCAAAAATATATAATAGAAAGCTTTCATCAACACTCAAGAGAAGGGCTGTTCAAAATCATTACTTCTCTTAGTGTCTATCATTTCTACATGTTATTTTTATGTGCTTTATTAGTTATCACCTGTCAGAGAGAACATATGGAATTTGTCCCTTTGAGATTGATGATGTTTTCCAGTTTCATCCATTTTTTTTTTTGTTTTGTTTTGCAAGTGACTGGACTTTGTTTTTTTTTCTGCTGTGTAGCAGCAGAACATTGTGTACATATCCAAAAATTTCTTTATCCAGTCTTCATCTGATGGGCATTTGGGTTGATTCCATGTCTTTGTTATTGTGAATTGAATTGCAATAAACATCGAAGTACAGATAGCTCTTTCATATGCAGATTTCATTTCCCTGGGGTAGATTCCCAGGAGTGGGATGCCTGGGTCATATGGTAGGTCTATATTTAGATCTCTGAGGTATCTCCACACAGTCATCCATAGTGGCTTTACCAGTTTACATTCCCACCAACATTGGATTAGGGTATCTTTTTCCCCTCATCCTCACCAGCATTTGTTGTTTGTTGATTTCTGTATGAAAGCCATTCTAACTGGGGTGTGGTTAACCTCATTGTGGTTTTGATCTGCATTTCTCTGATGGCTAGCAGTCCTGAGCATTTTTTCAGATGTCTGTTGGCCATTTGGATTTCCTCTTTTGAAAAATGCCTGTTTAATTCCTTTGCCCATTTCTTAACCAGATTGTTTGTTTTGTTGTTGTCAAGTTCCTTGATATGTTTATATATTCTGGTTATTAATCTTTTATCAGTTGTGTAGTTTGCAAATATTTTCTCCCATTCTGTCAGTTGTCTCTTCACCGTGCTAATTGTTTCTTTTGCAGTGCAGAAGCTTCTCAATTTGATGTAATCCCATTTATCTATTTTGGCTTTGATTGCCTGTGCCTCTGGGGTCTTTTCCAGGAACTCTGTATATGTCAATGTCTTGTAGGGTTTCCCCATTGTTCTCTAATAATTTGATGATGTTGAGTTATAGATTTAGGTCTTTAGTCCGTTTTGGGTGGATTTTGGTGAAAGATGTCAGGTAAAGATCTTGCTTCATGCTTCTGCATGTGGTGATCCAGTTTTCCTGGCAACATTTGAAGAGACTGTCTTTGCTCCAAGGGTTGATTTTGGCTCTTTTTTCAAAGATTAGGTGGTTGTGGATATTTGGAATGATTTCAGGTGTTTATATTCTGTTCCATTTGTCTATCTATTTGTCTATTTATCTGTTTTTTCACCAGTACCAGGCTGTTTTGATTCCAACTGCCCTGGAATATGTCTTGAAAGCTGGTATTGTGATGCTTCTGGCTTTGCTTTTATTGTATAAGATTGTTTTATCTATTCAGAGTCTCCTGTATTTCCATATGAATCTCAACATTATTTTTTCTGTATCTGAGAAGAATATCTCTGGTATTTTGATCACTATCACATTGATTCTGTAAATTGCTTTCAGTAGTATGGACATTTTGATGATATTGATTCTTTGAATCTATGAAAATGGAAGATTTTTTCCATTTTGGGAGGAGTATTCTTTTTCTTTCTTTAATGTTTTGTAATTCTCATTGTAAAGATCTTTGACACCTTGGTTAAATTTATTCCAAAGTATTTGATTTTTTTTTTTGGTAGCTATTGTGAATGAGGTTGATTTTAGAAGCTCTCAGCAGTGGCATTGTCTACATATAAAGCCTATTGATTTTTATGTGTTGATTTTATATTCTGCTACATTTCCATACTCTTCTATGAGTTCCAATAGCATCTCAATGCAGTCTTTTGGATCCCCTATGTACAGGATCATGTAATCTGCAATTAGGGATAGTTGACTTTCTCCTTCCCAATTTGTACCCCTTTGATTTCTTTTTTGTGTCTAATGGCCCTGGCTAAAATCTTCCAGGACTATATTGAAAAGCAGTGGTGAGAGGGAACACCCTTGTCTGGTTCCAGATCTCAGTGGGATTGCTTCCAACTTTTCCCCATTCAATAGGACACTGGCCATGGGTTTGTCATATATTGCTTTGATTGTATTGAGAGATGTTCCTTATATTTCCAATTTGCTTACAGTTTTCATCATGAAGAGTTGTATTTTTCAAATGCTTTCTCTGTATCTACTGAGATTATTATATTATCTACTGAGATAATATAATTTTTATTCTTCAGTTTATTAATGCAATGTATCACATTGATTTGCAAATATTGAACTATTCTTGCATACCAGGAGTAAATCCCACTTGGTCTAGGTGGATGATCTTTCTGATGTGTTGTTAGATTCAATTGGCTAGCATTTTGTTGAGGATTTTTGCATCTATGTTCATCAGAGATATTGATCTGTTATTCTCTTTCTCTGCTATATCTTTTCAGGTTTAGGAATTAAGGTGATACTGAATTAATAGAAAGAATTTGGAAGGATTGCCTCTCCTTTGATTGTTTTGAATAGCTTGTGAAGAATTGGAGTTAGTTCTTTAAATGTTTACTAGAATTCAGCAGTGAGACCATCCGGCCCTGGGTTTTTCTTTGTTTTCTTTGAATTATAATTGATTCAAGTCCTGTTTTTATTGATCTGTTGAGGTTTTCTATGTTTTCATGGCTCAATTTATGTAGGTTGTTATGTGTCAAGGAATCTATCCATTTCTTCTATGTGTCCTGTTTTGTTGGCATACAGCTATTTGTAGGAATTTCTGATGATTATTTTTATTTCTGTGGTATTTGTTGACACACTTCATTTTTCATCTCTGATTTTATTAATTTGGGTCTTCTCTCTCCTTTTTTGGTTTAATTATTGCTTTTCTCCTATTAGTTTTGGGTTTTGTTTGCTGTTGTTTTTCTCGGTTCTTGAGATGCATTGATAGCTCATTTATTTGGTGCCTTTCTGATTTCTTGATCTAGGCTCCAAATGCTAAAAACATTAGCACTACTTTTGCTGTATCCCATAAGTTTTGATATGTTGTATTGTCATCTTCCTTTGTTTCCAGAAATTTTTTGGATTTCTCTTTCGATTTCTTCAATGACCCACTGTTGGTTTAGGAGTGTGTTGTTCAGTCTCCATGTGTTTGCGTATGTTCCAGGTATTCCCGAGTTGTTGATTACCAATTTTATTTCATTGTGGTTTGAGAAGATGCATGGTATGATTTTGATTTTTTTTTAATTTGCTGAGACTAACTTTATGGCCTAGCATATGATCAATCCTAGAGAAAGTTTCTTGCACTAGTGAAAAGAATGTGTATTCAGTGGTTGTAGGGTGGAAAGCTCTGTAGATATCTTTTAGTTCCATTTGTCCTATAGTGTCGATTAACTCTGTTGTTTCCTTGCTGATTTTCTGTCTGGTTGATCTGTCCATTGCTGAAAGTGAGGTATTGAAGTCACCCATTACTGTCATATTTAAGTCTATATATCCCTTTAAAACCATTAACATTTCTTTTAGATAGCCAGGTGACCTCTAATTAGGTGCATATATATTTATAATAGTCACATCTTCCTGTTTTATTGATCCAATAACATTATATAGTGTCCTTCTTTGTTTCTTGTTTCATGTAACATGTTTTCATGTTAAAGTCTATTTTTTCTGATATTAGGAGGGCTACACTAGCTCTTTTTTTGGTTGCTGTTGGCGTGGATTAACTTTTTCTATCCTTTCACTGTCAGTCTGTGTGCATCTTTGTTGGTAAGATGTGTTTATTTTAGGCACTAAATACATGGGTTTTCTTTTTTAATCTATAAGCCAATCTGTATCTTTTGACTGGAAAATAGATGCCATTTACATTCAGCGTGACTATTATTATGAAATGACTTTGCCCTGTCATAGTTCCATTAATAGTGTTATTTTTTTACTTTGGATTTCCTTTGTACTTTTACTGGGTCATATTCTGTGTTTGCCTTCTTTCGTAGTGATGTTCCTGTTTCTGTGTTTCTGTGTGTAGCACATAATTGAGCATCTTCTATAGGGCTGGGTGGGTAGTTACAAACTCAATTCCTGTTTGTTATGAAAAAATCTTTATTTCTCCTTTGTTCATAAATGAGAGCTTTGCAGGATACAGTATTCTGGGATGACAGTTTTTTCTCTTAGGACTTAAAAATATCTCGCCATTCTCTCTTTGCCTGTAGGGTGTCTGATGAGAAGTCCACAGTAAGTCTATTTAGGGTTTCTCTGAATGTGATTTGGTGTTTCTCTCACACACGTTTTAAGATCTTCTCTTTACATTTTACTGTGGAGAGTTTTACTACAATGTGTCATGTCTTTTCTGGTCACGTGTATTGGGAATTTTGTGTATCTCCTGTATTTGGATGTCTCTTTCTCCAGATTGGGTAAGTTTTCCATTATTGTTTCATTAAGAAGACCTTCTAATCCTTTCTCTTTCCACATCTGGAACTCCTAGGACCCGTAAGTTGGATCATTTGATAGTGTCTTGAAGATCTCCAACAGTGCTTTTTAGTTTTCTAATTTCTTCTTCTTCTTCTTTTTTTTTTTTTTGGTTTGCTGTAAAATTTCCAGGAGTTTGTCTTCTAGTTCTGACATTCTTTCTTCTGTCTCACCTATTCTGTTGTTAAGATTTTCCACTGCATTTTTATTTGATCTGTTGAATTCTTCATTTCTAATATTTCATTCTGACTTCTCTTTAATATGTCAGTTTCATGAGAAAACTTTTCATTTAGATCATAAATTTGCTTCTGATTGCTTTTGAGTAATCTGATAATTAATTTTCTGAATTCCATTTCTGGCATATCCTCGATCTGTTCATCTTCACCTTCTACTATTGAAATCTTGTAGTATTCCCTTAGGGGGCTTATAGTATCTTCCTTATTCTTATTTAAGATTTTTCCTTTGTTTTTTGGCATTTCTATATATTTTTTTTGGTCTGGTTGCTTTTCTCTTTGATTTGTGTCTTTGTGGTTTAGTGGGAACATCTGTACTTTTAGTGTATACCAACTGGTCTGCTGGATGTGGCTTAATTGCTCTGTTCAGTATTCCAGGGTGGATAAGTTATCCGAGGCAGGGTCCCCGTGGGGCTTTGTAGCTTTCCTCTGGTTATTTGGTTGGAAGAAGTTCACTTCTGTTAGTGTGACTCGCCCTTTTCCTCATAGTTGCAGGATGCCCTGGTGTTAGGCTCTGGTGTGTTCAGGATTAGATAGCCCTGCTTAATGAACTGCACCCCTAAGCACAGAGATTTTCCTGTGGAGATGGTTCCCTCTGTTATGAACTGCAATGGGTCTGTGCATTGCCAATGGGTGTGTGGAATCTCACCTACTGCAGCCCAACTCTCTTCTCAATGGTGGTGGGACAGGTACAAGCTTCTGATAGTCAGGACTTCTCCTTGTTGTATAGCTTCATAGTGGGAGAAGAAATTCCTTCCAATTGTTGTGGTCCTCTTTCCTGGGGGGGGGGGGTGAGGTGAGGTGACCCAGCTATTGATGAGCACACAAGCAGAAGGCAAGGGCGGCAGTCCATTGCTGGCATCCAGGAATGTAAACAAACAAACAATGAGGTAAAATGATTTCTCCCAATCAACTGCAAGTTTTAGTGGGGAAAGTGGGGAGGGGGATTTGCAGGGAGGGGCCAACCTCTCTGTTTGTTCCTCAATATTTTCTTTTTTTCCTACATGGAACTTCAAAAGCAGTTTGCCAATCTCTCTCTCCCATGTTATCTGCACCCCTATGCACCCATAGAGTCCCGTCTTACCGGGTCCACTGGGGGCTTGTGCTGACCACCCCAGTCTGAACCTCTGACATTTCCCTTTCTTGTTTGCTCTTTTGGCATGGACCTGCCCAGTCTCTGCTGATCTCTTGGTTTTCCTGCTGCGAATTCCCCACGGCTATATCCCAGGTATGTATCTTCGCTCCTTTTTAATCACCAATTCTGCTCTGCATATGTCTGGAGTTTGGAGTGTGCACATCTAAACTGAAGTGGTAGACATTTCTGAATTCCTTCTAAAATATTTTACAGATTGTTGGTAAAGGTGGTCGCCAGTGAAGAAGCACTTACCTCCTGCGTGTCATCTCCACAAACTATTTCAGGATGGGATCCAGGAATTTTTACTAATCAAGCTTGCTCCAGAGAGCAAGATGTCTTAGCAGTGGGAATATATCGGGAGCCAAAGCAGGTTGTGAGAGGTGAGAGTTTATGGTAGAACATGGCATAAAGAAAAATTTATAGCAGTCCTCCTTCTGATTCTGTTCAAATAAACTCTATTATATAGGTTACATAAAGTGGTCAGTATCATAGTGTTAATATTCTAATTGAGATTGTCAGGAACTATTTTGAGGAAATCAAGAATTGGTTAGTGTGTAAGGAAATGTTACAAAGATTGATTGCCTTCTGTGTGAATATACTTAACATTTTTATCATCTGTGATTAAAAATAAGATGTGACAATGTAAATCATTGTGATTACCCTGATTAAAAATCACAACTAAAAATAATCTGTTCTATCACCATATTAGTTTAGGAAATGATCATTCTGTCTGTGAGGTTATTCATTAGCATGGACACATGAATGATTTTTCATGTGAGGACATCGAAATTTTGGTGTGTGAGAAAGGGAGAGAGACAGACACTCAAGAAGATCCTGATAAAGGATTTCTCCGAGAAAGTAGGAATGATGGTTGCCTTCTTTCAAAGTTCCCTAAGGAGATACACCTTGACACTTTTGAATCTTTAAGGCCTTTAAGCAAAGATGAAAATGTTGTTTAAACACACTGAATGCAACCCATATTGGCAACTCTGCCCACTAACCCATTCTACAGTTCCTCCAGATAGGCTCTGGCAATCTCCATTAGACTATCTGGTATTGTAATATTGATCCCTTTATGCACTTTATACAGTAAAGTGTATTTGAAGGAAACAGAAGGATTGTTATAGAGAGATGAATAAGCCCTGGATTTAGTAAGCACTAAAAACAATGACTGTAGGTCTGTGTTATGCTCATTTTGTTCTTTATTAATTCTTCCACTCACTAACATAAGAACAAGAAGTTTTTTTCAAGATGAGCATAGATCTGAGAGAAACACAGTTGGAAATTTTGGTTTGGAACAACTACTTTACAAGGCCTTACTTGTCTTGCTGCTCTATGGCCTGGAAACTATTTCTCCATTTCCCTTTCTGAGAACACCGACCCAATATTAAAAGGAGCTAGTATGTAGTAATTTTAAGCACATCTAAACTGTCCAATTTTTCTCAATGCCACTTTCTACCAAGAACTCACCTCTCACAAACCCATTTTTGCTTGCAATATATTCCAGTGTCTAAGATACCTGTTTCAACTTCTCTGGAGCGAGATTTATTAGTAAAAAGTCCTGGATACCACCCAGAAATGTTTTGTGGAGACTTGACCTACAGTAGCAACATGCTACTTCATTGACACCCATCTGCATCATAATCCATCAAACACAGTAGTCAGAAACAGCTACCCCCAAATTACACGTCCACACTCAAAACCACGCATAAATACATACACACACATATAAGCATGCACACACACACACACAAACCTGTATATGCTGTATGTTTCTTCTGTGGCCAGCGTTCCCTGCATTATGACAAAATAATCTACAGATTATTTTTTCTAGCATACTCATTGAACAGGGTTTGCTATGTTGTCACAGATCAAAGATTGTCAAGGTGTAATTCCAGGGCTTATTCATCTCTCTATAACAATCCTTCTGTTTCCTTCAAATACACTTTACTGTATAAAGTGCATAAAGGGATCAATATTACAATACCAGATAGTCTAATGGAGATTGCCAGAGCCTATCTGGAGGAACTGTAGAATGGGTTAGTGGGCAGAGTTGCCAATATGGGTTGCATTCAGTGTGTATAAACAACATTTTCATCTCTACTTAAAAATAAGTATGATTTGGGGCCGGTGCTGTAGTGTAGTGGGTAAAGCTGCTGCGTACAGTGCCAGCATCCCATATGGGTGCTGGTTCAAGTCCCAGATGCTCCACTTCAGATCCAGCACTCTGCCATGACCTGAGAAAGCCGTAGAATATGGCCCAAGTGCTTGGGCCCTAGCACCCATGTAGGAGACCCCGAAGAAGCTGCTGGATCCTGGCTTTGGATCAGCACAGCTCTGGCCATTGTAGCCATTTGGTGAGTGAACTAGCAAATGGAAGACTTCCCATTCTCTCTGCCTCTGCTTCTCTATAACTCTATCTTTCAAATAAATAAATAAATCTTTAAAAATATAAGTATGATGTAACAACATAAATTATCTTATTTACTGTGATTAAAATCATAGGTAAAAGGAATCCAGTGCTCACCAAGTTATTAGATTATAAAATTGTTATTCTGTCTGTTAGTGTATTCATGATAGTGCCCATATGAATTTTAAGGATGTTTGATATAGAAGCCGCTGACTTTGGTGTGTATATGAAAGGGAAAGACAGACAGACAGAAACACACACACACGATGATTTCCATTCAAGGCTTCTCCCTTTTTTTTTTTTTCTTTCTTTTTTTTTTTTTTTTTTTTTTTTTTTTTTTACAGGCAGAGTGACACAGTGAGAGAGAGAGAGTCAAAGAGAAAGGTCTTCCTTTTGCCGTTGGTTCACCCTCCAATGGCCACCGTGGCCAGCGTGCTGCGGCTGGTACACCGCGCTGATCTGAAGGCAGGAGCCAGGTGCTTCTCCTGGTCTCCCATGGGGTGCAGGGCCCAAGCACTTGGGCCATCCTCCACTGCCTTCCCGGGCCACAGCAGAGAGCTGGCCTGGAAGAGGGGCAACCGGGACAGAATCCGGTGCCCCAACCGGGACTAGAACCCGGTGTGCCGGCGACGCTAGGTAGAGGATTAGCCTATTGAGCCACGACGTCGGCCTTGCTTTTCTTTATATAAAGGCAGAAAATGTTCTGTATCTCATCAATACTGGTTTATACCTTCCCTCCCTTCTTCTCTCTCATCATCTCTCCTCCTCCTTTTCTTATTGTTTTAATTTTTACAATAACAGATCTTCAATTTTCTTTATAACCACAAGCTTATCTTTCTACTAAATAAAGAATTCAACAAGTAGTAAGTAGAGAAACCACTGTTCTTCAAGAGATTCTCCTTTAAACTGAGAGATATTGTTGCCTTCTTTAAAGATTTTTTGAAAGATTTATTTATTTACTTGAAAGGCAGAGTTACAGAGGCAGAGAAAGAGAGAGAGAGAGAGAGAGAGAGAGTCTTCCATCTGCTGTTTTACTCCCCAAATGGCTGCAATGGCTGGAGCTGGTCCAGTCCAAATCGAGGAGCCAGGAGCTTTTCCCAGGTCACCCATGCAGGTGCAGGGGCCCAAGTCCTTCCACTGCTTTCCCAGGCCATCAGTGGGGAAATGGATTGGAAGTGGATCAGCCAGGACTCCAACTGGTGCTCATATATGGATGCCAGCAGAGCAGGTGGATGCTTAACCTACTCTGCCATAGTGCAAGCCCCTAAAGATTTTTAAAATAATGGCCGAGATTGACTCTAATATTTAGACCACATCATCCTGGCTCTGTGATTGATAATGAACTTTTCAAAGGATATACTAGGAAAACCTTATTTTCTCTGTAATATTTCACCATAATATTGGCAATATTGGTCTCATTGTTTCACAGATGAAATATATACAAGGGTGTGTGTGTGTGTGTGGCTTTGAGTGTGAGTGTCTAATTTGAAGTGGTGGAAATTTCTGACACCTACATTGTGTGCTAGGTAATTTGTGCAGGTGGTGTCAATGAAGAAGCATGTAGTTGCTTTGTGTCAAGCCTCCACAAACTATTCCAGGTGAGATCCAGGGATGTCTACTCATTAAGAAGAAGCTGCAACTGTTGTCTTAGGCACCGGGATATACTGGAAGTCAAAACGGGATTGTGAGAGGTGAGATCTCATGTTAGAAAATGATGTAAGTAAACTTGGACAGAGTTTAGATGTCTTTTAAAATACTACTTACAAGCTTCTATTAACAGTGGGCAGGTGTTCTCAGAATGAGAAAAGGAGGAATAGCTCCCATGTCATAGAGCAGGACATCAAATAATGACTTTGAAGTCATTGCTCCAAACAAAAAAGGACAACTGGGTTTCTCCCTGATATACAAACATTCTGTGACAAACGTCTTGTGCAAAAATAGTGAGAATAGTCTAATTGTGATTGCCATAGACTGCTGGGAGAAAATGAAGAATTTATTAGTATATACGGAAATAGTTTAAAGATTGATTGTATCAATGTACTAATAATTAACAGATTTATTATCTCAGCTTAAAAATATGGTGTTACGGCTGGCGCCGCGGCTCACTAGGCTAATCTTCCACCTGCGGCTACAGCACACCAGATTCTAGTCCTGGTTGGGGCGCCAAATTCCGTCCTGGTTGCTCCTCTTCCAGTCCGGCTCTCTGCTGTGGCCCGGGAGTGCAGTGGAGGATAACCCAAGTCCTTGGGCCCTGCACCTGCATGGGAGACCAGGAGAAGCACCTGGCTCCTGGCTTCAGATCGGCGCAGCGCGCCGGCCACAGAGGCCATTGTGGGGTGAACCAACGGAAAAAAAGGAAGACTTTTCTCTCTGTCTCTCTCTCTCTCTCACTGTCCACTCTGCCTGTCAAAAAAAAGAAAAATAAATAAATAAATGGTGTTACAAGCTAAGTTATCTGTATTTACTTTAGTAAAAAAAAAAAACATAAAGAAAAAAATCTTTAAGGTCACCATGTTTCTTCAACTGTGGAATTGGGGAATGGTTATTCTGTCAGTTTTTTTTTGTTGTTGTTGTTGCAATGACTTTATGTTTCTGAATATTTTTAAATTTTTTTAAAGATCTTTTATTTGAAAGTTGGAGTTACATATAAAGAGGTGAGAGACAGAGGGAGGCAAGGGGCGGGGGGGGAGAGAGAGAGAGAAAGATCTTCCGTCCAGTGGTTCACTTAAAAAATGGTCCCAACAGCCAGAGCTGGGCCAAGTCGAAGCCAGGAGCCAGAGCTTCTTCCAGTTCTCCCACATGGGTGCTGAGACCCGAGGACTTGAGCCATCTTCCACTGCTTTCCCAGGTGCATTAGCAGAGAGCTGGATCAGAGGTAGAGCAGCTGGGACTTGAATCAGCAACCATATGGGAGGCCAGCACTGCAAACAGCAGCTTGACTCTCTACCCCACAGCCCTGGACCCATGAATCATTTTTAATATAGGACTCTCTGATTTTGGTGTTTGTGTGAAAGGGAAAAAGATATATGGACAGAAAAACACACAAAATCTCTCTCTCTCTCTTTCTCTCTCTCTCTCCCACACACACACACACACACACACACACACAATTCAACTCCAGGCTCATCCAGTATGAAAAATTTTTGCCTTCTTTCAAAGTTCTTAAAGAAAAATGGCTAAGATGAGCTCTATTCATCAGACCATATATACTTCTGGGTCTGTGACATGATAAATTCCTAATTGGGTATTATAGGAAAATATGATTTTTTCTATAATATTCCATCATGATATTAGCAACTTTGTTCTGAAAATTTTCACACAGAAAATAGTTACGTGTGTGTGTGTGTGGCTTTGATTGTGGAATAGCCGGGACTCAAACAGGTGCCCATACGGGATGCCAGTGCTGCAGGCAGAGGCTTAACGTCCTATGCAACAGCATTGGACTCAGCATGGTATTTCAAAGTTCATCCATGTTGTAGCATGTGTCAGTACTCATTCAGTCGGTTAACATCTGTGACACTGGCATCCCATATGGCCACCAATTAATGACCTGATTGCTGTACTTCAGATAAACTCCCTGCTAATGGCCTGGGAAAGCAGTAGAGCATGGTCTAAGGACTAATGCCCATGTACCCATGTAAGGAACCTGGATGAACCTCCGGATCCTGGCTTAGGTCCAGCTCAGCTCTGGTCATTGTGCCCATTTGGGGATTGAACTAGCAGATGGAAGATCTCTCTCTCTCTCTCTCCGTCTCTCTCTCTCTCTGAATTTCTACCTCTCTCTCTGTCTATAATTCTGCCTTCCAAGTAAATAAATCTTTAAAAGAAAGTAGTCATGTGTAATTTAGCTCCATAGGCTCAAATTGAGAGGAGAAGGAACTATGGATAGGCAGAGACATCAGAAGGTAAACTCTTAGCACTATTGATGCACCAGTGAACGTAAGATCATAAGGAAGTTTCCATTGTTATATTGGGCAGAAACAGAAGAGTAAGGGCTTTCCTCACTGTGGTGGTAGATTATAGGCATGTGACAAAAAAGAATAAAGAAATGAAGTTCCACTGATGAAAAGGGTATTTTGTTAGCTGGATGATCTATGGACATGTCATCAATAAATACCAATCATCTTGATCATGGGCTCAAAGCTGAATTTAGTGTTACTGATGAGCTCTGCGAAAGCCCGCTTATCATGGTCCTCGAGAGCTTCTGAATTTAGTGGGGTGGGCTGACACTTGCACAGCTCCAGGCCTATTCCCAGATCCACCCTCATTTCCAGAGCTCCTGCTAGCTTACTGCAGCTCTGGAAATATCTGTGTTTTTTTGTTTGTTTGTTTGTTTTTTATGAATTTGGCCACCATGCTACTAACTGACATGAATATTAATTTCTGAAGAGGAAAGGAAAGCCACAAGTCATACTCAATAATCTAACACTGGCCTGAGGCCAAAGAGCAAGACAGGGACCTACCTGGGAAAGTGATTTGAAACTGTTTGACATTCACAGAAGAAGCTAGAAATGTCAATTGCTACTTGAGCTAACATTTAGTTTCCAAGGTAAATGTTACAGCCTCTGCTTCTCATGATCAGGTATCACTCCAGCATGTGTCTAAAGAACCACAGGGCATTAGAATAACTTTCATTCATGATCCATGTTTGCATTTACTGATATAAGCATTTAATCTACTAGCTCGTTGTGACCTCTCAAACAGAGAAGATGAAAAATATCTCCATTAAAAAAACAGACAAAATCAAGTAATTCTGTCTGCTTCAGATTCCTTTTAATTACTAATGTGTAAAAGCCCAGATTAAGTTCATCTTTGCCATCACAGTCACACTTAATAAATGAACCACTAAGAGTTTTCATCTTCCTCTGACATTTCTGTTGACACCAAGTTAAAATTGCAATAAGAATTTTTAAAGAACATAAATACATGCACAACCTCTTGTATTAGAGCTCAATGTAAATTCAAAAATTCTGTTGCTTTATAAAACTTTTGAGGTTTTCAAATTTTTGAGAATATTTTCCAGATATTATCATGTGTTTCAAATTCTCTATATTCTTGAATACATTTTACTTGCCTTCAAAATGATTGTTTTGGAAATCTTGCTGAAGTAGTTGGATAAGGTTTGTTTTTGTAAAAAGTAAAAAAATCAAATGATTTAATGTTTGCTTAAATAATACACATCTCTTTAGGCTTCTTTTGGCTGTGACAGTTCCTCAGCAGTCATTTGATTGGTAGTTGTGAAGAGTACTGGCTAGATGCTATGTAATTATCTGTCTCCATTAAAATTAGTCCATTTTATTCCTCATATACTGAGGTTGGCTTTTGAAAATAAGGCCACAGAGGTAACGTACCATTTTTATCACATTGAATGGAAGTACATATTCTTCACTGTTGGCATTAACGTGATACTATTTATGCTAACCTTGGTCACCTGGGTGAGGAAGAGGTAGAGCTTTTCAGGATACTCCACTAAAATCTAATTTCTGTCCACTTTTCCATTCTGTACTCTTCAAAGGCATTTTATCATGTACCTACTGGCCACATCTAGGAAGTAGGGAGCTGCGTTCCAATTCTTTGAAGGCAGAGTATCTACATAAATGATCAGGAATTATTTTGCATGGGACATCTGTATATTCTTATTAACTGGTTTATTCATTCACTTACTTATTATACTAGTATGAACTAGGAGTATTTTATTTTTTTATTTATGATCTTATAGATTTTAGTTTTTTCTTGTAATACAGATTGTTCTTTGTTCTTTGGAAGCTCGTTCAGTTGTCTACTGTTTCTGAGACACAATCATCTCATTGTGGGTTTGTGGAATTTTTCATTTTCTTGTTTTTAGAGTGTTTAATCCCGTGCTCTATAAACATCTTGCAAATTCCCCAAACCAATCCTGGAATGAGTCATTCCTTCAAGGAGCTCCAGATCCTTTTACTGGAAAACACTATTAGAAATCAGTTTAGGGAGCTAGGTGTTACACACTGCTACCAGTGAGTCATTGTCTCTATACTGTAATTGACTGACAGAATACAGCCATATATGCATCCTCCCTGCCATGTATCTATAATTACATAGAATTTTATATGTAAAAATGTGTATCTAAGTTGAAATATTTCCATCAAGCTGAATATGAGTTCATTCTGAGGCTTATAACTCCATAAGCTTACAGACCATTGTTATTCCACCTCTTTATTGCCTGTGACTTTCCAGAAAGGAAAAGTTGCCTCATATTAGCTAATTGTACAATTAATCATAGAATTCAAGTACACCTGTACAAGGGGCCTTCAAAAGTTTTGGTAAAATATGGAGCTAAAAAATCCATTAATTTTGGTGCAAAAGATTTTGAAATGCATTTTTTACAATCGCATTTTTTCATGACCTTTTTAAAGACCCTATTGCATGGTTTCTTTCATGTTAAACAATGTTTGTCAATGAGATTGTAGGATTTATACAGTTACATTTGCTTATGCTCTTACAGAATAATCTCATGTCCAAATGACTAAGGAAGCAGGCAATTTGCCTAGCAGTTAAAAATTTTGGTTGAAAGGCCTCAGCCCACATCACAGTGCCTGGGTTCATGTACCACCTTCAGCTCCTGATTCCAGCTTCCTTCTAATATAGAGTGCATCTATTCAACAACAGTCAAGAGGTGCTCTCATGTGACAAGTGAGTACTCTTCATGGGACAGGAGCTGGCTATCTGACATCAACTCACTTCCCCTTCCACCTGAGCAAATGGCAGGACAATATCCAGCTTCCACTACTAGTCACTGTGGCCATGTGGCTGTCCTGTCCCTTCAGTGTCAGAGGAAGTAACATGACAACCCTAAGCCTAGCTTATCTTCCGAGTCCTTACAGGCTAGTGGGCAAGAGTATTGTGTTTAGATGAATGGGAAAATGAGTGCAACAAACTTGAGCTCAACATGGGGAGTTCTGATAAGTCATTCACTAGCCCAGGTGAGCTAATCATTCTTAGGAGGTGCCAAGTACCAGGACTCCTAGAGGGCATTAAGAAGGACACTCCCAGCAAGGACATCCCTCTTTGAGTACCTGAGAAAATTTCCCGTGGTTATTTTTAATTCTCTGAAGCTCATGGTCAGCCAACATGTCAACCCTGTTTCTAGAGAGACACAGCATAAGGTGGTGACATGGGTGCTTCTTTAAAAATAAAAATTCTTCTCCGTGATGAAAAATGTATTTTTCTTATCACTATACATATTTATTCACTGTAGGAAATTTAAGTAATGCAGAAAAGCACATAATCTCAAATTCACCGTCTGGAGATAAACATTAACATTTTATTTAACATAGAAGCTCACTGTCACTTTGCATGTAGACCATTTTGGCACAGAGCATACAAGAAGTTAGGTCTCTATACTTTGTGTGGCTCCTATGGCATACAAGTGTTCTCTACCTTATCAGCTTCTGTAGAACTAGGCAGAGTGCTCATCACATCATTAATCAATACCTTTTGTTGATGATGACAAGCTCACAAGTGTTCACGCTAAATACAGAGGAAAAAATGATATTGTAAACGTGTTTATTCACAGGCATGTTGTTCAATCATGCATTCTGGTTTATTTAAACCTGAAAATGTTTTATTTTGTGTGAAAGGAGAGTCACCGGTCATGCTTCTATAAGAAGGAACCACAAACATGATTTCTAATGCTGTAGGCATATGTCCTTTAAAAATGTTGAAGGACATGGCATTGACAACAATTTTCTAAATTACAAACTCTCTTTCCAAATTATAGGTGGAAACTCAATTGTTTACTGCAATGAAAGGCTCTCTAACGTTGCTTCATGGTGAGGTGTTTAAGTCTTGTGATGATCCTGTGTGCTTCCACCTGTGTTGTTGGCCTGGCATCCTCACCGACATGACTCATTGTTGCCTACACTCTACATTCTGGCCACATTAATGTTGTGGACTTCTCTGAGTTTCCTATTCTTCCTCTCTCAATCACAAACTTTGGATTATGCTCTACTCCAGTTCTGAAATACTCTTAGAGTCCTATCTGCTAAATTCTCCTTATCCTGCAATCAGGGGAAGTCTTCTCAACCCCAATTCCTTTCTTGAACCTACCCCTCCGTTTGTCTTATGTTTCTTTGTGAGATGAGCATTCCTATTGAATTCTGCAAGAGTGCAGCCTGGATTCTCACCATCATTTCATAAGGTACCGTCACAGAGTCTAGAGTAAAGTAACACATGAGATTTGCTAAATAAATAAACCAAAGATTTTTGCTATGTGTCAACTATTACACTTCTTTCTTTTCCTTCATATCATGATATGCTTGTGGTTGTTGCATAAACTAGGCAAAAGTCTTCCCAAGCCTTGGGATTTATTCTGTTCTCATTTGTGGATTGTTCCTAAACTTCTTCATGTTTAGGAAAGGACTCCTTATCATTTTCTCATATGCATTGAACTTCCTCAGCCAACTTAGGTTGGCTACTTGAAACATCATTTCCTAGTTCAAAGAACACGATGAAATATATTTTGTACTAAGAATGGTGTTTTTATGTGAGTCTATTAAGTGGGGTAATTTTATTATTTCGAAGGCCTCCATTTCCCATTTGCAAAATAAGTGATTGAATTATATCTAGTCTTAAAGGTCATTAAGTAATTCTGAAGTAAAATTAGCAAGTCTTTCATAGCATACAGTTAGAAATACAGAATGCTAAATCATGATTTGAATATATTTTGCATTCTGTAAATCTGCGGAATGAATCATATTAGTGAAAGTGGCAAAGTAAAAGAAATGTAATCTGAGCTGCAAGTAGAAATGACTAAATAAAAAAGAAACTGATTGACATATAATTGAAAGATGACAGTATTTCAGGCCTCAAAAGCATTTTCATCCATGCCCAAGTTCTGCTTCTCTGATAATCTTGATTCTTCTTTTGTGTCTGAGCTGCAAATTCAGACTCACTTACCTCTGGTAAAACTGTTTGCAACAGTTCCAAGATTGCTGTCCAGATTCTTCCCCAATCATAAGTTGTGAGCATCATACTGACTGAGCCAAAGAGAAGCAACTGCCCACCCCTAAAACAGTCAATTTCTTCAGGCCTGGATCAGAGCAAGGACAGGGCTTGATGAGCCTAGATCTGAACACAGACCTACTAGAAGGTCTAGTTATTCTGAAAACAAACATGTTTTGAAGGGTGCAAGACAATAAAGCAAATGTCAGTGGTCTCATTAAAAGGGTGGGGGGCGGCACCGTGGCTCAACAGGCTAATCCTCTGCCTGGCGGTGCTGGCACACCGGGTTCTACTCCCAGTCGGGGCGCCGGATTCTGTCCCGGTTGCCCCTCTTCCAGGCCAGCTCTCTGCTGTGGCCAGGGAGTTCAGTGGAGGATGGCTCAAGTCCTTGGGCCCTGCACCCCATGGGAGACCAGGATAAGTACCTGGCTCCTGCCATCGGATCAGCACGGTGCGCCAGCCGCAGTGCGCCGGCCGCGGCGGCCATTGGAGGGTGAACCAATGGCAAAGGAAAACCTTTCTCTCTGTCTCTCTCTCTCTCTCACTGTCCACTCTGCCTGTCACCAAAAAAACAAAGGGGCGGGGGTTAATATTTAATATGTGGACTCAAACAACAAAATTATCATAGTGTGTAGGTCTTAGAAAACTATATCTTCATTTATAGGGGAATAACAATTATGAATTCATGACTCTAATTGACACCTTAATTTCTTACATGTATGTTGTAACTCACACAAAAATCTGCAGCTGGTTCTAAAACTTTTCATTTATGTGTTTCATTAATGCAACTCAACATAGATACAGAAAAGCACACAAACCCTTCTCCAGTAATCCCCAGACTTCCAGGATGTTCTCTGGCTCTCAGAGACATCACTTTTCACTCAGTCTTGGAAACTCAGAATCAACTTTCATTTCCCAAACTTATTCCATAGGCTTGGAGTTGCTAAATTCTTCTGACTCTGGCTTTCACCTAGAAAGATGAAAATGAGTCGCAGGAAAGACATAAACATGATAAATTTTGTTTATATTCCCCTAAGTCATGTTCAGCTTCCTTGTATTAGAATCTCAAGAACTTACCTAAACAGTCCATGCAGAGCATGCCCAGGACTATTTTTTGATAACAAGGAAAAGGTTGATTATGACAGGTGATTATACATTGATGGCTTCTTCCCTTGTCATGTACCATAAGTCCTGCTTTCTAGAAGACCGTGGTGAAATACGTCCCTGGTTCTCAGAAGGAATGAAATTGCTTTACATATTGTTGACCAAGAGAACTAAGATAGATGAGTTTAAGTGCCATTTGTCACTATCCAAATACTCAATGGGTGAGTTTAAGTGCCATTTGTCATATCCAAATTTTATTAGTTCCTTCTTCCAATGTAAGTGGATGGTGATAAATTATTATAACCTCAAGATGACCTAATTTAATTTTGAAACAAAATTAAAAAATCTTAAAAAGAATATAAAGTTTTGAAATGTAAAGATAATGTATCTAAGAACAAGAAATCAGTTTATAACAAGCTCTTTCTAGGTATAATTAATGAGAGAAAATATGGAATGACCTAAATAAAATTGTATTTTGAATTTTTAATTAGCTACCCTGTTACTTTCCTGGACTTCTCTAATAAATCACAACAAACTTTGTGTGATAAAACAATAAAAATTTATTCTCACCGTCCTGGAAGGCAGAAGCACAAAATTAAGGTGTCAGCGTGGTTTGTTCTCTTTGAGGACTTAGAAGGAGAATATTTTCCATACTTCTCTGCTCACTTCTAGTGACTGTTGATAATTCTTGTTTTCTAATGTTTAATTAGTTTTTAACATATGTAAGGTGATTTGGAGATACAGTTGTAAGAAATAAAGATATTCCTCCCTCCTTCCCTCCATCCTCCCTTCTCCATCCTACCCTCCTTCCTTCTCCCTTTCTATCTGTTCTTTTTTGTTCTTTTAGTTTGTGAGATAAAATATTATAAATTTACATTAGAGTAAAAAGATTATACTTCACCAAATAAGAAATCTTACAAAGAAAAAGCAAAAAGACTCTAGTTTAATGAGAGTGTAGACAATGGCTATAAACAATAATTGAATGGAAAAATAATTTTACCCATATACACTAATTTTAAAGTAGTCAAAGATCATTAAAACTATAATAATATGACATTGTTTTTTTTGTTTTTTTTTTTTTTTTGGACAGGCAGAGTGGACAGTGAGAGAGAGAGACAGAGAGAAAGGTTTTCCTTTGCCGTTGGTTCACCCTCCAATGGCTGCCACAGCTGGCGCACCGCGCTGATCCGATGGCAGGAGCCAGGTACTTATCCTGGTCTCCCATGGGGTGCAGGGCCCAAGGACTTGGGCCATCCTCCACTGCACTCCCTGGCCACAGCAGAGAGCTGGCCTGGAAGAGGGGCAACCGGGACAGAATCCGGCGCCCCAACTGGGAGTAGAACCCGGTGTGCCGGCGCCGCAAGGAGGAGGATTAGCCTAGTGAGCTGCGGAGCCGGCCCATATGACATTCTTAATCATTGGTTTGAAAAAGTTATAAATTAAAGTTTTACAAAACTGTATTTTCTGCAATCTGATCTTTTTTTTTCTTTCTTCCTTTCTTTTTTAAATTTTAGTTCGCACATATAAGGAAGAACACCTGGTATTTTTCTTTCTGAATCTGGCTTATTTCACTCAACATGATGTCCTCCAGTTGCATCCATTGTGCTGCGATATAGAATTTCATCCATTTTTATAGCTAAATAGTATTCCATTATGTATATATATGACATTTTCTTTATCCATTCCTCTGATGATACATACCTTGTTTGGTTTGAAATTTTATCTATTGTGTACTGTGCTGCTATAAACATGATAGTGTAGGTATCACTTTGATTCATTGTTTTCAAGTCTTTCGGGTATATACCCAGTAATGAGATTACTAGATCATATAGTAAGTCTCTTTCTAGCTTTTTAAGAAATCCCAACACTGTTTTCCACAGTGGCTGCACCAATTTACATTCTTACCAACAGCATAGACGTGTCCCCCTTTGTCCACATCCTTGTTAGTATTTTTCATTTTCTACATTTTGGATTTTAGCCATTCTGACAGGGGTAAGGTGGTGTCTCACTGTGGTTTTGATTTGCATTTCCCTCATAGTTAGTGATGTTGAGCATTTTTTCATATGATCGTTGGCTATTTGTATTTGCTTTTTGAGAACTGTCTACTGAAGTTCTGTGTCCATTTCTTGACTGGATTGGTTGCTTTTTTGTTGTTGAGTTTTTAAATTTGAGATATATTTGGGATATTAATCTTTTGTGAGATAAGTGGTTTGCAAATATTTTTCCCATTCTCTTGGATGTCTCTTCACTCTATTGATTTTTTTTTTTTTTGCTTTGCAATAGCTGATGAGTTTGATATAGTCCCATTTGTTTATTCTTGCTTTTGTTGCACATGCTCTGGGGATTCTTATCTGAGAAGTCATTCCCTACACCAATGTCTTGGAGTGTTTTACTTTTTCTCACAGCATCTCCACAGTCTCAGGTATGAAATTTAAGCCTTTGATCCAAACTGAGTTGGATACGATGGGAGATATGGATCTCATTTCATTCTTCTGCATATATACATCCAGTTTTGACAGCACCATTTGTTGAAGAGGTTATCCTTATTCCACTGTATGGTTTGAGCACTTCTGTCAAGACTCAGTTGGCTATATGTATGCGGATGAATTTCTAGGCCCTTTATTCTGTCCAATTGATTTATGTATAGTGTTTTATGCTAGTATCATGCTTTGATTAATATAGCTTTGTAGAATGCTTTGAAGTCAGGTATTGTGATGCCTCAAGCTTGAGTTTTCTTCAGGATTGCTTTGGCTATTTAGGGTCTTTTATGGTTCCATATAAGTTTTAGGGTTGTTTTTTTCTAACTCTGCAAGAATATAGTTGCTATTTTGGTAGGCAGTGCATTGAATCTGTAGGTAGTATAAATATTTTAATGAGATTCATTCTTCTGATTTGTGAGCAAGGGATAGCTTTCCATTTTTTTGTGTCAATGCTTTATTTCATCAATGTTTGATAATTTTCAATGTAAAGATCTTTCTCTTATTTAGTTAAATTTTTCCTAAATATTTTATTTTTGGCAGTTACTGTGAATGGAATTTCTGTCTTGATTTCTCTTTCTGTGAATTTATAATTAGCATACAAAAAGCTACTGATTTTGTGTGTTTATTTCATAACCTGAAACTTCACTGACTTGGTTTTTCAATGCTATCAGTTTTTTGGTGGAGTGTTTAAGTTTTTCTATGTACAGCATCATTTCATCTGCAAACAGATAATTTCATTTTTTCCCCCAAATTTGAAGCTCATTATTTCTTTCTTCTCCCTAATTACGCTTGCTAAAACTTCCAGTACTATATTGAATAAGAATGGTGAAATCTGACATCCTTGTTTTATTCCAGATCTGAGGGGAAATGCTTTCAGCTTTTCCCTATTAAGAATAATTTTGGCTGTTGGTTTGTGCTATGCAGCCTTTATAATTTTGAGGAATGTTCCTTGTATACCTAATTTATGGGGAGGGTTTTTATCCTGAAGGAGTGTTGAGGCTTATCCAATACTTTCTCTGTGACTATTGAGATGACCACAAGATTTTTGTTCTTCATTCTATTGTTGTGAATTATGATATTTATTGATTTGTTAATATTGAACCACCTTTGCCTTTCTGGGATAAACCCACTTCATCATGATGTATGATCTTTTTGATGTGCTTTTAGATTTGATTTGCTAGTATCTTGTGGAGAATCTTTGCATCTGTGTTCATGGATAGAGGTCTGTAGTTTTCTTTTTGTGTCATATCTTTGGTTTTGGTATCAAAGTTATGCTGGTCTTGTAAAATGAGCTTGGCAGAGTTCCATCTTGTTCAATATTTTGGAATAGTTTGAAGAGGATTGGAGTTACTTCCTCTTTGAATGTTTTGTAGAATTAAATAGTAAAGCCATCATGTCCTGAATAATTCCTTGTAGGGTTGCTTTTGTTTACTGTTTCAATCTCATTGCTCATTATGGGTCTTTTAGGGTTTCTGTATTTTCTTGATGTAATCTTGGTAGGTTATATGAATCCAGGAATTTATCCATTTCATCTAGATTTTTCAGTTTATTAATATATCATTCTAAATAGTACTTTCTTATAATCATTTGTGTTTCAATGGTGTCAGTCTTAATGTCTCCTTTTTCATCTCTAATTTCGTTTATTCAAGTTTTTTCCTCTGGCTAGAGGTTTATCTATTTTGTTTATCTTCTCAAAAAATCAACTTTTTGTTCTCTTGATCTTTTGGATTTTTTAAGTTTTGGCCACTGAGTAGCTCTGTTGACTTGCTTCCAGTTTATAGAATTGTACAAATCCAATTGCCTTCTCTTATAACACCACTTTCAATTCAAATTGGCAGTTTTTATGATGGTGTAACATTCTCAAAATCCTTGTAGAATTCCTGTGTATGTCAAAGGAATCCATGTCATTAGAAGTTCTCCAGATGGAACTCTATTCCTTGATCCTGCTGAGCCTGACTACATGATTCACATGTTTACTCTTTTCAGTAAAGTATTACCTACCTATATACTTGACATTTCCTGGAGAACATTCTTTCTCTCAATAGAGAATATCTGAATTAAAGAATTTGCCATTTGGAAAGGCTTAGAACCTCCCAAAATGCTAAGTCCCGAATGCCTTAAGAGCTGATTATGAGGCCAGAGTGCTGTTTAGGGCATCTGCCATTCTATGTTGGATTGTTCTCTCCCTTTTTTGTTCTATCAGTTAGTATTCGCAGACACTAGTCTTGTTTGTGTGATCCCTTTGACTCTTAGACCTACTAGTGTGATCAATTGTGAACTGAAATTGATCACTTGGACTAGTGAGATGGCATTGGTACATGCAACCTGATGAGATTGTATTGGAATCCCCTGGCACATTTCTAACTCCACCATCTGGGGTAAGTCCGATTTAGCATGTCCTAAATTTTACATCTCCTCCCTCTCTTATTCCCACTCTTACATTTAACAGGGATCACTTTTCAGTTAAATTTAAACACCTAAGAATAATTGTGTGTTAATTACAGAGTTCAACCAAAAAATACTGAAAAATACTAAAAGGGATAAAGTATTAAATTGTACAGCAACAGTCAGGACAAGGGCTGATCAAGTCACTGTTTCCCATAGTGTCCCTTTCACTTCAACAGGTTTCCTTTTTTGTGCTTGGTTAGTTGTCACAGATCAGGGAGAACATATGATATTTGTCTCTTTGGGACTGGCTTAATTCACTCAGCATGATGTTTTCCAGATTCCACCATTTTGTTGCAAATGACCGGATTTCATGTTTTTGACTGCTGTATAGCATTCTATAGAGTACATGTCCCATAATTTCTTTATGCAGTCTACTGTTGATGGGCATTTAGGTTTATTCCAGGTCTTAGCTATTGTGAATTGAGCTGCAATAAACCATGAGAGTATTTTAGGCATGGAAAGCCAAGAAACTCTGGCAAAAAAAAAAAAAAAAAAAACAAACAAAAAAAAACAAACAAACAACTAAAGGAAAGATTTCTGTGAGATCCCAGTAGAAAGAACAGGGCCATCAAAGAAGGAGGTACTTTTCTCTGAAGGGAGGAGAGAACTTCCACTTTGACTATGACCTTGTCTGAATAAGATCGAAGTCAGCGAACTCAAAAGGCTTCCATAGCCTTGGCAACTCATGACAAGAGCCTTGGGAGATTTCTGACGCCATAAACAAGAGTGTCAAATTGTTACGTCAACAACAGGAGTCACTTTGTACTTACTCCTCATGTGGTATCTCTGTCCTTAATGTGTTGTCCAATGTGAAGTAATGCTATAACTAGTACTGAAACAGTATTTTATACTTTATGTTCTGTATGGGTGCAAACTGATGAAATCTTTACTTAATATATACTAAATCAATCTTCTGTATATAAAGATAATTGAAAATGAATCTTGATGTGAATGGAATGGGAGAGGGAGTGTGAGATGGGAGGGGTGCGGGTGGGAGGGAAGTTATGGGGATGGGGGGGCCATTGTAATCCATAAACGGTACTTTGGAAATTTATAGTTACTAAATAAAAGTTTAAAAAATTGCTAAATCCCACTTCCTTTTAACTTTATATTTCCATACTTGTATTACCATTTCCTTGTATATTTTAGAGTAAAGATCAAAGAGAATCAGGCTGAACCGCATCCATCTTGATTGGAAATATCCTAGGCTGAACAGACAAATCCATTGCTTACAAGTTCTCTCTATTCAACTTTAGGATGCCACTCAGGCATGTTTCTGGGGTTTCTTTTTCACAGGTTTCCAATAATATAATCCTCATTAACATTGAGGGCCTCAACAGAAACTGCTTTAACATTCACATTTCTACCAACAGTCTCTTCAGGGCAATGCAAGCATTTCTATCATCCCCCTCAAAACTCTTCTAGTCCAAAATAATCGCCCAATTCACACTACTTTCATCTTGTGAGGTATTAGTGACAGCAGCATACCATTTTGAGTAACAAAATCTGTGTTCTCTTACTAAAGATACAAATAATCACCACATGTTTGAGGCTTAAAACAATATAAATTGATTCTCCCACAGTGCTGGAGGTATCAAGAGCAAAATAAATGTATGAGGAGGTTAGTTCCTTCCAGAGACATATAATTCATTTCATGTCTCCTAAACAAAAAAGGGTGCAGATGGTGGGAATTAAATAACTGAAATTGTATTTCTCTTGTATGTATCAAGTCTATAGTGAGTGGTTTGGGTAGGTGGAACAGTTTGCTGTACACAGTTATTTAGAGACTCAAGTTCTTCACAGGGTACTATTAAGCCACATTTTAAGTAAAGGTTCTCATGCTATGTAACTCTCTTCTTTGGCAGCCTACTAAGCCTACAGATGACTCAAAAATCAGAATACATTATTAAAGGAGGGGCTGGCTTTGTGACATAGTGGATAAAGCCACCACCTGCCTTGCCAGCATCTCATGTAGGCATCGATTTGAGTCCTAGCTGCTCCACTTCTGATCCAGTACTCTGCTATTGCACCTGGGAAAACAGCAGAAGATGGCCCAAGTTCTTGGGCCCCTGTACTCCCATGGGAGACTCAGAAGAAGCTCCTGGCTCCTGACTTTAGCTCCTGGCAACAGCCCAGTCCTGGCCATTGTTGTCCTTTGGGGAGTGAACCAATGGATAGAAGACCTCTCTCTCTCTCTCTCTCTCTCTCTCTCTGTAACTCTGCCTTTCAAATAAATTTTAAAAAGAATAAATTATTAAAGGAAATGCTATGAATATGAAAATAGTTTTCAAATATCAAAATATTTGTTGATTGATTGTAGTACAACAGTATATTTTTCTTTATTGGGACAATATTTAAAACAACCTAGAGGAGGATCTAATGATCACCATCATTTGAAGTAGTGATGAGTATAAAAATATGCACTCATTGTACTATATCTGTTATGCACTTCCTGGATCATGTCTAAAGAAAATGACAAATTTTTAGAAGTTTGTGATAAAAAGTGATAATTTCTTTTTTATTAGCAGTTCATAGGCACTCAGGTTGAGTTTTTGCACTGAAGATTGATTCTTTATGGGTTTAGACACAGGTCACCTCCATGCCTATGTTCTATACCAAAAGGGAAAAGAAAGTCCACAGCAAAAAACAGAACTCTGCCATTCAGGTGCACATACGAATAGGTACACATTCCTTACTCCCCATTTTACTGGCCTGAAATGGAATATGGTCAGTGTGAGTAGTCACATTCCCAACTAAAAGGAAAGTTTAACTACTCACAGAGTCCGGGGAGAATGCATACTGTGGAAGTTGGCAGTTTTATTCACAGTATTTACCAACCTCATAATCAGGTCTTCGGATTCCTTGGGTAGAAAAAATAATAGGCTGGCCATCCCTCAAGCTCCCCTGCCTTATTCATACTTCCCACCTGCTCCACAGACTCTAACTAGCCTGAGAAAATTTGACATTTTCCAAGACACACAAGTATCTATAACCAGAAGATTGTAGCCTTGCCTCTGCTCAGAATCTGGGTCTCTATTGGTATAACAAAGGAAAAAAAAAAAACCAAAAAACAAAAAACAAAATCGGAGAACCAGCAAAATGTCTTAGAATAGCAAAGATTCTAATGCTTTGCACATTCAGAAGGGCAGCTGACAGCTTCTCAGTTGCAGGCATTTTATTCTACCTATCACCCCATTAAACCCAGTTAGAATCCCTGAAGCCAGGGAGAAGCAGGGTGCACAGGGAGATGTTATGCTTGGCTGTGCAGGTGTTGTCTTGAAAGTCCTCATGGGGCTGCTAAGGGGAGATTTTTAGTAGACAGCAGAATATGTCTCTGCGGATCTCCAAGCAGAGGTCTAAGTGAAAGCTTTAAATGTTAAAACTATGAGCCTAGATCTACTTACAAAAGTTCAGAGAGAAAAAATGATGTTCCAAAGAGTTTGTTGTAAGAGAATGAGAGACTTCTTAAGGCAGAGATCTAGGGAACATTAACATTATTATTCCAGAAACTGACTGCAGAAAAATAGTACATTTAGAAAGACAAGAACTGAAAAATTCCAACATTATTTAAGGATTGAATCGGCCATTTAGAGAAGACAAATTTCAACAGGAGAAAGTTTAGGATTTGACAAATCAAAGGCAAGGCAGAGAAGGTATTTATCATTGGTGAGGTACTCTTCCTAGAAATGCATTTCTATAAACTACTTCCCTTTGTGGGAGCAGTATGTGCAGCGTGTGGGAATATTTTAGATTGTGTCAGTGATTGTGGGTGCTACTTTAATTTAGACCAACTTAGTGAATCTGGACACTGTACAGGGGGTGGGACAGCATTAGAAAAAATACAGAACCAACTTCATCCAGCATAAGTTTCTATTATACACTGTTGCACACTCATGGTTGTGAAAAATTGACATTTGACTCTACACCTAACTTTAAATAAAACACCTACACATTTTTACTGGTTTGACTACTTTCAATATCTGGTAGAAACCCAATCAATGTTCAACTTCAGAGTAGGTGGTAGCTGGTTCAGAAATTTACTTAAATGCCTCACATTTCAGGAAAAGCAGCTTACAGAAAAATTTGTTCATGGTGGCATTGAAGGACACAATGCAATTCATTTGTATCTCATTACTACATATTTGTAGGTAAATCTCATCTTACAGTGATTTCATATATCACATATAAGCATCTGAGTTCACACCAATATCTTCAGTACAGCAGTATCATAGTATTTTTTTCCTCTTTTTTTATTTATTTATGTTTTGAAAGGCAGGGTGGACAGTGAGAGAGAGAGACAGAGAGAAAGGTCTTCCTTTGCCGTTGGTTCACCCTCCAATGGCCGCCGCCACCGGTGCGCTGCGGCTGGTGCACTGCGCTGATCCGAAGCCAGGAGCCAGGTACTTATCCTGGTTTCCCATGGGGTGCAGGGCCCAAGCACTTGGGCCATCTGCCACTGCACTCCCAGGCCACAGCAGAGAGCTGGCCTGGAAGAGGGGCAGCAGGGACAGAATCCGGTGCCCCGACTGGGACTAGAACCCGGTGTGTCGGCGCCACAAGGCAGAGGATTAGCCTAGTGAGCCACGGCGCGAGCCGGTATCATAGTATTTTAAATACTGAACCCATACTTAATAATATGATGACAATTTTTTTTTATTTTTCCTTTACTTCATACTTAGTACCATGTTGATTTTTAAATATTATTTGTGGAGTTGCATAATATTTTCTGTCTATTTTACAAAACCATAAAGTGGTGTTTTAGGTACCACATGCATCATTAAAAATTGCTCTTCCAAGGTTCTCCTGCCTCCTAGATTCACTCCCTGAGTCCAAGCCCTTTTCTGAAAACTATTCCATACTGATTCTAGGGTCTGAGTCCTGGAGTAGCTTTTTTTTTAAGAATTATTTCTTTATTTGAAAGGCAGCATCACAGAGGCAGAGGCAGAGGCAGAGAAAGAGAAAGAGAAAGAGGAGAAAGAGAGAAAGAGAGAAAGAGACAGGTCTTCCATCCTGTGGTTCACTCCCCAAACGGCTGCAACAGCTGGAGATGGGCCGATCCAAAGCCAGGAGCCTCAAGCTTCTTCCAGGTCTCCCACATTGGTGGGAGACCCAAAGATCAGGCCAATTGCCACTGCTTTCCCAGGCCATAGCAGAGAGCTGGATGAGAAGTGGAGCAGCAGGCGGCTTTACCTGGCTTTATTCTTCATTCCGCAGTGCTGGGCCCTGGAGCAGCATTTCACAAAGCATGACTTTGTTCCTAATTCAGAGTGTAACCTGTGTCCCAGATGTCTGATGAAAGCAAAACAGAGACCACTGTATACTTTCTTACTGGAACTGGGATTTGGTGATCAGACAATAAGGTGCCTTAACTGTTGTCCTACAAATGCAGGGGCTGAGAAAAGTTGGGCAGTGTTTATTCACGTGCCTCCAAAAGCAGAGTAGGGTGGTTTGCAAGGAGAGAAAAGAACAAAGCAGAAAGAAACACAGAGAGAGGAGGCCTTCCCCATTGAGTTGTTATGGGTATGCTGGTTCCATGCCCCAAGAGGACAGCTGCACCCATTTTGCATTCCTTTAGAAGTCCCAAATCTTTAAGAGAACCCGCAGTGTATATTTTATGGTAGCAGAATGCCATTTTGTTTATTGCAACTGAAAAGACTTGCATTTAATTTCCATGCCAATTTAAATTATTTATTGTTATTACTGAAAGATTAGGTGACTCGCTATTGTTTTCAGGACAAATTCAATGAATAAAAAGATAGTCTCCATCTTTAGAAAATCTGAACATTTTGACTCGATCTTATGATAACTGTAATAGCAGTATCTTTTGTAAATTGCCTATTACACAGATTCAGAGTTGTGCAGCTTAAGCTAAACTGGACCACCAGAGCTCTGGGTTCTGGTTCCTTTGGAGGGGTGGAATTGTTACATCAGATCACACAGAACATTAAACATAATATCTGAGAGCTCCTCATGTCTGAACAACCCAGGACCTCCTCAGGGCTTGAAATGGGGGGTTGCTCCTCCTCCCACAGCAAAAACTCTAGACCAGCTGGATAGCATACCATGTTCAAGGTTTATTTCTAGTTTCCATTGCCATCTGGATTATTTTCAAAAGAATTAGTTATTTGTTTACTAGAAAGGCAGAGTTACAGAGGGTGAGAGAGAGAATCTTCTATCCACTGGTTCACTCCTGAAATGTCTGCAACAGGAGCCAAGAGCTTCATCTGCATTTTCCATGTGGATGGCAGGGCCCAAAGAACTGAGTCATCTGCTACTTTTTCAGGAGCATTTTAGTAGGGAGTTGGGTCAGTAGTGGGGCAGCCAGGACTTGAATCAGTGCCCATATGGGATGTTGGCACTGCAGGCAGCAGCTTAATCTGCTCTATCATAGCACTGGACCCTCTATCTCAATTATTTTGCAACTAATTTCATATTGAGTAAATTCTGTAATTTTAATGTAACTTAGAAATGAAACAAACTTAGGAGAATCAATGGACATTTTACTTCATAACACAGTAAAGGCATAATCACCAGTGGTCAGCATGTCTCTAAAGGAAAGCCAATGAGATAGTTCATCTCATGCTTTTGAGACACATTCATTACCAAACCCACCCCTAAACACTAGGAGTGCTGAACTAGCTTTCTTTTTTTTTTTTTCTTCTCTTCATTTTATTTATTTTTTTTTATTTTTTAAAAGATTTTATTTATTTATTTTAAAGGTAGAGTTACAGACAGTGAGAGAGAGAGAGAGAGAGAGAGAGAGATTTTCCTTCCACTGGTTCCACTCCCCAAATGGCTGTAACGGCCAGAGCTGCACTGATCCAAAGCCAGGAGCCAGGTGCTTCCTCCTGGTCTCCCATGCAGTTGCAGGGGCCCAAGGACCTGGGCCATCCTCTACTGCTTTCCCAGGCTATAGCAGAGAGCTGGACTGGAAGAGGAGCAACCAGGACTAGAACCAGCACCGATATGGGATGCCGGCCCTGCAGGCAGAGGATTAACCCAGTGTGTCACGGCCTAGGCCCCTTCTTTTCTTTCCCCTCCCCTCCCCTCCCCTCTCCTCCCCTTCCCTTCCCTGCCCTGCCCTGCCCTTCCCTTCCCTTTTCTTCTCTTTCTTTCTTTCCTTTTCTTCTGTTTCATTCTTTTCCTTCCTTCCTTCAGTGTTTAATTTATTTGAAAGGTAGAGTTAGAGAGAGAGAGTAAGGGAGAGAGAGAATGAATGAGTGTGCTTCCACCCAGGGCTGGGCCAGGCCAAAGCCAGGAGCCAGGGGCTCTTCTTCCAAGTATCTCATATGGGTGCAGAGATCCAAGCACTTGGGCAATATTCCACTGCTTTCTTAGGCACATGAGCAGGGAGCTGGATTCGACGTGCAGCAGCAAGACTTGAACCAGCCCCCAGTGGGATGCCAGCACTGTGGAAAGCTTAACTCAATGCTCTATAGCTCCAGGCCCTGCAGTACTTTCAAAGTGAGCGTTTTGCCCTAAAGTAATTCCCTATTGGTATATTTGGTTTTATGGTCATTTTACTCAGCTCCTGATGCTACTCTGACTTGCTTGACCACATGTCTAAACTATACTGACTCAAAAACATGCTTTGGGTAGAGAAAATCACAAGACACACAATTGAGAGTTGGAGATTTTGCATAGTCAGAAGACTTTTCCTATTCGGGAAATGTGTTCCTTGTAACACAGATGTGCTTTTGAATGCTACAGAATTTCTTCTCTTGAATACATGTTGAGGCAACTGAATTTTTTTAAACTTTTATTTAATGAATATAAATTTCCAAAGTACAGAATATGGATTACAATGGCTTCCCCCCCATAATGTCCCTCCCACCTGCAACCCTCCCCTTTCCCACTCCCTCTCCCCTTCCATTCACATCAAGATTCATTTTCGTTTCTCTTTATATACAGAAGATCAGTTTAGCATACATTAAGTAAAGATTTCAACAGTTTGCTCCCACACAGAAACATAAAGTGAAAAATACTGTTTGAGTACTAGTTATAGCATTAAATCTCAATGTACAGCACACTAAGGACAGAGATCCTACATGAGGAGTAAGTGCACAGTGACTTTTGTTGTTGACTTAACAAATTGACACTCTTGTTTATGGCCTCAGTAATCACCCCAGGCTCTTGTCATGAGCTGCCAAGGCTATGGAAGCCCCCTGAGTTCACTGACTCTGATAATTTTTAGACAAGGCCATGATCAAGGTGGAAGTTCTTTCCTACCTTCAGAGAAAGGTACCTCCTTCTTTGATGACCCGTTCTTTCCACTGGGATCTCACTCGCAGAGATCTTTCATTTAGGCTTTTTTTTTTTTTTCCCAGAGTGTCTTGGCTTTCCATGCCTGAAATACTCTCATGGGCTTTTCAGCCGGATCCGCATGCCTTAAGGGCTGATTCTGAGGCCAGAGTGCTGTTTAGGACATCTGCCCTTCTATGGTTCTGATGTGTATCTCACTTCCAATGTGGGATCATTCTCTCCCTTTTTGATTCTATCAGCTAGTATTTGCAGACACTATTCTTGTTTATGTGATCCCTTTGGTTCTTAGTCCTATCATTATGATAAATTGTGAACATAAATTGATCACTGGGACTAGTGAGATGGCATTGGTACATGCCACCTTGATGGGATTGAATTCGAATTCCCTGGTATGTTTCTAACTCTACCATTTGAGGTAAGTCAGCTTGAGCATGTCCCGAATTGCACATCTCTTCCCTCTCTTATTCCCTCTCTTATATTTAACAGCGATCACTTTTCAGTTAAGTTTCAGCACTTAAGAAGAATTGTGTATTGATTACAGTATTCAACCAAAAGTTATCCCTCTTAGTATTTTTTTGTTTGTTCTACTTAAAGGCAACTGAATTTTTAACCAAAACGGTTCTATCCTGAATTTAGCTCTACTGACTGAACCTGAAAGAGTGGCAGTCTTGTCTTTTGTAAATATGCTCTAATATTTTCCTGGAATTTCCCATGTGAGGAAGAAACAAAGGAGCTGGGATCTCAGGGTTAGAATAGACTTTGACATGTAAATGAAAAAAATGCCTAAGAGTAAAAAAAAAACTTAGGTATGTACGATGTGTCTGCTCTCTCAGTTTGGGTCTCCTACATTTGTTTCAGGGACTCACATACTGCATTCATCACTTGCTGCTTCCTAAGGTGTGCAAAAGCAGGAAGCTAGAGTCAGTCACTCCAGTCACTCCAATATGGAATACAGATGTCCCAACTGTTGTTTTATCCACTGTGCCAAAGTATCAATGGTGTTGGTTAGAGGGGAGAAATAGAAAAGGCAAATGCTAAATTTCTTTCAGAAGAAAGTTTTCTTAAGAGTAATGTTCAAAAGTTCTTGATGGCAACTCTAGTGAAAAGAGATAACTGAAATGCTGTGAGTTATGATGACAGAAGTCAGTCCTTTCAACTCTCCTGGTGGGCTGTGTCCTACTGGGTGTGCTTTCATGTCCTAGTAATTGTATCCTATCTCTTCTTCATGTCAAGGATTCTCTTTGGGGAATCTTTTCTCTTCAGTATATGAATGTAATCAGACACTCCCTCAACAAAAATGCAACAACACAAAAATAACAGGAAAATAAATCTAAAACCTCCCATAAAAAGTATCTTGATTATAACCCACAGTTAAGTTTAACCCAGTTTCTTTATTTGCACCACAGAATCTAAAAAGCTAAACTTCCACATCTGCCTTCTCACTTTCTACCCACCCTTAAAGCTACTGCAACTTGTCTTGCAGGTCTAACTGCTCATGTGACCTCACCAATGAATTTTCTCTTTATTTAAAATATGCTGTTTTTGGCTGCATGTTTGTGATGATACTCTATAAATATTCATTTTTTTGCTCTAAGCTTCAGAAAATATATGAATAAAATGGAGTTACCTATAAATTTTATTTTCCCATGCAATTTATTCATGCCCCTTAAAAAGTGATTCTCAGGGCCAGTGCTGTGGTGCAGCAGGTTAAACTGCTGTCTGAAGCTTCAGCATCCCATAAGGACACCTGTTCCAGTCCTGCTTGCTCCACTTCTAATTCAGCTCCCTCTTGATGCACCTGGGAAAGATGCAGAAAATGAGCCAAGTGCTTGGGCTCCTGCACCTGTGTGGGAGACCTGGAAGAAGCTATTGGGTCCTGGCTTCAGTCTGTCCCAGCTCTGGTTATTGTGACCACTTGAGGAGTGAACCAGGAGATGGAGGATCTATCCACTCTCTCCCTGTCTCTCCCTCTATCATTGTAGCTCTTTCAAATAAATAAATAAATCTTTAAAAACAAGAGGTCCCAAATAACAGTAACATTCACCATTGATTAATAATTGTTTTATAAGTGATCAAAAACACTGCTGTTTTCATTTCAGTTTTGCCATGTACAGATTCAATGTGTATTTTGAGATTTTGTTCATTTCAAATTTTATTTCTGTGTTTGTGTATGTACATTTGTGTGTGTAAGAGAGATGGGGGGTAGGGTGGGGGTTGAGGTTGAGAGAAAAGTAAGAAAGTAAAAAGGGAAGAACAGAGAGAATGAAGGGAGAGATGGAGAGATAGAAGACAAGACCGGTTGTGTGTGTTATGTGTGTTTCATAGGCACAAACCCAGACATGCCAATGTCTGTGTCAGCAGTAAGGAGATTGTTCTTTTCCAGGCATCTTTCTTTGACAGACTGAAAACAGTTTCCTAGACCTCCTTTAAAGCAGTGCTTTCTCCCATAGGTCACACACCACTGACACATGATTCAAGACCAATGGGCCAAAACTCTCCAATGGCTTAGGTGTTCCTAAGTAGAGAACATGCTGCTTGAACTCAGATGCCAAGTCCATGTGCAAATGAGGCAATGCTATAAGGAAAGTGTCATTGTGATGGGCTCTGACTAATCAGTATTTTTTTGATTCATGTCCATGTTTGGGGCAGGTTCTTCCTACTAGGAAAGAGGAATTGATGCTTACTGTAGTTCTGCTTTGGGGTTTCTTTCTTCTAGTACAACTGTCAAAGGTTCTTAACTTTTCATTTTAACACAGGTTTTCAGGATCTCCTTCAAGAATTCCCTCTTTCCAACTAGATATTATTAACATTAAAAACTATTTCTCTGGGAGAGAATAATGAGTTTAGATTGATATCCTCTTGTAGATAGAGACAGAAAAACTAGTCACTTACACACATGCACACACACAGAGAGACACACACACAATGTCAGAGATACGCAGACTCATTCCAAATCCTACATTTGTATTTTGTTTTGGGAAAATTGGATCATCATCTGATCACTCAAGCCAGAAACCAGGAAAAGGCCCCTGATGTATTTTCTTACTCCCTACAATTACTACAAGGTCTTGTTGATTATTCCCCTTCAACTTCTGTCACAGCCTTTCCCTTTTCTACACTCTCAGATGATAATTAGCATAGGTCTGTATATTTGCATACTTATGCTGTGGTACTGTCCTTTCCAATTTCCATCTATACTGAGAGAGGACTTTCAGCAAGAAGTACAAGTGTTACAGGATTCCAATCCTTTTAAACATACCCAAACCCCAAACATACCCTTGGTAATCATAACTCATTGCATAGACCAGGGTATAGTCTCTTCCTGGTGAATGTTCCAAGAGATCCTGAAGTAAATGTGCATTCTGCTTTGACTGGGTGCAGTCAACAATGCCCAGCGGTGGGTGCAGTCACCCAGCTCTTCCATCTTCTCACTGATTTTCTGTCTCATCACTCAACCAAATCCTAAATGGTGGATTCAAATCTCCAACTAAGGTCACAAATCTATTTTTGTTCTTCAGGTTTCTTAGCTTTTTGTGTATGGATTTATTGTGAAAGATTGTTATTAGTTACCCTGCTAATAAGAATTTTTTTACTTTCACCATTTGTTTTAGAGATTTATGTATGATTTATTTATTTATCTATTTATTTGAAAGGAAGAGTCACAGAGAGCAGAAGCAGAGAAAGGTCTTCCATCCACTGGTTCACTCCCCTAGATGGCTACAACAGCCAGAACTGTGCCCATCTGAATTCAGGAGCCAGGAGCTTCCTCCAGGTCTCCAACATGGGTGCAGGGGCTCAAGGACTCAGGCCATTTTCCACTGCTTTCCCAGGCCATAGCAGAGAGCTGGATCAGAAGTGGAGCAGCCTGGACTCAAATTGGCTCCTATATGGGATGTTGGCACTTCAGGTGGCAGCTCTACCTAATTGCCACAGTGCTGGCCCCAGTAGGAATCTTATCCATGATATTTGCTTGTCAGCCTAACAAAAAGACCACAGAGGGAAAAATTGTTTGTTTTATCTGTTCTTTCACCCAACACCACAGATCTGTTTCAGAATACAAACATCATAAGTTTGATGCTGAATAAATAATAGAAAGTATCTCTTCCCCAAGATCTGATAGTTTTAATTTCTAGATAGTGCTAATTTCTAAAAGAAAGAACAAAGTTGTGCTTTAAAAAAAAAAAAAAAAGATAGACTTCTTTGAAAGGCAGAGTAGTAGAAAAGGAGAGGGATGTGCAGGGGGGAGCGAGGGATGGAGAGGGTGGGGAGAGAGAGAGAGAGAGAGAGAGAGAGAGAGAGAGAGATTTTGTTTGTGGGTTCATTCTCCAAATGCCTGCAATAGCTGCTCTGTGCCAGGCTGAAGTCAGAAGCAAGGAATTTCTTTTCTTCCATGTGGATGGCAGGAACCCAAGCACCTATATCATTTCCTGCTGCTTTCCCAGGCAAAGTAGCAGAGAGCTGAATGGGAGGTGGAGTAGCTGGGTTTCCAACAGGTACACAGGTGAGGGATGCTCCTGTCAAAAGCAGTTACTTCACCTGCTGTGCCATAAAATCATCCTCAAACTCTTGCCATTTGAACACTTCCCCTCTGCAACAAACACACATTTAGTTGGGAAGGTAGCAATCATGCCAGGTGCTGGATATACAGTGTGAACATGACATGTATTTTCCCCTCCTCGGGATGTACAAAACAAGAGAGTAACATCCTAAACACGGCAGCATAGTGTTGTGCTGAGCGCTGACTCTGAAACCCAGGGCTGAGAACTGCTCCACGATTTCCCAGAGTGGAGTCTGGGGAAAGGTACTTTTTCTCTGCCTCAACTTATCCATCATGGTCTATGATTAAGAAGAATGTCTATCCTCTGCCAGGGATGTGATGCAGCAGGTTGAGCCCTGCTTGGAACCTGCCATACCATAGTCCTGGCTGCTCTGTTTCCAAACAAGCTCATGCTAATGTGCCTTGGGAGTAGGTTTTTATTTTATTTTATTTTTATTTTTATTTTACTTTTGACAGGCAGAGTGGACAGTGAGAGAGAGAGACAGAGAGAAAGGTCCTCCCCCTGCTGTTGGTTCACCCTCCAATGGCCGCTGTGGCCAGTGCGCTGCGGCTGGCGCATCGTGCTGATCCGAAGCCAGGAGCCAGGTTCTTCTCCTGGTCTCCCATGGGGTGCAGGGCCCAAGTACTTGGGCCATCCTCCACTGCACTCCCTGGCCACAGCAGAGAGCTGGACTGGAAGAGGGGCAACCGGGACAGAATCCGGCGCCCCGACCGGGACTAGAACCCGGGGTGCCGGCGCCGCAAGGCGGAGGATTTGCCTATTGAGCCACAGCGCTGGCTGGGAGTAGGTTTAGATGACCAAAATGCTTTGTCCCGTGCTACTCGTGGGCAACACAGATGGGATTCCTGGTTCCTGGCTTCAGCCTGGTTGATATCACCTTTTAGGGAATAAACCAGGGAATGAAAGATCTCATTCTCTCTCTCTCTCTCTCTCTCTCTCTCTCCAGACCTGATAAATAAATAAATAAATAAATAAATAAATAAAATTATAAAAAAGAGTACCTATGTTCTTTTTTTTAACTTTTATTTAGTAAATATAAATTTCCAAAGTACAGTTTATGGATTACAACGGCCCCCCCCCCCCAATTTCCCTCCCACTGCACCCCTCCCATCTCCCGCTCCCTCTCCCATTCCATTCACATCAAGATTCATTTTCAATTATCTTTATATACAGAAGATCGATTTAGTATGTATTAAGTAAAGATTTCATCAGTTTGCGCCCACACAGAACATACAGTGTAAAATAATGCTTAAGTACTAGCTATAGCATTAATTCACATTGGGCAACACATTAAGGACAGATCCCACATGAGGAGTAAGTACACAGTGACTCCTGTTGTTAACTTAACAATTTGACACTCTTGTTTATGGCGTCAGTAATCTCCCTAGTTGCCAAGGCTATGGAAGCGTTTTGAGTTCGCCGACTTCAATCTTATTCCGACAGGGTCATAGTCAAAGTGGAAGTTCTCTCCTCCCTTCAGAGAAAGGTACCTCCTTCTTTGATGGCCCGGTTCTTTCCACTGGGATCTCACTCGCAGAGATCTTTCATTTAGGTGGTTTTGTTTGTTTGTTTGTTTGTTCTTTTGCCAGAGTTTCTTGGCTTTCCATGCCTAAAATACTCTCATGGGCTCTTCAGCCAGATCTGAATGCCTTAAGGGCTGATTCTGAGGCCAAAGTGCTGTTTAGGACATCCACCATTCTATGGGTCTGCTGTGTATCTCGCTTCCCATGTTGGATCATTCCTTCCCTTTTTTATTCTATCAGTTAGTATTCAAAGACACTAGTCTTGTTTGTACGATCCCTTTGACTCTTAGACCTATCAGTGTGATCAATTGTGAACAGAAATTGATCACTGGGACTAGTGAGATGGCATTGGTACATGCCACCTTGATGGGATTGTATTGGAATCCCCTAGTACATTTCTAACTCCACCATTTGGGGTAGTACCTATGTTCTGAGCTAGAATTAAGAACTGCTTGAGTTAATATTTAGAACAGTTGACTTCTAGATGGTTTCCATAGCTATTATTATTATTAACATAAAAAATACTTGCATGACTATTTAATAGATCTTCACACATACACTGAAACTGGTTGCATTGTGCTTTCCTATATGGAGCTGAGCTGCGTCTTTTCTCTCTCCCAAGACTAGATCAAAAACAAAGTAGTGGCCCCTGTTAAGGGTCCCAGCTGCAGATCCAGCAGCAGGAGTAGTGGCAGGGGCCAAGCAACTCAGTGTCACGAGGCTCCGGGTGGCCTGCAGGCCCACTGCAGACATGCTGGCAAGGAAGGTCAGCTCTGTTGAAGGGCAGTGACAGACAAGCCACAGCCCAGGTCAGGGAGGCTGTGACCTACACCTTCTCCTGCCAACATGGGAAGGAAGGCAGCCAGGATGGAAAAGTCATCAGACAAAAAAGTGCAAGGAAATGGGGAGAGAGGAGCAAAGGGAAAACAGGCTCCAGTGGCTCACCAAGAAACTCAAGATTTGCCTGCAGGAAATGGAGGCACTCAAATTGAGGAGAGTCCAGCTCTGATGAAGCAGAAGTCAAAGAAGCCAAGTCCGACTCATATCAAACACCATGTCTCATCAGAGGACCCTGTCTCCCTTCTTGGACAACCCAGCGGAATATTTTTATCAACTCTTTTGTAAATGCAATTCCTTTTTGTAGTTCTTGAAGCATTTTTAAGAAAGAGAGAAAGGCCGGCGCTGAGGCTCAATAGGCTAATCCTCAGCCTGCGGTACCAAAACCGGGATTCTACTCCCGGTCAGGGCGCCAGATTCTGTCCCGGTTGCTCATCTTCCAGTTCAGCTCTCTGCTGTGGCCCAGGAGGGCAGTGGAGGATGGCCCAAGTGCTTGGGCCCTGCACCTGCATGGGAGACCAGGAGAAGCACCTGGCTCCTGGCTTTGGGTCAGCGCGGTGCGCCGGCTGCAGCGTGCCTGCCACAGCGGCCATTGGGGGGTGAACCAACGGAAAAGGAAAACCTTTCTGTCTCTCTCTCTCTCACTGTCCACTCTGCCTGCAAAAAAAAAAAAAAAAAAAAAAAAAAAAAAAAAAAAAAAAGAGAGAGAGAGAGAGAGAGAGAAGCCCACTGCATCCCATTTTTTAAGTGGTCATGATGTTTTAAGAGATGAAATTATTTTCTGCTTGTTTATTTTTGGTGCAACCAGAAAATAGCAGGATATTGAATTATGGGAGGCTTTGACTGTCTTTTGTGTCAGCTTGGCATTCCATAGCTGGAGGTGTTTGTCTTTAAGATTTATTTTATTTGAAAGTCAGAATTACAGAGAGAGTGGGATAGAGAGAGAGAGAGCGAGAGAGAGAAATGTTCCATCTGCTGATTCACTCCCCAAATGGCCACAGCAGCCAGGACTATGCCAGGCTGAAGCCAGGAGCCAGGAGCTTCATCCAGGTCTCCCAGGTGAGTGCAGGGTCCCAAGGGCTTGGGCCATCCTCCACTGCTTTCCCAGGTGCATGAGCAGGGAGTTGGATCAGATGTGGAGCAGCTGGGACTCAGTGCCCATATGGGATGCTGGCTTAATCTGCTGCTCCACAATACAGGCCACAGGGGATGGTTTTTATATCCTACAAAACAATTGCAGTCACAATTGGGCATTTAATCTGTCTCAAGTATTTTCCATGACTTCCCTCATGTTTAGTGGAGCTGTTTCCTAGAAAAAAACCAGTTCTTGCTGCTCTGTCAGACTGCTGTGTGCTCATAACATCTTTGGTTGTGGGAGTCCAGTCCTCCTAGTAATGTGGAAGATTGAGAAGTTGAGTATGTCATGTATATGATATTAAACGGTGAGTTGCTGGGACTTATGTAACAGGTACCTTTGAAGATAGTGGGTCTTGATAGTCTCTTCAGCAAGAGTCGCCTTCAAATTTGAAGCTGGAAAGTCACAGGAATAACTTTAAATAAAAGAAGGACAAACCATGGCTTTTTAGATTTTAGGTACGCATGTGAAGAATTGTGTACCAATTAAAATGTCTGTGTACTGATCCTCAATAAGTCACGAGGAAAGAAAAAAAAAAAAAAAAACCCAGTAGCAGCATCAGAACCTGTGCCTGTATGGGATTCGGCTCTGCTTAACTGGCTGGCCACAATGCCTCGTCCATGATACAAAATAAAATTAGTAAATCAAGTGAGATGATTTCTCGGAACCCCAAACCTTTAAAATGGGCAAAGAGATTTGCTTCTTGAGTTGTACTCTGTATGCTTTCATTGTCTTCATTCTCATACAGCTTTGTCTGTATTTTGAGAGATGGCCACGAGAGGGCAGAAAACTCATGTTTAAAGTTCCTCAATGCATTCAGCAAGATCCTAACCCTATGTTAGAACTGTTTTCCATTGAGATTTCCTAAATAAACCTTCATCTCTACAGAGTCATAATATTATCAAAGCTCAAGTAAAGCATGTTCTAAGTAGCAATCAACTTGATTTTGCAATTTGTATTTTCATAATCTATAAATAATTGGTGATAAAACATTTATAGAACAATGCTTGGGTACAATGATGTGATGTAGTGGGCTAAGCCTCTGCCTGCAGAGCCAGCATCCCATATAGGTGTCAGTCGTATCCCAACTGCTCCTATTCAGATCCAGCTCTCTGCTATGGCCTGGGAAAGCAGTGGAAGATGGCCCAAGTACTTTGGGCCCCTGCTCCTTCTGGGAGAACTGGAAGAAGCGCCTGGCTCTTGGCCTCAGATCAGCCCTGCTCTAGCCATTGCAACCATCTGGGGAGTAAACCAGTGTATAGAAGACCTTTATCTCTGTCTCTCCCTCTTTCTGTCTGTAACTCTACCTCTCAAATAAATAAATAAAAATTTTAGAGAGAAAAAAAATATTAGCCCTAAATTTTAACATTACCAAGAAAATATAAAAATTCCCTTTTCCACAACATTTCAATCAACGAGTTATTTTAGGGAATCATAAAGTGAAAATGAGCATATGTAAAAGTGGTAGTAAAAGGTAATTTTATGGGACTGGCACTGTGGCATAGTAGGTTGGGCATCCACCTTCAGAGCCAGAATCACCTTAGCCACTGATTCAAGTCCCAGCTGCTCCATTTCTGCTTCAGCTCCTTGCTGATGATCTGAAAAAGCAGTAGAAGACGGCCCAAGTGCTTGGATCCCTGCACCCCCGTGAGAGACTGGAAGAAGCTCCTGGCTTCTGGCCTTGGATCAGTGCAGCTCCAGCTGTTATGCCCATTTGGGGAGTGAGCCAACAGATGGAGGACCTCTCTCTCTCTGTTTCTCCCTCTCTCTGTGACTATGCCTCTCCAGTAAATAAGCTAATCTTTAACAGACAAGGTCAGTTTATGCTGGTGGAAATATTTTCTTAAACCATGAAAAGTTTGTTCCTACAATGCATTTTCTACAAACTTTTTGAACTCCCCTCATGTGTGTGTGTATGTGTTAGACTGTAAGATTGTGAGCATATGTCTGCATATGTATGTTCAGCCCAGTAAAGACTTCAGCTGTGACAAGTGCCTGGTATTTCTGTGGATGTTGTCTTTCTTGTGGTAAATACCCCTGGGCAGAATCTGGAAGGGACTTAGGTGCCAGATGTATTTTCTTCAGTCAGGCAAATCACTTTTCACTTGATTCCTATAAGAGGGTATTAAGAAGAGGCTGGCCCTAAGGGTGAGGAAGGTCTATTTCTCTCTCCAAATGAGGAATAACTCCTCCTTGACCCTTCTTGTTTTTTTCTATAGTTATTACTTCACAATAATCATCGGCAAAGTTGGAGGAAACTTATCCTTATGACTCTTATGGTTATATTGTCCTACTAGTGGGTGTTCTTTGAGCTCAAGGAAGTGCAGATTTTTACACAAAATCATGTTCTTAGAATAAGGAAGAATGTTATGTTGAAAATACCAGCTAATGTGCCAAACATTTGTGTCATCCCTATTAACAAGATCAACCCTGGGGAAAATCTAGTCAATGAATGAAAACATGTTAAAACAGATCATAAATTCATATTAAAATTATAAAAACAAGGAAAATTGCCAAAGTACGCTGCCATAGAAACAATATACTTGGATAACTTAATAGATAAATTATTTTAAACTTTAAACAAATAGATTTCAGCAAAAGAAAAGCTCCTAGCTCTTAATTTCTTTTTTAAACAAATATTTATTTTTATTTATTTGAAAAGCAGAGATAGAGAGGCAGCAAAAGACAGAACAATATACAGATCTTCATTCTCTGGTTCACTCCCTAAGTGCCCACAAAACTGGAGCAGAGTGAGACTGAAGGCAGGAACCTAGAACTCAAAGTAGGTCTTCTATGTGGCTGGAGGGGGTCCATGTACTTGAGTCAGCATCTACTATCTCCCAGGAAGTGCTGTAGAAGGAAACTAGAATTGAAAGTGGAGCCAGGACTCAAACTCAGGCACTGTAATATAGGATGTGGGTGTCCCAAGTTGTACCTTATATGCTGTACCAAAAGACCTCTCCAAACTTCCATTTTATAAAGTCATCACAGTACTGAGAGAAACATGCAAAAATAACACAACAAAGACAGTTATTCTCCAAATAGACTACTATTATTTATGAACATCATTAGAAAATTATTTAAAAATTTATGTAGAGAATTGTATAACACATTGATAGAGTAGCATTGTGTGACAAAGTAGATTATAATAATTGCTGTGATTTGAATACAGTCTGTCCCCTTCAAGCAGATGTAGAAATAAATAATGTAAATCTTATCTGACTAAAGCTAAGCATCTGAAAAATACAGCTGCCTTAACCGTCTCCAAAACTGACCCTTAGCACAGCTATGACAAAGCCCAATAGAGCCTTCCTTGATTTCTCGCCAAGCCCTAAGCAGCCGCTCACACATATACACTCACACTCTGTTAAGAGGATAGATAAACCCTTACCAAAGACTATTTGCATGGGCTGGCATTGTGGCATAAACAATAAAGTTGTCACCTAACACCAGCTTCCCATTTGGGTGCCAGTGTGTGTCCCTGCTGCTGCACTTCCAATCCAGCTACCTGCAAATGGCCTGGAAAAAGCATCGGGAAATGGCCAAATGTTTAGGATCCTGCCACCCATGTCGGGGATTGGAATGAAGCTCCTGCTTCTCCCTGGCCCAGCTGTGTCCATTGTGTCCATCTGGGGAGTGAACAAAGGGATGGAAGATCTCCCTCTGTCTCTACCTCTCTCTATATAACTCTTTCAAATACATAAATCTTAAAAAAAAAGGACTATTTTTGCTCTAAAGGTACTCAGAGTATTCTTGCATGCATTTGGGTTAAACTTTTCTCTAGTTAATCTAGATAATCAGTTAATCTATTGTCTATTGTCAGCAGCCTCAATCCTAGCTGACCTGCCTAACCTGGTAGGGGAAAAGATTTCCTTCTAACAATTATTATATTTTTGGTATTTTATTTGTTTCATATTTACTTTCATTCTTAGTATTTAAGACCAAATTATCTGAATTTTCTTGCTTGTTACTATTGCAAATGTGCTTTAAATTTATTTCACCTTGATTTTAATTATTTAAAAAATTTTATTTAAGGTATACAAATTTATGTATTTCATGTATACAGATTTAGGAATATAGTGTTACCTCTCTCCCAACCCTCTCTAATGGGCTCTTTCCTTGATTTGTTATATTGTATGCCTGTCACATTCTTTTTCAAACAGAATATAAAATATTTTGACTAGTTTCTTTAAATTATAATTTTAGATAAGAGTGCAGTAGTTTATTACAAATATTTGGTTCATTAGTAATCTCTTTGTTGTTCACCCTTACCCTCTGCTATGGAATATATGTTTAATATTGTACATTTTTTGTTGCTTTTATTTCCTACGCATTCTTAAGAAAAGTATGCCTTTTTGGAATATATTTACAGTAACAAATTCTTAACCACATTCAATGAGGGCTGCTTGGTACCTGGGTCCTTGATTTCACTTCAAGAGAGAATACAGGAGGAAGCTAGAGACTAGCAAATGGTGACCAACAGTGTTTTATTGCGAAAGCAGACAGGAACTCTATAGAGTGGGACCTTCCATCTTCCTCTCTGAATTGTGTTTAACATAATATGACTTATTCAATAAAAGGGAAGATTATTCTAATGAAGAGGAGATGCATTCTAATAAGGGGGAGGAAAAGTCAAGGTTTTTCTGGAAAGTAGGTGGGTGGGAATTTCCCAGAATGCAGTTCCTGCCACTGTTGGCTCTTCATGTGGTCCAACATTTCCTGTCATGGGGAGCGGTAGGTGTTTCATTTAGCATTCTCATGTATTACAGAGTGTATAATAAGCTATACATCAACCTAGATCAGCATTGTCTCCCTAAACTTGTATGAGCTGAGTACTAGCAGAGGGTCCATTTATCTTCAGATTGTGGGGAACCAAGCCCATATTCCAAATCTTGAGATAGTAGGGACTTTTATTCTCATGTGGTTCAACTACTTTCTCTATCTCCTTGTCTCAATATGTTTAAAGCTAAAGGAGAAAAAGCAACAAGATTATATACAATAATCACAAGATTGTATAAAGTAACAAATAACATAATCATTATTTGGCTCAATAGATGAAGTATTTGGGAGGAATCAGGTAAGTGAGGAGCTTCAGAAAGTTCATGGAAAGTGTGTAGGAGAGCCAGAACCAGGATTAAAACTAGCTCTAACTCTAAAACTTTCCACCACCTGAGTCAATCATGTGGTGCTAAATAAACTGCTTCTATTACTTGTGGAAGTAAGCAAATCAAAAAATAAAAATGGATTTAATATTTTTTGCACCAAAACATGCTTACCTTTGATTTCTATTTTCCACGAACTTTTTGAAATTCCCTAATAAAAAAGTACACATTTGAGACAAAATGCTAAAGGAATAGGAAATTAAAGTAGCAAATTGAAGAAAAACGGAATTAAGTGGGCTTTAGAGGGCAAATAGTAAAACAAGGCAACAACAAAAAACTCATACAGTGGGGTGCAAACTGCAACATCCCCAGAAAACCTGCCTTGTTAAGCTGATTGGTTTCTGGTACTGTTCACTTGCTCCCTGGGGCTTTTCCTGCTCTTCTCTGTTTCATTTGTTTATAAGAGATGATAGCTGAAATGGGTAACTTCTGAGTACCAATTATATATCAATATATTATGTAAATATTATTTTAAAGCTTTTATATGTATACTAAGTGTCTCAATATTTCCTTAATGTATAACATTTGTTTAAAGACTTATTTATTTGAGATGTAGAATGGGCTAAACCTTCTCTTGTGGAACCAGCATCCCATATGGTTGCAGTTCAAGTCCTAGCTTCTCCTATTCCAGTCCAGCTCTCCGTTATGGCCTCCGTTATTGGCCCAAGTGCTTGGGTCCCTGTACCCACATGGAAGACCCAGAAGAAGCTACTGGCTCCTGGCTTCGAATCTGCTCAGCTCCAGCCATTGCGGCCATCTGGAGAATTAACCAGCTAATGGAAAATCATTCTATCTGTCTATCCCTTTATCTGTCTGTAATTATACATATCAAATAAATAAATAAATAAATTTTAAAAATTCATCAATATATGGTCTGGCACTGTGGCATAACTGGTAAAGGTACTGCCTGCAATGTTGGCATCCCCTGTGGGTGCAGGTTCAAGTCTAAACTGCTCCACTTCTAATCCAGCTGCCTAATAGTGAGCCTGGAAAAGCAGCTGAGGATGACTCAAGTCCTTGGGCCCCTGCACCCACGTGGGAAACCCAGGAGAATCTCCTAACTCCTAGATCTGGACCAGTCTGCTTCCTGCCATTGCAGCCATTGGGGAGTGAATCAAGGAATGAAAGATCTCTCTTTCTCTTTCTCTCTCTCTTTCTGTAACTCTGCCTTTCAAATAAATAAGTAAATTTTAAAAAAATCACCAACACACCAATAGTACAAAGATAAACAGCATTATAAATTATTCTGGCTTCAGGAAAATCAAACATACTATGGTTGTCTAAGCTAGATGTAGTCTAAACTCAGACTCCTGGCTGTACCTGTGGAGAGGCATGCCGTTTGGGCATGTGGGGGAGTAAGCCAAGAGATGGGTGCTCTTTTTTTCTCTCTCTTTCTCTCTGTCTCTTATATAAACTTAGAAAAAGAATCATTACTCTTATTTTGAAAGTGATAATTCTTCTCTGTTGTCAATTACCAAAACAAAATGGAAAAAAAGTTGTGTTAGCTCCTGAAAAAGAAGCATGAGGATTTGAAAAAGTAATAAATGATACTGTAACTAAGTAAGAAAAAAATATAGTAATGTGATATTTAAATATTCACTGAAGTGATGTAAAAATGTACTTTTTAAAGATTTAAAAATGTACTTTTTAAAGATTTATTTTATTATTTGAAATAGTAGTAGAATGGGATAGAGAGAGGGAAGAGAGACAAAGAGGTTGACTGATTGATCTTCATCCCCTGGTAAATCTTCAATTGGCCACAACAGCCAGGGGTGGGCTGGGCTAAAGCCAGGAGCCAGGAACTCCATCTGGGTCTCATATGGGTGGCAGAAGACTGAGTACTTGGACCATCTTCCACTGCTTTCCCAGGTTCATTAGCAGGGAAATGGATCAGAAGCAGAACAGCAGGGACTGGAACCACCACTCCAATATGGGATGCTGGCATCTCAAGCAGCAGCTTAACCCCACCACACCATAATACCAGCTCCCAATGTAAATTTTTTAAATTTCTTATTTATTTGATAGGCAGAGAAACAGAGACAGAGAGAGAGAGAGAGATCTCCCATGTGCTGGTGCCCTTTCCAGTGTCCACAGTAATTGAGGCTGGACCAGGCCAATGACTGGAGTTGAGACTTCAATCTGAGTCTCCCACGTAGGTGGCAGGGATGCAACTACTTGAGGGATCATCTGCTGCTCCCTGCACAGTAGCAGGCAGCTGGAATCGAGTGCACGGAAGAGACTTATACCCAAGCACTGCAATGCGGTGTGAAGATATCCCACGTGGTACCTTAATCTCTGCCTCAAACTCCCTCCACAACAGTGTGAATATTAACTGCCCATTGAGGTCACAAGTTGTAACTAGTAAAATTAAAATACAAAACATGAATTGAAAGTGATTTTATTATAAAACAATGCTATGCATTTGTCCCACAAATTTAATAGTGTATAGTATTTAATACAATTTATAAACAAAGTCTGTATAGTAAATCTCCCACGTAAAACATAAAGTAAAAGCAATTGTATGACAAAATGACACTATGTGTTTATTTGCCCTAAAAATTTTATATTTCTGATACACAATAACAAATCCTGTATAGTAAACCTCCCAAGTAGGAAAAGAATGAAAAGTCAATTAGTAGCAGTTGTGAATGCATTAATAGTATATGAATCCATAAAAATCAAGCCAACTTATCTAGTGTAAGAATTAAAAACGAGGCCAGGTTGTGGCATAGAAGTGACACCACCATCTGCAACACCCATGTTCCATGTGGTGTTGGTACTGGTCCCATTCCCAGCTGCTCCACTTCAGCTCCAACTCCTTGCTAATGGCCTGGGGAAAACAGCAGCAGAAAATGACCCAAGTGTCACGTCGAAGCCCAAGCCTGCCGGGAACCAGTCAGTACTGGTGAATTTTTTAAAAAGGATTTATTTCCTTATTTGAGAGAGAGTTACAAGGAGAGAGACTGTGAGGTCTTCCATCCTCTGGTTCCCTCACTCCTCAAGTGACTGCAACACGGGAGCAGGCCTGATGGAAGCCAGGAGCCAGGAGCTTCTTTGGGATGCAGGGGCCCAAACACTTGGGCCATCTTTCACTGCTTTCCCAGGCCATTAGTAGGGATCTGGATCGGAAGTGAAGCAGCCAGGACTGGAACCAGCACTCATAGGGGATGCCAGCACCACAGGCAGAAGTTAACATACTATGCCACAGTGTTAGTCCCACATCTGGTGAATTTTGCCAAGTAACATGTCTTTCGACACAAGACTAAAGAGAACTATGTATTTCCTTCGGGAAATTTAAACGCCCTACTATAAGGACAGGCGAGCAAGACAAAGACAAGACAGAATATGAACCCAAATAAGCCTGTGGAGGGCTCACTCCTGATGAACTCACAGCAGAGAGTGCATCTTGTGTTACAAACAAGTGGCTTATATATGGCAAAGCAGTTGGGAAGGGCTCACGGGAAAAGCTGCCTTCCTCACTCCAGCCAGTGCACAGCACTTCATGCACGAAGCTGCAGTCAAGGTCTCACGCCTTCTAGACACCCATGCTCTTGCTCATATCTGCATTCCTAGCCCAGTAGCTTCATTTAGAGACCTCTTATGTGTGCATCAATCCTGTCTCCCCACCACCCAACCACACATACCCCGCCTCTGCCCCTGGCTGCCACTACCCTCCCAAGACTGCCAGATACTCTGCAAAGGCCTTATTACTGAAAATGTGGGGGCTGGGGCCGGCGCTGCGGCTCACTAGGCTAATCCTCCACCTAGCGGCGCCGACACACCGGGTTCTAGTCCCGGTCGGGGCGCCGGATTCTGTCCCAGTTGCCCCTCTTCCAGGCCAGCCCTCTGCTGTGGCCAGGGAGTGCAGTGGAGGATGGCCCAGGTGCTTGGGCCCTGCACCCCATGGGAGACCAGGAAAAGCACCTGGCTCCTGGCTCCTGCCATCGGATCAGCGCGGTGCGCCGGCCACAGCGCGCCTGCCGCGGCGGCCATTGGAGGGTGAACCAACGGCAAAGGAAGACCTTTCTCTCTGTCTCTCTCTCTCTCACTGTCCACTCTGCCTGTCAAAAAAAAAAAAAATTAAAAAAAAAAAAATGTGGGGGCTGGCGCCACAGCTCAATAGGCTAATCCTCCACCTAGCGGCGCTGGCACACCAGGTTTTAGTCCCGGTAGGGGCGCCAGATTCTGTCCAGGTTGCCCCTCTTCCAGTCCAGCTCTCTGCTGTGGCCCGGGAGGGCAGTGGAGGATGGCCCAAGTCCTTGGGCCCTGCACCTCATGGGAGACAAGGAGAAGCACCTGGCTCCTGGCTTCGGATCGGCCGCAGCGCGACGGCCGCGGCGGCCATTGGAGGGTGAACCAACTGCAAAACGAAAACCTTTCTCTCTCTCTCTCACTGTCCACTCTGCCTGTCAAAAAAAAAAAAAATGTGGGAAAAATATTTGCTCCACTCTGACTCAATGTTCAGTTCCTTTCCACCCTGAGCCCTACCCACTTTCCTTCCCTGGGCCCTTGGGTTCACAGCTTTTGTTCCAGTCTCCCTCTGCAATGAGATGGTCATCAAGTCTGGACTGATCCACAGGACCCTTGCCTGGGATGACTCCATGGGAGGAGGAAGAAATCTTGGGCAAACAGCACTTTCCCCTGTTTAGCCTCCTTCTATGCTTTTTCTCTGAGAAAAGACGATTGTTCCTTTCATTTGCCTGATGTTATAATTGACTTTTATGACGATGGATGCCTCTGCTGTCTGTATTTCAGTTCAGCTCTTAGCTCTTAACAGTTAACTCCTCCAAATCCCATCAAGGAATGTTTGACATTATTTTTGGCATACACAAGTCCAGCCCATCAGAAAATACTATTGGAATATGAAGGAGCTTTAAAAAGTTTGTGGAAAAATGGAATTAAAAGCACGAGTTAATTTTGGTGCAATGTAATTGTTGGTAATTTTTTCATAATTGATGGAGAATGCATATTATGAAAAACCTATGCTTGTATTTCAAAATTATTCTTATATGAAAATAAGCTTCATACTATTAATTCCATTTTTCAACAAACTGTTTGAAGTACATTCATATGTTCAGAAAGTAATTGTGACCATTTTGTCCCTTCTGCTGTTGTCACCTTGGGCACAGTCAGTAGGCCAGTATCATCTCTCAGCTGGATTAGTATGGTTATAGCCCTATCACTCTTCGTGTTCTACCATTGTTTCACATAGTGGCCAGAGTGACCCTTTGAAACAGTAAGTCAGATATGACGCTTGTTAGATCCAAACCTGGCAGTAGCTTCTCAGTTCTCTGGAAGTAAAAGTCACATTCTTGAAATGGCCTGCACCCATGGCCCTCACCATTTCCCCTATCTTGTTCTTTACTTTTTGGCATAACGTCTGCACTTCCTGATCACTGCCTTGATAACTCTCACCTCCTCACGTGTTTATGCCATTGTCTCTTTCTCAATGAGCTCAGACTCCAGTCACATGATTTTACTTTATTCTATTGTTAATTTTAAAATTATTATTTGGTTATTTGAGAGGCAGAGAGAGAGAAACAAATATTCCATCCACTGATTTATTCCCCAAATTTTCATAACATTAGGGGCTGGGCCAGGATAGAACCAGCAGTCTGGTACTCAGTCTAGGACTTCTATGTGCATGGCAGGGATCCAGCTACTTGAACCATCAGTTACTTCTTCCTTGTGTCTACATTGGTTGGTAGCTGGAATCATGAGCCAGAACTGGGAACTGAACCAAGGCATTTCAGTGTGAGACATGGGCATCTTAAGTGGTATCTTTAACCAGTATGCTGAACACCTGCCCCTGGTCACTTTATTTTAAATTGCATTGCAGCCACTCGAACCCATGGGGTTGGTTTTCCTGATACTGTTACCCCACCTCATATTTTCAACAGTCTCACATTTTCAACAGTCTGCATATGTGTCTCTTCCTGCTTTGTTGTATATTTTAGTTATTAGCTCTCCCTTCCAAAAGGTAAGTTTAACACAAGAATAAATTTTGTTTTCTTCACTGTTATGCTTTCTTCACTAATGAAACACAATCCCTAAAATAGATATTAGACATAATTGGTACTCAGCAAGTGACTTTTGAATGAATGTGTTTTTTTTTTCTGTAAAGTAATTAAAAATGTTGTAATTGTCCTGGGTAGCATAGAGCTATCATTGTATATACACATTTCCTTTATCCATTTATCTGTTGATGGGTACCTGGTTGATTCTGTATATTAGCTACCAGGAGTGGTGAAATAAAAAATCATGGGAGTGGAGGTATCTCCAATATACTGATTTCCTTTCCTTTGGATTTCTACCCAGTTCTGGGATTGCTAGATTATATCAGAAGTATATTTCTAGATTTTTGAGGAATCTTCTATTTTCATTATTCCCTGTACTAATTTACATTCCCACCAACAGTGTGTGTTACTCTTTTTCTAAATACTTGCCTGTATTTCCCATTCTTGTCTTTTATATTAATTAATTAAATCATCACTGCTGCCTCCCCGGGTCTGCATGTCAGGAAGCTGGAGTCAGGAGCCTGAGCTGCAAATCGAACCGAAGCACTGTGACGTGTGATATGAGCGTCTTAACCACTAGGTTAAATACCTGCCCCAAGGTCAATATTTCTGTGATCACATTTTGATGGTTATAGTATGCCCTAACATATGATTATGAAATAAATATGTAACAGCCAAACTCTTTAAGTGTAATATTGATTTCACTTTTTATTAAAAAGTTCCACATCTATATGGATTATTTGAAACAAAATTCAAACTCTTCTCCTCATGACTTTTTCTTTAGGGCCAGCCTCCCTGTTAAAGTAATCTCAATGATGTTCCTTAGGCAATCATTTTGTTTTGTTTTGACTTTTTCCAAGCCATTAACAATAATCGTTAAGGGTATCTCTATGTTCTAATCATCTTGCTTCATTGGCTATACTGTAACCTCTTGGATTTTAGACAAGCATCTTTATATTTAAGTTGACTTGTCAGCCCCATTAGTAGCCAGCTGGATATAAAGGTCTGTCCTGAAATCCAGCACTGCTCTATCCCTTATTCAAGAACAGCTGAGAGGGTCTGAAGGTGCCGAGAGCCATGAACTCGTATTACCAAGTGCTTAAATTAAAATGCTGAAAGGTTTCTTTTCCCTTCGGTCATCTTTCTCTAGGCATAGTGCACATTCCTGCCCCAGTTTTGACTGAAGTCTAAGAAGAAATAGAGACTTGAAATCAACTCAATCATGTCCTAATTCAGGGCTTGAATAAAAGAGAGCATTCTGATGAACTTTCCATTGGCATTTAAAATCTGCCAGTCACCACACTATTCCTGAGAACTCTGACCCAAAATGTAAAATAAATTTGGAGATACAAAAAATAGAATCTTTAACTCTCTGCTTAGCAATGATATTGTCTATAAATAGAAGTCAGTCATCTTTTCTCAGGAATAATTAATAGGGCCAATAGGGCCGTAGAAGAAATCCATGTAATTCTTAAAGGAAGCAAATGTCCAGTGATATTGGAAGGTAGCATAGGGTATCTTTAAGGGGCTAATAGAGAAGAAAAATAAGATCATGAATGTGAATTAAAGAAAAATCTCTGTTGATTTGGGGACATTATGGAGGTTAAAAAGCCTCGGGTGTACCCATGGTAGAGAGAAAAGTTGACATGACTGTGTGGCATGTGGTCCATGGACACTGGAAGCAAAAAAGATTGAACAACCTGGGCACAGGTCCAGGATTAGGGGAAAGGGAGTAATTGTGGCTCTAACTGGGGGAACTGCCAGTTTATTCAGAGATTCTGAAGATGTGGCACATACTGTGCAGGCTTGGAAAACTTGGGAGGTTGAAAATCAAGTTCAGTAACACCTAAGTTTCACTTAAAAGTAAAACTTAAAGAAAAGTACAAACAGTGCTATGTTGTTATGAATGAATGAGTTTTGGTCAAGTCAGTGTTCCCTGTGAGTTTGATACAGGTGCTATATATCCATCTTGTTAATTAGGCTTGAATGACATGTGAGGCCTTTGAAAGTTGTACAGTATCAAGGGTACTTTTTCTTTAAAGGTATTTTATTTGAAAAGAAGATAGGTAGAGAAAAAATAGAGTAACATAAGTACATAGAGAAGACTTTCCCCTTCACTGGTCCATTCTGGAAATATCCACAGCAGCCAGCACTGAGCCAAGCCAAAGCTAGGAGCTGGAATTCAAGGCAGGTCCCCTATTTGTGGTGGATAGCATGGGTCCCAGTACCTTCCAGGGTACACAGTAGCAGAAAGTTGTGATTAGTGTAGAGTTGAATTCAACCCTGGGCATCCCAATATGGGATGAAGGTGTCCCAAACACTGTCAACTTCTTCACCAAATGCCTGGGTTTTAAGATTGCCTTTGCTAATGAAAACCTTTCCATGTAGAAGATGTCTCTATGAAGTTCAAAGCTTTATGAAGTACTTACTTGCTAAAGCTTTCAGACTGTTCTTTCTTGCCAGAATAGAAAGGACTGGGGCAAAAGCTCCACATTTTCTCCACCTACCTTTGCTCCAGTGAACAACTAATGTACTCCTGAGCATATCAGAAGCTCTCCATATATATTTTTTATTTTTTTAACTTTTATTTAATGAATATAAATTTCCAAAGTATGGCTTATGGATTACAATGGCTTCCCCCCCCATAACGTCCCTCCCACCTGCAACCCTCCGCTTTCCCACTCCCTCTCCCCTTCCATTCACATCATGATTCATTTTCGATTCTCTTTATATACAGAAGATCAGCTTAGCATACATTAAGTAAAGATTTCAACAGTTTGCTCCCACACAGAAACATAAAGTGAAAAATAATAGATGATTTTTTAAATGATGATGAAATCACATCAGACCTACTGTCATGTTTAATCCCGGTGAGAGTCAAGTTGGGAATTGATAATTTCTTCTTCTTTTTTTCTTTTTTTTTTAATAGAAGATCAGTTTAGTATACATTAAGTAAAGATTTCAACAGTTTGCACCCGAATAGAAACACAAAGTGAAATACACTGTTTGAGTACTCGTTATAGCATTAAGTCTCAATGTACAGCACATTAAGGACAGAGATCCTACATGAGGAGTAAGTGCACAGTGACTCCTGTTGTTGACTTTACCAATTGACACTCTACAAAGAGATCAAGAAACTCCACAAAAACAAAACAACCAACCCACTTAAGAGATGGGCCAAGGACCTCAATAGATATTTTTCAAAAGAGGAAATCCAAATGGCCAACAGGCACATGAAAAAATGTTCAAGGTCACTAGCAGTCAGGGAAATGCAAATCAAAACCACAATGAGGTTTCACCTCACCCCGGTTAGAATGGCTCACATGCAGAAATCTACCAACAACAGATGCTGGCGAGGATGTGGGGAAAAAGGGACACTAACCCACTGTTGGTGGGAATGCAAACTGGTCAAGCCACTATGGAAGTCAGTCTGGAGATTCCTCAGAAACCTGAAGATAACCCTACCGTTCGACCCAGCCATCCCACTCCTTGGAATTTACCCAAAGGAATTTAAATTGGCAAACAAAAAAGCGGTCTGCAGCCTAATGTTTATTACAGCTCAATTCACAATAGCTAAGACCTGGAACCAACCTAAATGCCCATGAACGATAGACTGGATAAAGAAATTATGGGATATGTACTCTTTAGAATACTATACTGCAGTAAGAAACAAAGAAATTCAGTCATTTGCAACAAAATGGAGGAATCTGGAACACATCATGCTGAGTGAAATAAGCCAGTCCTAAAGGGACAAATACCATATGTTCTCCCTAATCGGTGACAACTGACTGAACACCAAAAAGGAAACCTGTTGAAGTGAAATCGACACTATGAGAAACGGTGACTTGATCAGCATAGCCCTGACTGTTAATGAACAACTTAATACATTATCCATATATGTTTAATAAACTGAACATAACTAAATGGAAGTGAATTAAAGGTTGGAACAACTGTTTAGTTTGACAGCATTTCCTGAATATATTTAAACTATGTGCAATAGACTATGCTCTTTGTTAAATGCTGTGTATTCAAATATGACACAGGGTTTCTGTAACTTTCAAGTGTTTAATACATTTTTAAAATCTATAATCATTGCAAGAAATTATTAAGTTACAAGATGGATATACAGCACCTGTATCAAATTCAAAGGGAATAGTCATAAATTGGGGGGAAGTCTTATTACTCAAAACTGCTTCATTCATAAGAGCAATGGCACTGTTAGTACTTTTCTACAAGTTTTACTATAAGTTATGGAGTGAGCACATAAACATTACCGCTTTGCATGTCTGGTGTCTCAGTGACTAGTTTTTTTTTTTTTTTTTTTTCCCGACAGGCAGAGTGGACAGTGAGAGAGAAAGACAGAAAAGTCTTCCTTTGCCGTTGGTTCACCCTCCAATTGCCGCTGTGGCCAGCGCACCGCGCTGATCTGATGGCAGGAGCCAGGTACTTATCCTGGTCTCCCATGGGGTGCAGGGCCCAAGTACTTGGGCCATCCTCCACTGCACTCCCTGGCCACAGCAGAGAGCTGGCCTGGAAGAGGGACAACTGGGACAGAATCCGGCGCCCCGACTGGGACTAGAACCCAGGGTGCTGGCGCCGCAAGGCAGAGGATTAGCCTTGTGAGCCACGGCGCCGGCCCTGAATGGGTTAAATTTTTAAAAATATTTTATTTATTTATTTGAGAGGCATAATTACAGAGAGAGGTGTTCTATCTGCTGGTTCACTCCTTAAATGGCCACAAGGGCCAGAGTTGGGCCTATTTGAAGCCAGGAGCCAAGAGCTTATTCTGGGTCTTCCTCATAGGTGCAAGGGCCCAAGAACTTGAGCCATCTTCCACTGCCTTCCCAGGCCATTATCAGAGAGCTGGATCAGAAGTGGAGTAATTGGGACACAATTCTTGACCCATATGGGAAGACAGCACCGCAGGTAGAGGCTTAGCCTATTACACCACAGTGCCTGCGCTGGTTAAAAATTTTTTTAAAAAGATGTCATTGAGAATAAGCAACCCTACAAACCACTTCTTGATACTTACATCTTTGTTCACTACAAGGGCACATTGTGACTTGCAGATTGGGGAAAAGGGATAGAATTGTAGCATGTTGATTATCAAATTGTGCAGAAAGCCAAAATTTGCTCTAAGAATCCTGAAGATAAGACTAACGGACAACACTGTCAATTTGGTAGGTATCTCATTGAGTACACCCAATGGATTTCACATTGAAAATAATGAGAAAATGAATCATATGACAGAATAAATGGAAATCCATAAAACTATCATGAAAATGGAGAAACACGCAAAGAAATCAAAACTGTTTTCCCTGGGACCGGCATTATGGCATAGTACATAAAGCTGCTGCCTGTGGTGCTGGCATCCTATATGAGTACTGGTTCAAATCCCAGCTGATCCACTTCCCATCCAGCTAGCTCTCTGATATGGCCTGGGAAAGCAGTAGAAGATGGCCCAAGTCCTTGGTCCCTTGCACCCACGTGGAGACCCAGAAGAATCCCCTGGCTTTGGATCGGCACAGTTCCATCTGTTGCAGCCACTTGGGGAGTGATGGAAGACATCTCTCTCCTTCTGCCTCTGCCTCTCTGTAACTCTCCCTTTCAAATAAATAAGTAAATCTTAAAAAAATAAAACTGCTTGCCCTAATGTTTGAAGATTATTATAGTAATTGTTTCATGTGACATTGATTGTTTCAGGGAACAGATTAAGAGTTTAACATGTCTTATAGAAATAATTAATTGTGATTTGATGAGGGCCTTTTAGGGCAAAATATCATTTGAGAAAAATAAGAATGATTAAAAATGAAAATAATTACTTACTTCAATGAAAGAGTAGCAGCAGGCAAAAATCATTGATGAATATTCAATTATTACATAAAACTTAGTTGGGGATACTATTTCTTCTAGGACATTAGTCATCCAATAGACTACCAATAATTGTCAAAAAGAAACATTTATAAAAAAAAGATTTGGCTACCATTAACTCGGCCAAGTGAAGAATACTGCTGTCACCAACAGTGGGACAACCTGTCACTATGTGCTTCCTACTGACATAATCTGAGGATTAAACCATTCTAAGAATATTTTCTTACCAAAATGTTTAGTTTTAATAAGGTTTTCATATGTACCTTCTGATTTATAGAAAACTGGAATATAGAAACAAGTTAATCAATACCACAAGACAGCAACCCTAAAATATTTGACAAAAACCTGGCTTAGTATCATGCTGAAAAGGGTTGGATGATCATTCTCTTGGGGAAAAAAACTTAAGGAATAGGACTAAAGCAATGTGAGAACCAGAGAAGACCTAGAAAAGACACTTCAAAAAAATTGTTGGGAATTGGACTACAAACGAGATGATAGACTGGGTATTAGAGGATGTGAGGCAATGATTGTTAATTTCCCTATGTGTCATAACAGAAGGTGTTACTGTGTGGGAGAATGTATTTATTCTAATGACCTGGTTTCTGAGCTGTAGAGATGAACTGTCATGTCCACAATTTCTTTGAAGAGATTTTTTAAAATGTTGCACATATTTGTACAGATATACCCAGCACACACAAACACACACACACACAAACACATATACATACATGTATGATATATGTGTATGAATCTTATGTACTTCACAATGTGGCAAATGTCAAAAGTTTTGGATGTACAATACAAAATACATATGTTCTATATCACTGTTTCAAATATTTTAAAACTTGAGGATTTTAACAATAAAATTATGAGAAAATTATGTCCAGAATAATGATAATTTCTAATATTTATATTTGAGAATCATGATGTTTTATCATTGTATACCAAATTCAGGAATTTTGTAAGTTGCATTTTCCAATTGAGGACCCTTGCTTCTATAACCTAAGTTAGAGCACAGAACCAGACACAGAATGGATGTGTTTAAACAGTTGATTTGGTGGCAGAAGCTAGGAAGGAGATGCAGACTCTGATGTATTTAGGTACAGGGTCAGGCCTATGTCTTACTACAAGCTCTTGAGTGCTGATTTCATCCATCACTAGTATCTCTGTAAGCAGATAACTCCCTACCTCTAATGTGTATGACTTTCATAACTTCTAGTTAACTTTTTCTCCATTTGTACCTCTGTATAAAACACAAGAAATCAGAAATACTGGTCTTTTCTTATTTTCACTCCACTTACTGCCCATCTCATGCTTTATGGCCTTCTTTCCTGGACACAGTTCCCTCCACATAACCTTCACCCATCTGATCTCTGTTCATTTTTCATAGCTCAGCGATTGATCCACCTTCCCTCTGACGTCTGATTACCAAGTACTGCCTCCTTCATTGTCTTTACCTCCCTAAATTATTACAAAATTAGGAATTAAGGTCTTTACACTTTCCCATTAAGACTTTCCTAAGAAGAAACACAATAGTGGGTCTTCCACACTTTCCAAGACAAAATAGCTATGCTTGTAGATCTTCCATTCCTCAAATATAAGATCAAGAGGAGCAAAGGATCAATGGATACTGGGAGTAGTACATAGGAAGAAAGGAAGGAAGAACAGGAAAGGAAGTATAGGGTGCTGACCTGATTACAAACTGGCTTGTACTTAAGCCCTGGCTTATTCAGAATCATCTCCATCTGCCTGCAGATGAAGTTGGAAACCTCAATGGACTTGGTCAATCCTGCATCCTTACACTTCTCCATTGTCTGTGGAGAAAAACATTGTGAAGAATCACTTGCATAGATGTCTGAGCCAGTATGAATGCAGAAATCCCAGTGAAGGTAGCAGGCTCTGGTTCTTCCCCATCACTCAGGATGATTTTCCTTGTAAAAGCCATGAATTTCTACCTCCATGAGTGGGTGCATATGCCATTCTCCCAGGTGAAAGTGTGACAGAACCCCCTCTCCAGGCTTCTCCTTACTCTCCCCTCCACATACTCACCTCCCACGTTGCACATAGATCCACTGTGTCAAATAGTACTTTTCCATGGTCATCTTTAGGAATAAGTTCTCCCCCTGGCTGTAACAGAAGCAGTCATCACAATGATGTCAACCAACACAAATCTCCACTCAGGGCAATGCTCCTATACTCAGGCAGCAAACCTCCAGGAAGCAGAGTGTGTGTGTGTATGTGTATGTGTGTTTTAAACGGATTGCATGTGCAACTATATGGAATTTCTCTATTCTTTTACACCTATTATATGTATTAGTAGATACACTTTCCCCACATCCATTATTACTTTTCCTTCCCCTATATTTTTCTCTGAAGAAATGCCACTCTTTTACTTGGAAAACCAATAGTTACATAGCCTTTGACTGTAGCAGTGATAGATTGCAGCCTTGACCCAAGCTAACCGGTTTTCTTTATCTATCCCAATATTGTTTGTTCCAAGTGAAGTCACATTACCTATATATAAGGTTCTTTTCAAAATTGATTTTAATACTGGAAGATGCAGAGTATCTATCAAATGTTAATTACCATGATCCTTGAATTGCTCCAAGACCATATTTTACACCAATGGGGGAAAGTTCAACAAAAATCAAGTAACCTTCAGTGATACAGAGATGCAAGATCAATATCAATACACATGTCTTAAGACTACTTAAAATATGTACATCTATTTGTGGCCTGGACTCTCCAGTTACATAATCCAATAAATTCTTAGGCATAGCTAACTTCAGTAGTTTCTATATAGTACACAGATTGAATTTATATAAATTATATACATGTGTCATTTAACAGTTCATAAAAATTGTGGTTATATTGGTAGCTGAAATGAAATAAGCTTTATGATACAAATCACCTACCTTCAGAGACACTGGGCAATGAATAATATAGAGGTCAACATAGTCCAGTTGAAGTTTTTTTTTTTGTTGTTGTTGTTGTTGTTGTTTTTTTGACAGGCAGAGTGGACAGTGAGAGAGAGAGACAGAGAGAAAGGTCTTCCTTTGCCGTTGGTTCACCCTCCAATGGCCGCTGCGGCCAGCGCGCTGCGGCCAGCGCACCACGCTGATCTGATGGCAGGAGCCAGGTACTTATCCTGGTCTCCCATGAGGTGCAGGGCCCAAGCACTTGGGCCATCCTCCACTGCACTCGCTGGCCACAGCAGAGAGCTGGCCTGGAAGAGGGGTAACGGGGACAGAATCCGGCGCCCCGACCAGGACTAGAACCCGGTGTGCCGGCGCCGCAAGGTGGAGGATTAGCCTAGTGAGCCGTGGCGCTGGCCCCAGTTGAAGTTTTTTCAGTGACTCTTCCAAGCTTGGTCGAACCAGCTTTGGTCTATGGAAAGTGGACCAAAGCTGAATAAGTTAACAAATGAATATTGTGTTGGATGAATACATTAACCAAATTTGTTGGTATATTTTTATACTAGTTAGAAACTGATGAATACAAGGAAAAAGCACTTCCTTCCATTTTGGGGGTTTCCTGTGATCTTATATCTATATATCCTGTATATATGTTTGGTTGTTGTTAATCTAGTGAATCATGGCACCAGAGATAAAAATGTTATCAAGTAATAGCAGAGTTTTTATAAAATTTAATGATCTAATTCTGACATCTGCTTAATTCCATAGGGAAGAATTAGTATCCCTTTTACTGGCAAAACTGAAGGGAAATATTTTGAAAATTTTAATATGTGTTGCACATATTAAATATGTTTATATATATTTAATGCATAATGAGAACTCTTATATTGTTCTGTCATGTTGATAACGGTGACGACCGATAATGAAAATAATGTGAAAGTTTAAAAAGTCACTGAGGAAATGAGGAAAACCGTAACCTGATGATAGTTCTGTCTGTCTCCACAGCCATGCTACATCACAGTGCTTTGAGAGAGACTCAGAAAGGTAAAGGGGCTTTACTTAAAATATAGATTTGAATATAAAACATACATTTGAAGAAATAAATGTTACATGCAAATGTATCTGAATAAAACTTGTAGCACTAAACACAATACACCAACAACTATTAATCCAATCATATAATTGTCAGTTCCACTCATAACATTGCATTACTTTGTACACCTGTGCACCATAAGACAGTACCTCTGAAGTGCAAAATATGTCTTGTCTCTTCACAACACCATGTGCAATCTTACTTGTGATGGTCAGTCCTACCTCCTCTTCATTTTTGTACAAGTAGGCAGAGTCAATATGGCAAAACCCAGCATCTATAGCTCATTTGGTGGCCTTCAAAGCCTCACTTTTAGGAACCTAGAGGAGCAACAAAAAGTAGCATTTGGAAATTCACGTGACAAGAGCTAGTTCAGGTAAAAGCAATGACCTTGACAAGAATCAACTGTTCCTTTTGTTTTGGGTTAGTTCTGCAGTTGGAGTCATGAATTCATCCCAGTTTGCCCTGGTTCTTTCCTTTTTGAAATAATAAAGTTGGGCATCCCAGGTACACGTCAGTCCCAGCAAGCACAAATATCCTAAGTCACTAGGAACATCATCCAGGTTCAGTGATCAGCTGGAAAGACTCACAGCTAATATCCAGAGTTACAACCATAGTTTCATGCAGTAAGGTCAAAAAGTTAGGTTCAAATAGGGAAAACATGCATGGAATGAAGCATAAAAGAAACAGTGCAAGCAATATTCAGTCCTCTCAGAAAATCACACAGAAAAGTCTAAATTCATCCAGCATTGATATTTTTAGAGGAAGGGATGAGAATTAAAAGTTTAATAAAGAACTTACAAATACCTGTTAAAAAGAAAAACCTTTGTTGATTAAATGATGTGTTGTGGAGTCTTATTATTACAGTTAACTGTCTTCCAAACCATGAACTCCATAATAAAGTATTTTTTTCATGTTTTCTTTTTTGGACTGACATATAATTGCTTCTCGATCTTTTGGCTAAGATCAAGTATAGACTGACATAAAACAATTAAATACATTTATGGGGGAAAGAATGAACATATACTTGGAGTAGCGTATTATAATTCATTACATTTTAAGATGTAATATTACAATTAAGATAATTACCATTAATGTCTCCTTATTCATCATTTCTTTATATTTCTGGTTATTTGTAATATATACAATAAGCAGTGATTTATGGCCACTCTACTATGCTGTAGAATATGAGAATTTACTCCTTCTGCATTAGAACTTACAACTTACTCATCTTAACTGTATTTTGGGACCTTTCCCTGGGCATTGAACTTTGTCAATAGATGAGAAATATAATATGCAAAGAAGTTAGATGCAATTTCTAAGATTTTCACTAGAAGCTGTGTGCTTATACCGCACTATATAGCTATTATCAAAATTCTTGATACTGTGAGGGTACGAAGTAGAATTAATACAGGTAAAATGTACATGGGATTAAGTACTCTCTGAGTTTCAATGAATGTTCTCCCAGTGAAGTCATGCAGAGCACAATAAATTCCCCCACCACTGAGTTAGGCCAACACATGGGAAATGTTTGTCAGGAAAGCTACTGAAGCTCAGTTCCTCAGATCTGCACTGAGAATTGGGTGCCTACCCTCCTTCTACTAGCACATAGCAAACTTTCAGTCTCCCAAATTAAACAGGTTTACTTGGTTTACTTAAACCTCACTGCTTGGAAAACCCATTCTAGTACATCTTCCATCCTTGTCAGTTAGGGAAAGGTGAGAAATTCGGGTTCCTGGATGTCAGCCAGGGACCAGTTTGGAACTAGGAATTTCAACTGATAGCAGTCTATTCTGTTTCTCCCCGATTATTACATGTGCATGACAGAACTAAAGACAACAGTAAAAATATGTCCTCAAAGGACATAAATTTACAATTCAGAAACTAACCACAACATGATAAGGATTAATTATTAAATAACTGTCAGTTCTTAATACCAATGTCACTTCTTTTAGGGAATTTGATAAATAGACTGAAATATGAAATCATTGGCTTTTTAAAAGCAATAAAGTTTTGAAAATGATTTTTAAGAAAAATAAGATAAATCAAATTATTTTTCACTTATTCAAAGAATTTTAACTTATCTACTTTTTATTATTTTGAGGTAACTTTTTTAAATTTACATAATCATCACAGGCTTAATGGCACTACTAAACAGACTTCAACAAATAAAAAGCCCAGCAGGAAAAATAAACAAGGACTATAAACAGTAATAAAATGAACATATATTCAACTTCACTTATATAAAAATTAAAGATAGTCACAAAATCATAAAACTTATAATAATAAATAATTCTTTTCCATTTGTTTGACAAGATTTAAAGTTGAGAAGCATACTTTTCAGGGAAATCATTGTGGACCAGAGACTGAGTCCCACTGCCTGTGCTGACATTAGCTGGTTTCTGTTTCTGTGTGAGAATGTGTGCTGAATTTTACCAAGGCTGAAGTTTTTCTGGTGTTCATCTTTCTCTCCTCTTCCTGCCACATTACCACAGAGTAACCACATCTTGTTATATGTCTTCAGAGTGTGCTTCAAATATGTATTCCCATCTAACTCCAAAGTAGGACTTCTAAGTCTAGCTAACTATTCCCAAGTCACATCACTGAGTGGTCTTAGGAGGATACTGGAGTACAAAATCCCTTCTAGTTCAGTGAACAATCCACTCTACTGACTTCCATTTCAGTGAAGCATCTCTACCATTTTTCTTTAAATCACAGAAATTAAAAGAAGACCCACTCCTATTGCAATCAACCCCGAGGCCATGATAATGACAGGCACTGTTCTTGACTGCTAAGTTTCATCTCTTATGCCAAACATGGAAATAGCCAGGAACAAGAGGGAAAATCAGATCCCAGAATCATCAGCAGATAACTAATCAGATCCTGACACAAGAGTGAAGTCTAACTTTCTTGTCTCTTGTGCGTGGAATAGGTCAAGCCTGGTGAAAACTCCCAGAGTCACACAGGAACTGGGAGACTTGAAAACCCACTTCACCTTCCACTCATCCTAGTTTTGCTTTTTTTTTTAACCCTCATCAGAAAAGTACTACTTGGTTACCTCTTCAGGTGCATAGGTTCCAAAGCCCAGTACAGGAATGAAGTGACCATCATTTAATTTCACACAGCGATGTTTGGTATCTATTGCCTGCAGCTCCTCCAGCCAATCACACTGTTTATTTTTTCCTCTTTCACAAGATATGTGAATAACAGAAAGTCGCTCCGCTGTTTGTCTAATGATTAACCATGTGCTCGGGATGGAACTTGGTTAAAGCAGTTTTCCATATGTGGAAAGAGATTTGGAATTAATTCTCTAGTATTGTTAAGCACTCAATCTTACATATTAATAATGCAGTGTTATATGCTTCGCAGTAAAAGGCTGTTCAATATATCATTTCGTAATACATAACCAGAAACTTAAAACTCAGAAACTTAAAACTGATTCCATCTTTCATCTGTTATGTAACTTTATATATAGAATGCTTGTCTGTTTTCTGACCTTATTCAACTTTATTCATAAGAGCACAAACTGGAAAAATTTAAATTACAAATTTCTGATAGTTGGGTAAACTTCAGTGCATTGACAGAATATTTTGAACAACTAAAATGGAATGTTTGAACTTCATATTAATAGAAAAAATTTACATATAAGACTATGGACATTTGATGTATTCAGTGAAAAGTAGAGAGTATGTGCTGTAATCAGTAATTTCATTTAATATACTTCATAAGTAGTGAAAAACAGAAAAATGTAAATCATAATTTCTGAACTATGGGTGGTTTCAAAATTTCCTATCTGTGATTTTCAGTCTTCTGAAATTAAAGTTTACTACTTTTGTAACTTGTCAAAGTGCTTACTAATAAAAGAAGGAAAATCTGTACTCAACAGTCTGAAGAGAATGGAATATCCTCACAGATACCCGGTACTCTAAACTATATATCAAACTGCTTTTACTCAATGCTTCCTATTTCATCTCATGTCCTTCAGTCTTTGCTATTTTTCCACTGCTAACCAAGCTGCTACCAATCCCTTCTAATGACATAAACAAATTTAGATTCTGCTATCTCTTTTACTTGGCTGACATTTCCTGAACATTATCACCATCTATGATCTCCCTTGAGCTCAGATTTTTGTGGTTAGTCTTGGGATTTAAGCCTTGCAATAGTCCTGGTCTCCCAACTGGTTTACTGGGACATGGTAGGGCATATCTGAGTCACTATCTCAATGTCCTAGACATGCTTCACACAGACCTAGCCAAACAATTCAGGGTACTATTTCAACAACCTTTGAAAGTGAATTCTGTGTCTCTTCTCCTTTTACTTTGACTTGAATTTGAGACAGAGTTTCTTTTAACCTTTTCTTTCAGAAACAACCATCGAAGTTAATTCTTCTTTGTAACCTGCATCCCCTTCAATTTGCACCAGAAACAACCTTGCATGTCCTTAGGAAATGAGGGCAGTCCTCCTGTGTCCTGAATCCCTGATACTGTGATTATTGGTACTACAATCCCTGGGGCTACTCTTACTCACAGGTGGGAACTGGAGGGCCTTACCTGCATCTCTGTTTTAGCTGGTCTTTGCCTATTCAGAATTGCAGGCATAACCTTAACTTGCACTGTAAGACCTAGGTAAGGACCATAGTGCATCCTACAGCTCTGAGTCTGTGACTTTGATGTATGTCCCAGGACACCTGTGATCACTCATGGGGACTGGGGAAGGCCCTATTTGCACCCCACAGTTCCAGGCTTGCATTTGCTAGTGCAATCTCCACGGAAATCTGTGATCAACCTGTGGATGTGGGTAAACTAAACTCCAGTTCTGGTAGTTCTGGTTCCAGGATTGCTGGAAATATAAAGAAACACTTGACTACTTGCTGTGAAACTTGGGGAGGACTCTGTCTGCATCCCACTGCTCCAGATCTGATGCAACAGTGTTGGTAGGTGAAGTGTAACTGTAGATGTCTAAGTTGTAAAGGCTTCATCGAAATAAATAAATTACTGTTGGTGATATAAAATAATGTTGCTGATACAATGTTGATGATGTATGAATGTTGGTGATAACGTTGTAATGATGATATAAATGTTTGAGGCTGTGACTTTTACTACCTTGTTCTGGCTTCCATGTTTTGTTGCCCTTCCTCCTTCTCCTAAAAAATGTTGCAGCAAAATGGAAAGATTTGGGCCACTTGACTTTGGGATTCTCAGTGTCCAGAGCTGTTAGAGACAGAGCTCTGGTTTTTGTTTTAATTAATTATTCAGCCACAGACATTCTGTTAGCAGCAAAAAATTTACTAAGACAGCCAGTACTACACTGGGTAAAAATTGCAAAGTGCATTTGTTAAAGAAAAAAAGGTTAAATTAAATAAAGTTTCCCATTGACTTTTAACTGTTTCAAAATGTTTTTCCTTTACAATGAAATTACAAGAAACAAGGCTGCTTGATGGCAGTCCTGCACACTTTTCTGAGGTAGACAGACACTTGGACTTCTGTCACCCACATGAGAGACCCGGATGCACATTTGAGCTTCTGGCTTTGGTCTAACCCAGCTGTAGCTTTTATGGGCATTTGGGAATAAACCAGCAGATGGAATATTTCCCCCATCAACCCATTTAAAATAAATAAATAAATAAATAAATAAATATCTTTAAATATGCTTAAAAGATGTTTAGTTTTATACAAAGAAACAAAATCATATACAAAACAAATATCTACAAATATTCATGGAAGGACACATTATGAGAAAACTACATGAATTTCAAATATTTTGCACCTTAATAAGTTTATCTTAATTCAATTTTCAATTAGATTTTTAAGGTAGCTTTGTATTTAGAAAGAGGAAGAATTTCTTGACTTCTATAAATAAATGGCAAAATCACTGCTATTACAATATGCCTCCAGGAAGGAATCTGAGTGCTGCTGAATGATGAGTTTCATCTCTTCTGCCATGCTGGAAATCAGACTGAGTTGGGATATATATTAGGTTTCTATTTGCTCAGACTACAATACAAAGAGGGGTCTTTCCTGTACATGGAACAACTGCGACTACAGGAGTCCCTCAAGATGACAAAGGAACACCACAACCTTGACCACCCAAGTCAGCTTCTACTCTGTTGGCTTGTTTTTGTATGAACACTCAACCCCAAGATTCTTGCTAGTATCTATTCCAATGCATAGGTGATAGATTCCCATATAGGAATGGAGTGACCACCATTTAGCTTCTTTGTTGTTTTTTTTTTTTAAAGGTAATTTCCTTTTTTTGTTGTTTTTATTTATTTGACAAGCAGAGTGGACAGTGAGAGAGAGAGAGAGAGAGAGAGAAAGGTCTTCCTTTTCCGTTGGTTCACCCCCCAACGGCCGCTGCAGCCGGTACACTGCAGCCGGTACACTGCAGCCGGTGCACCACGCTGATCCCCAGCCAGAAGCCAGGTGCTTCTCCTGGTCTCCCATGTGGGTGCAGGGCCCAAGCACTTGGCCCATCCTCCACTGCACTCCCGGGCCACAGCAGAGAGCTGGACTGGAAGAGGAGCAACTGGGACAGAATCCGGCACCCCGACCGGGACTAGAACCCGGGGTTCCAGCACCACAGGTGGAGGATTAGCCTATTGAGCCGCGGCACCGGCCCACACCATTTAGTTTCACACAGCAGTAAGATCCATAATCTGTCAATCCTCTATTTAAACTGCAGCCATTTTTTTCCCTTCTGCCTTCATAAGTTAAATGAATAGAAGGCAAGCAATGACACCAGAGCCTGTACAAAGGCTCAAAAATAGCTTGTAGGAATAATCATTTTGAATCCATTTTCCAAGATATTGTATGAGAACTGGAAATTAAAGTTTTTTTTTCTTTTTTTTTTTTTTTTTGACAGGCAGAGTGGACAGTGAGAGAGAGAGAGAAAGGTCTTCCTTTGCCGTTGGTTCACCCTCCAATGGCCGCACGGCCAGTGCGCTGCAGCCGGTGCACCACACTGATCCGATGGCAGGAGCCAGGTGCTTATCCTGGTCTCCCGTGGGGTGCAGGGCCCAAGCACTTGGGCCATCCTCCCCTGCACTCCCTGACCACAGCAGAGAGCTGGCCTGGAAGAGGGGTAACCGGGACAGAATCCAGCGCCCCGACCAGGACTAGAACCCGGTGTGCTGGCGCCGCAAGGCAGAGGATTAGCTTAGTGAGCCACGGCGCTGGCTTAGTTTACAGTTTCTTAAAAAAATTCTTTACTTTTTAAGATTTATCTGAAAGTCTGATTTTATCTGAAAGAGTTACAGAGAGAGACACAGAGACAGTGGGAGAAGAGAGAGAGATCTTCCATCCACTGGTTCACTCCCCAGATGGCAACAGTGACCTGCGCTTGGCCAGGCTGAAAGCAGGAGCCTGGAGCTTCATCTGAGTCTTCCACATGGGCACAAGCACTTGGGCCATCTTCCACTGTTTTTCCAGCCCACGAATACAGAGCGGGATCAGAAAAGGAGTAACTGGGGCATGAAAAACCACCTATATGGGAGGCTGGTGCTGCAGATGGAGGCTTAGTCTACTACACAACAGCACCAATCCTGTGTCACTTCTCTTATTAATCTTTTCAGATGAGCAGCAACCTCATAACCCAAGGATATATTTCTAATTAAATAACACAGATGAACTAAAATTCATAATCAATGCACTTTATTCTACCTTCCTCTTGTGATTTTCTAAGATTTCAATTAAGCAGTCTAAAAGTAATAATAAAAATTTACTTTAGCCCTAGGTTTTTGAATTTCAGTTAACTTCAGAGGACATGAAAACTCTTGATGGACTGAACAGAAATTTTCGCTATGATGCCACCTCTTTGTAAGTCACTGCTTAATATGTGGTCTCAGTATATTTCCTGAGGAAGAATGTAGTACACTTGTTAAAAGTTATTTCAATACTAGGAAGACAGATAGATGAAACAGCTCTGTGGAATTTTCTTCCTATATGCTCTCCAGAGCTTTGGTATCTGAAACAGGAGCAGTGTGAATGGGTCCAGGGGCAATGTGGACTTCTTCACCTACACCTTTACATGACGTTATGGGCACTGAAGAACAACTGATGTCTCTTCCACGTAGGGAGATTTATATATTGCCATCTAGTGGACATATGCTGTAGTTGTTACCCAAGTAGCCTAAAGGCACCTCAACCCTGTGATTCATATCGGAAATTCTCATCCCTTCTATATGCAATCATGCACTGGTCTCTGTCACTTAAATGTATCTATCGTTTAAATCTGTCCTTTCCATTTCACTGCATGTTTGTACAGGATTCAAACATAGCATTTGCCTCAAGAAATGCTAGTATTAGTGGAGCCCAAGAGAAATTTTGATTTTGATTCTATGAAATACAGATACTTCAATGCAAGAAATGCAGACATTTTATAAAAGAGATTTAAAACCAGAGGAAGCATACGGAGGCAAAACCGAAACTTTATTGGTGGAGACAAATTAAAACCAACAAAAGTTCTTCATTATTTCTTCATGCTCTGAAGTTATAGTTATGAGAAATAATATTAATTACACCTGAATACTTTCTTATTTTAAAAATTCCATTATAAAGTCATGTTTATGAAAATGAGAAACTTCATAAAAACCACTTCTCCTAGGGAGTCATCAAATTGATTAGACATTATTCTTTCTCATTTTAGTTTTGATCGCCACCCTAATTACCCATTTTCTGATGAATATTAACATGGAGGACTGCATCATAGCTTTTACTAGCAGCTCCTGCATGTGGATCATGATGTGAGAGACATCTTAAATTCTGGTGATTGGACCCCTCTCTTCTGATTAATCCAAGCTGCCTTCCAACTCACATAGAGCTAAGGATATATTAGAAAGTAAAGGCACTGCATCTTCTCATGTGATGGAAAATAATAAATTGTTTTTGCATTTACCACGGTTTCTACTACTGGAATGTTTTGTTTTCTTTTGATTCATTTAGGACTATCTAGCTTACACTCCTCGAGGAGCCCACATTTCTATTTCATAATAGAATGCTAATCAGGACAGTTCGGACTAAACCAGCTCAATCACTTGATTCAGTCTCTCTGGCATAGTGTAGTAAACGATGATTCACTCGGTGTTCATAATTTTATTTTCTTTCTCCTTGTTTTTTTGTGTGTGGCAATGTGAAAATAAATTATTAGCATCACCCTTCACTTCAGCATGAATCTTCCAAGAGCTAAGACAGTAGTCTTAAATACAATTGTTTCTCTATATCATATGAATGTGTAACATTTACAATCAGTTGATTTCAAGTAAGGGATATCACCCTCATCCAAACTGTTAAAGGCATTAAGAGAAAAACTAATGTTTCCCCAAGTAAGAGTGAATCTGATCTGCTTGCACAATCATTTCTGAACCTGACTACAGAACCTTGTTTACAAGGTTCTCATTCCAAAGTGTAACATAGAAATCCTGTGTGAGTTTCCTGTAGATAGTGTACTTACCCTCTGGATTTGGAGCCTTACACTGGGACTTCAGAACTTGCCTGAGCTTCCAGCTAATCAACTGAATTTCATTTTTATCAGTCACATAATCGCAGAAGCCAATTCTTTAAAAAAAATCTTTGTTGTCTCCTCCCTCTCTCACCAAAACATACACAGATGTTCCTTTTGTAAAAAAGATTTATTAATTGATTGATTTGAGAGAGAGAGAGAATCTTCCATCCACTGGTTCATTCCCCAGATGAACAGCTGTGGCTTGGTCCAGGCTGAAGCCAGGAGCCTGGAATGGAACATCGTCTGCCAGGCGCTAAAGGTTTCATCTAAAAAACTGGAACTTTTTGGTTGATTTCATTTATTAATAGGGCTTTTATTTATTTCTATCAGTGACCGAAAATGATGGGATTCAAAACTATTTTCTTTCTGCTTCTCCAAATCCAAGTCTAAATCTGTCTCTTCCAAAGGTAGACATACCTGCGCATCAGTGTTCTTTAATTCAGTACGAGTGGATCTGTTTGCAAAGAAAATCTTATCCTGTGTCAACAGAGATGCCCTGGAAGCCAGCTATGGGCACAGACCTATGAACTGGGCCTCTCTGCACCACGAAGAGTGTAATTAGTAAAGACCCAAAGAATAAAAATGATCAGGGACATAAAGTGGACTGAAACAGAAGTTAGAAAGTTTACCCACACAGAAGTGTAAGCCACTTTCATAGATCTCCAATGATACTATGAAGGGCCTACCCTCCACCTACCCAGACCCCGAAACTTTTCTAGAAAGTGGCTAGTTGGGGCTGGCAATGTAGCGCAATGGTTTAACACCCTGACCTGAAATGCCAGCATCCCATATGGGCGCCGGTTTGAGACCCAGCTGCTCCACTTCCAATCCAGCTCCCTATGGCCTGGGAAAGCAGTGGAAGATGGCCAAGTCCTTGAGCCCCTGCACTCATGTTGGAGACCCAGAGGAGGCTCCTGGCTCCTGCCTTCGGATCTGCGCAGCTCCAGCCATTGCAGCCAATTGGGGAGTAAACCATCGGATGGAAGACCTCTCTCACTGCCTCTTCTCTCGCTGTGTAACTCTGACTTTCACATAAATAAATAAATCTCTCCTTTTTGACAGGCAATAGTTAGAGAGAGAGAGAGACGGTCAGAGAGAGAGGTCTTCCTTCTGTTGGTTCACCCCCAAATGGCTGCTACAGCCGGTGTGCTGCACTCATCCAAAGCCAGGAGCCAGGTGCTTCCTCCTGGTCTCCCATGCAGGTGCAGGGCCCAAACACTTGGGCCATCCTCCACTGCCCTCCCGGGCCACAGCAGACAGCTGGCCTGGAAGAGGAGCAACCAGGACAGAATCCGGGGTGCTGGTGCCTCAGGCAGAGGATTAGCCAAGTGAGCTGCAACACCGGCAAAATAAATAAATCGTAAAAAAAAAAAAAAAAAAAAAAAAGGAAAAGAAAGAAACTGGTTAGAAACTCTAACACTCAACACCCTTCAAACTCTTGCAAGAAATACAAATAATTGCCCCAGGGTCAACTCTAGGCATTACACACTCAAAGAGGAAATGATAAACTACACCTAGTGATTGCCAACTGTATTGGAAAATGACCAGGGAAGGAATTTATTTGCTTCCTCTTGGAGCCTCTAAACCACATGCTGATATATGTGAACACACATCCCTAGTGATGGTATAGCTTCCTGCGAAAGAAGTTACAAAAGCAAACCACAACCAGTCCGTACAATGATTGACTGCTTTTTTTTTTTTTTTTTTTTTTTTTGGACAGGCATTGTGGACAGTGAGAGAGAGAAACAGAGATAAAGGTCTTCCTTTTCCGTTGGCTGGCGCACCACACTGATCCGAAGCCAGGAGCCAGGTGCTTCTTCTGGTCTCCCATTCGGGTACAGGGCCCAAGCACTTGGGCCATCCTCCACTGCACTCCCCGGACACAGCAGAGAGCTGGCCTGGAAGAGGAGCAACCAGGACAGAATCCGGCACCCTGACCAGGACTAGAACCCGGGGTGCTGGCGCCACAGGTGGAGGATTAGCCTAGTGAGCCGCGGCGCCGGCCTGCTTTATCTCTTTTCTGGATATTCATCTAGTTTGTGATCCTAAGGCTCAAATGCTTTGACCTGAAGATTATTATAAGCTCCAGGAGAACCAACCATGCCCCAGAAAGATTGGATATTTGAAAACTGGAAATGTAGTGTGTCTGTGGTCAGTTTTCCAGACGCTTACGTCAGTCTGGTACATAGATGAGCATGGCAGAAATTTACCCTGAGAAAGGATAGAGTACTCAATGGTTCTGGTTGGAAAGCCTGCATTCTGAACTACCCACAGACCAGTTTAATCTAACTGAATAAATTTTACCTGAGGTGGCTTATTAACATGTGCCTTTGCTTGTCTAAATAACTTGTGCTCCATATGAAGCTGGGATCCTTCATACCTATCAAGGTGAATGAATGTAAGTAGCAAAACAAACAAACAAACAAACAAAAAAACAAAAAACAAACTTCCCTGCAATTTCTATTACCATTACCCTCAGTTTTGTTGTAAACAAGGTTCTGAAGTCAGGTTTAAAAATGATTGTGCAAGCAGGTCAGAACTTTGTTTAGAATTCACTGATAAGCCCTGAGACATCACAGATGTCTCAATGTATGCCTCAACAATGTAATCAATACTGGCACATCCCCCACTGCTCTCCCAGGCCATAGCAGAGCGCTGGATCAGAAGTGGAGCAGCTGGGTCTCGAACTGGCACCCAAATGGGTTGTTGGCACTTCAGGCCACAGCGTTAACCAGCTGCACCACAGCATCGGCCCCATGAGTAGTTATGTTTATACTATTGTATTGAAAAAATAGAGCTGTGTTACATATCAAACATGAATTATTTTCTACAGATATTGTCTAAATATTCAAATGAAAAGTAATGTTAAAATGTTATTTTTTTTCTGAGTTTGATTTGCCTGTATATTAAAGTCAAAAAGGTACTGTCGCTAGTACCAAGAGAATATTACATACATTTTGAGTATGTGCATTAGAACACATTTTTAAGTCTACCTTGTAAGCAGTTTTCAGAACTTAGGTTTTGGGGCCAGTACTGTGGCTCAGTGGGTTAAAACCCTGGCCTGAAGCACCATCATCCCATATGGGCACCAGTTCTAGTCCCAGCTGCTCCTCTTCCAATCCAGATCTCTGCTATGGCCTGGGATAGCAGTAGAAGATGGCCCAAGTCCTTGGGCCCCTGCACCCACATGAAAGTCCCAGTTGAAGCTCCTGGCTCCTGGCTTTGGATCAGCACAGCTCTGGACGTTGTGGCCATCTAGGGAGTGAACCATAGGATGGAAGACCTCTCTCTGTCTCTACCTCTCTCTGTAACTCTTTCAAATAAATTTAAAAAAAGAACCTAGGTTTCATCATAAACATTGAGTTGGTAGTACACCCCCACAACTTTATTTTCATGGTATGGCTCATTGGCACCTTCCATGCTAGTCAGTTGACAAACCTTACTTAATCCTCAGATCAGCATAATGAAGGAAATATTATCATAACAATTTGGTAATTAGGAAATAATCACAAGGGTTAAGTTATGGGTTCCTCTCATCACTCAGACATAACAAAATTGGTTTGCATACAAATGTATGATTACCAAACACATAGTTTATTAGGCCACTGTATCTCCATAAAATCCATCAACTTCTCACGTCGTTCTACTGATATTCCTCTTGTCAATGTGCCTTTATAACTGCAAAAATATGTAGTATCAAACAAATGTTAATATGTGATCGATCTATAGTACTTAAACTATTTTATCATTGGCTCTAAAAAAATGGCTTCTATCTAAGGATTTTGTCATTATTTTCTACTGGGGCCTCATCTGATATATCATCTGTGATCTCCCTGGGTCACCCTTGTCAGAGGAAACATTACTCTTTTTAAAACAAAAAACAGCAATCATTCAGTCCCCTCATGGGATATGGGGCCAGACACAAAATAGCTATTTTATTACAACTGCCCTGTAGTATGTCCTGAAATCTGGTATTGTGATGCCTCCGGCTTTGTTTTTGTTGTACAAGATTGCTTTAGCTATTCGAGGTCTCTTGTGCCTCCATATAAATTTCAGCACCATTTTTTCCAGATCTGAGAAGAAGGTCTTCGGTATCTTGATTGGTATTGCATTGAATCTGTAAATTACTTTTGGGAGAATGGACATTTTGATGATATTGATTCTTCCAATCCATGAGCATGGAAGATTTTTCCATTTCTTGGTATCCTCTTCTATTTCTTTCTTTAAGGTTTTGTAATTTTCATCGTAGAGATCTTTAACGTCCTTGGTTAAGTTTATTCCAAGGTATTTGATTGTTTTTGTAGCTATTGTGAATGGGACTGATCTTAGAAGTTCTTCCTCAGCCATGGCATTGTCTGTGTATACAAAGGCTGTTGATTTTTGTGCATTGATTTTATACCCTGCTACTTTGCCAAACTCTTCTATGAGTTCCAATAGTCTCTTAGTAGAGTTCTTTCGGTCCCCTAAATACAGAATCATGTCATCTGCAAAGAGGGATAGTTTGAGTTCTTCCTTCCCAATTTGTATCCCTTTAATTTCTTTTTCTTGCCTAATAGCTCTGGCTAGAACCTCCAGAACTATATTGAATAGCAGTGGTGAGAGTGGGCATCCCTGTCTGGTTCCAGATCTCAGTGGAAATGCTTCCAACTTTTCCCCATTCAATAGGATGTTGGCTGTGGGTTTTTCATAGATTACTTTGATTGTATTGAGGAATGTTCCTTCCAAACCCAGTTTGCTTAGAGTTTTCATCATGAACGGGTGTTGTATTTTATCAAATGCTTTCTCGGCATCTATTGAGATAATCATATGGTTTTTCTTCTGCAGTCTGTTAATGTGGTGTATCACATTGATTGTCTTGTGCACATTAAACCTTCCCTGCATACCAGGGATAAATCCCACTTGGTCTGGGTGGATGATCTTTCTGATGTGTTGTTGCATTCTATTGGCGAGAATTTTATTGAGGATTTTTGCATCTATGTTCATCAGGGATATTGGTCTGTAATTCTCTTTCAGTGCTGCATCTTTCTCCGGCTTAGGAATTAAGGTGATGCTGGCTTCATAGAAAGAATTTGGGAGGACTCCCTCTTCTTCGATTGTTCTGAATAGTTTGAGAAGAATTGGAGTTAGTTCTTCTTTAAACGTCTGGTAGAATTCAGCAGTGAATCCATCTGGTCCTGGGCTTTTCTTTGTTGGGAGGGCCTTTATTACTGTTTCAATTTCTGTCTCAGTTATGGGTCTGTTTAGGTTTTCGATGTCTTCCTGGTTCAATTTAGGCAGGTTGCATGTGTCCAGGAATCTATCCATTTCTGATAGGTTTCCCTGTTTGCTGGCATACAAGTCCTTGTAGTAATTTCTGATGATTCTTTTTATTTCTGTGGTGTCTGTTGTTACATTTCCTTTTTCATCTCTGATTTTATTGATTTGGGTCTTTTCTCTTCTTTTTTTAGTTAGTTGGGCCAATGGGGTGTCAATTTTGTTTATTTTTTCAAAAAACCAGCTCTTCGTTTGGCTGATTTTTTGTAATGTTTTTCTTGATTCAAGCCTGTTGATTTCTTCTCTGATTTTAATTATTTCTCTTCTCCTACTAGATTTGGGTCTGATTTGCTGTAGGTTTTCTAGATCCTTGAGGTGAATTGAAAGCTCATCTATTTGGTGTCTTTCCAATTTCTTGATGTAGGCACCTATTGATACAAACTTTCCTCTTAACACTGCTTTAAAACAGCATGGTACTGGTACAGAAACAGATGGATAGATCAATGGAACAGAATTGAAACACCAGAAATCAACCCAAACATCTACAGCCAACTTATATTTGATCAAGGATCTAAAACTAATTCCTGGAGCAAGGATAGTCTATTCAATAAATGGTGCTGGGAAAATTGGATTTCCACGTGCAGAATCATGAAGCAAGACCCCTACCTTACACCTTACACAAAAATCCACTCAACATGGATTAAAGACCTAAATCTACGACCTGACACCATCAAGTTACTAGAGAACATTGGAGAAACCCTTCAAGATATTGGCACAGGCAAAGAATTTCTGGAAAAGACCCGGGAGGCACAGGCAGTCAAAGCCAAAATCAACTATTGGGATTGCATCAAATTGAGAAGTTTCTGTACTGCAAAAGAAACAGTCAGGAGAGTGAAAAGACAACCGACAGAATGGGAAAAAATATTTGCAAAGTATGCAACAGATAAAGGGTTAATAACCAGAATCTACAAAGAGATCAAGAAACTCCACAAAAACAAAACCAACAACCCACTTAAGAGATGGGCCAAGGACCTCAATAGACATTTTTCAAAAGAGGAAATCCAAATGGCCAACAGGCACATGAAAAAATGTTCAAGGTCATTAGCAATCAGGGAAATGCAAATCAAAACCACAATGAGGTTTCACCTCACCCCGGTTAGAATGGCTCACATGCAGAAATCTACCAACAACAGATGCTGGCGAGGATGTGGGGAAAAAGGGACACTAACCCACTGTTGGTGGGAATGCAAACTGGTCAAGCCACTATGGAAGTCAGTCTGGAGATTCCTCAGAAACCTGAAGATAACCCTACCGTTCGACCCAGCCATCCCACTCCTTGGAATTTACCCAAAGGAATTTAAATTGGCAAACAAAAAAGCGGTCTGCAGCCTAATGTTTATTACAGCTCAATTCACAATAGCTAAGACCTGGAACCAACCTAAATGCCCATGAACGATAGACTGGATAAAGAAATTATGGGATATGTACTCTTTAGAATACTATACTGCAGTAAGAAACAACGAAATCCAGTCATTTGCAACAAAATGGAGGAATCTGGAACACATCATGCTGAGTGAAATAAGCCAGTCCCAAAGGGACAAATACCATATGTTCTCCCTGATCGGTGACGACTGACTGGACACCAAGAGGGAAACCTGTTGGAGTGAGGTGGACACTATGAGAAACGGTGGCTTGATCAGCATAGCCCTGACTGTTAATGAACAACTTAATACATTATCCCTCTTAGTAGTTTTTTTACCTGTTCTACTTAATAGGACTGGTTTAGATCTGTAATTGATGCACAGTTATTCTTAAGTGTTGAAAATTAACTGAAATGTGATCCCTGTTGAACATGGTGGTGGGAATGGGAGAGGGAAGAGATGTATAATTTGGGACATGCTCAGGCTGACTTGCCCCAAGTGGTGGAGTTGGAAGCATACCAGGGGATTCCAATTCAATCCCGTCGAGGTGGCATGTACCAATGCCATCTCACTGTTCCAGGTGATCAGTTTCAGTTCACAGTTGGTCATGGTGGAGGGACTGGGAGTCAAAGGGAGCACATAGACAAGTCTAGTACCTGCTAACGCTAACCGATGGAGTAAATAAAGGGGAGAGTGATCCAACATGGGAAGTGAGATACTCAGCAGACTCATAGAATGGCAGATGTTCTAAATAGCACTCTGGCCTCAGAATCAGCCCTAAAGGCATTCGGAGCTGGCTGAAAAGCTCATGAGAGTATTTCAGGCATGGAAAGCCAAGACACTCTGGCAAAAGATCTCTGCGAGTGAGATCCCAGTGGAAAGAACAGGTCATCAAAGAAGGAGGTACCTTTCTCTGAAGGGAGGAGAGAACCTCCACTTTGACTATGACCTTGTCTAAACAAGATAAGAGTCGGAGAACTCAGAGGGCTTCCATAGCCTTGGAAACTCATGACTGGAGCATAGGGAGATTACTGATGCCATAGACAGGAGTGTCAATTGGTAAAGTCAACAACAGGAGTCACTGTGCACTTACTCCTCATGTAGGATCTCTATCCTTAATGTGCTGTACATTGAGATTTAATGCTATAACGAGTACTCAAACAATATATTTCACTTTGTGTTTCTATGGGGGTGCAAACTGTTAAAATCCTTACTTAATGCATACTAAACTGATCCTCGTTAAAAAAAAAAAAAAGAAATTATCAATTCCCAACTTGACTCTCACTGGGATTAAACATGACAATAGGTCTGCTCTGATTTCATCATCATTTAAAAAAATCATCTATTATTTTTCACTTTATGTTTCTGTGTGGGAGCAAACTGTTGAAATCCATACTTAATGTATACTAAGCTGATCTTCTGTATATTAAGATAATCGAAAATGAATCTTGATGTGAATGGAAGGGGAGAGGGAGTGGGAAAGGGGAGGGTTGTGGGTGGGAGGGACGGTATGGGGGGGAAGCCATTGTAATCCATAAGTCGTACTTTGGAAATTTATATGCATTAAATAAAAGTTTAAAAAAAAAACTTACTGCAAAAAAGGAAAAAAAAATAGCTATTTTATGACTGCAATGACATATAAGCTCCAGGACAGGTAAATGCATAGAGACAGAAGGATAAGGGTCTTCCAGAGACCAGCGAGAGAGGAGAAGTGAAGAGTGACCGCTCAAAGGATACAGTCTTGTTATGAAGGTTCTATAACTAGGCACTGGTGAGTTTTGCATGGCATTGAGATGTACATAATGCAATTAAACCATCCACTTAAAACACACTGAAATGTATCATAACAGAAATAAATTTTAGGGAGGCCAGTATTGTGAGGCAGTGGACTAAAGCTGCCACCTGCTACACCAGCATCCAATACTGGAGCATTTGGTCAAGTCCTGGATGTTCTTTTTCCAATCTAGCTCCATGCTAATATGCCTGGGAAGACAGTGGAATATGGTTGAAATACTTGGGCCCCTACCACCCATGTTGGAGACCTGGATGGAGTTCCTGGCTCCTGGATTCAGCTTGGATGAGACTGGGCCATTGCAGCCATTTGGGGAGAGGATGGAAAATCTTTTCCTCTCTCTCTTTCTCTCTCTCTCCCCTCTCCGTCTATCACTCTGCCCTTCAAACAATGCTGAGTGAAATAAGCAAGTCCCAGAGGGACAAATATCGTATGTTCTCCCTGATATGTGACAACTGAGCACCTAAAAGGAAACCTGCAGAAATGAAACTGACACTATGAGAAGCAATGACTTGAACAGCCTTTGTCCTGACTGTGGAGGAACAGTTGACTTTTTTTTTTTAGATTTTTTGTTTATTTATTTTACAGGCAGAGTTACAGTGAGAGAAAGAGAGAGAGAAAGGTCTTCCTTCCATTGGTTTACTCCCCAAGTGGCCGCATGGTCGGAGCTGCACCAATCCGAAGCCAGGAGCCAGGTGCTTCCTCCCGGTTTCCCATGCAAGTGCAGGGGCCCAAGCACTTGGGCCATCCTCCACTACTTTCCCAGGCCACAGCATAGAGCTGGACTGGAAGAGGGGCAGCTGGGACTAGAACCCGGAGCCCATATGGGATGCCGGCGCCGCAGGTGGAGGATTAACCTAGTGCGCCCTGGCACCGGCCCCTTACTGTTTTATTCTTTTAAGTATTTTCTTTGTCTATTTAATACCATTGGTTGAACTCTTTACTTAATGCAGAAGTATTCTTAGATGCTTAAATACAATTTAAAATTGATCCCTGCTAAAAATAAGAGTGGTAATAAGAGAGGGAAGAGATGTACAGGTAGGCACGTGGTTCCTTGGTCTTATCCCTAAGGGTAAAGCTAAAAGCTTGCCATGGGACTCCAAAACCCATTAAGTTGGTAGGTACCAATGCCATCTTACTAGTTAAAGTGATCAGTTTAAGTTCATAACTGATGATAAAGATAGGATTAAGTGTCAAAGCCATCACATAAATAAGACCAGTGTCTGCTAATAATAATTGATAGAAATAAAATTAATGGAAACAGGTATTTTTTAACATTGCCCATGAATGTTACTAGCAGCATGGTTCACCATAGCAAGAAGGCAGAAACAACCCAGATGTCCATCCACTGATGAATGGATGACCAAATGTTATATATCCATACTATGGTTTAATGACATGGAGTCAGAGAAGGACCCTTCCAACTCTCTGGATGTGGAGATCCATTCTGGGGCAGGGGGTGCCCCTGATGACCAGGATCCAGTTCTGCAGAGGCTCCCTACAAACTGTCTGGGCTGCCACAGGTTGGAAGGGATGACTGAGCCAGAAAGGGCTTTTGCTTTTGGAGGGTGGAGCCAGAAGCATTTCTTTCTGCCTAGGCCACAGGGAACATAGGGCCTTGTGGCTAGGCAGTTGCCCTTGGCTCAAAACCCAGAGATCAGAGTCCATATTTTACTTTCAAAAATTGAATCCAGAGCCAACATTGTGGTGTGGCAGCTAAAGCCAACACCTGAAATGCCAGCATCCCATATGATCATTGGTGCATATTCTGGCCTCTCCACTTCTGATCCAGCTCCCTGCTGACGGCCTGAGAGCTAGATGCTTGGGTCACCGCCACCCAAATGAGAGACCCAGATAAGAGACTCAGTTGGAGTTCCAAGATCCCAGCTTCAACCTGGCTCAGCCCTGGCTGTTGTGGCCAGCAGTTGGTAGATTCTCTCTCTGTCTCTCTAACTCTGCCTTTAGAATAAAATTAATATATCTTTTAAAAGATGCAATCATTAGGGCTAGTCTGAATCCACTGTTTCTAAGTAAAATGTCATGGCAAGATTGAATCTATACTATAACAAGCCAAGAAGCCACCAGAAGCTTGTCAGAGACCTTGAGAGGGAGTATGGGCCTCCTCTCAGCTCTCTTTCAAGTTGCTAGATGTTAAGAGTCCTGGAACAAGAAGTCTCTTGTTCTAAAGCACCCAGCATATGTGAATGGTGTAAGCTAAGAGTCCAATATAGTCTTTAGCCTGTGGAAATCCAGTCTGACAATCACAGTCTATTGAAAACCCTGTCATTTTCCCATTGTGTCTTCTTAATGCCCTTGTCAAAAATTAGTTTATCAGGACTGGTGTTGTGAAATAGCAGGAGAAGCCACTGCTTGTGATGCTGGCATCCCATATTGGTGCAGGTTTAAGTCCTGCTGCTCCACCTCTGATCCAGCTCACTGCTAATGTGTCTGAGAAAGCAGAGGAAGATGGCCCAAGTCCTTGGGCCCCTACACCCATGTGGGAGACCCAGAAGAAGCTCCATTGTGGCCATTTGGGGAGTAAACCAGTGAATGAAAGATCTCTCCTCCTCTCTGCCTCTCCCACTGTCTCTGGTATTGTGCCTTTCAAATAAATAAATCTTTAAAAAATTAGTTGATCATAAATGTTTAATTTATTTTGCGGCTTTCTGTTTTGTTCCTCTAGTCTATGTGTCCTTTGCAATATGTTTTTCTACCATATTGCTTTGATTACGATAGCTTAATAATTTATTTTTGAAAATATTTAGTTACTGATTTGCCAGGCAGAGAGAGACACACAGAGCAACAAGGAAAGAGACAGTCCTTTTATTTACTGGTTCACTCCTGAAATGTCCACAAGAGCTGGAGATGGGCCAGGGCTGAAACCAGGAGCCAGGAGTGCAATCCAGGTTTCGACATGAGTGACAGAAGTTCAGTTACCTGAGCCATCACCGGTCTTCCTATGGTCTGCCATGTTAAGAAGCTGAAGTCAGGGTCTGAAGGAGGAAATCAAACCCAGACACTCCAATGTGAGGTGTGTGTGTGTGTGTGTGCATGTGTGTGTGTGTGAAGGGTTAACCTTACCATCATTAAGTAAATTCAAAATAGATCTCTGTAAAAATTGAGAACAGGAATGGGAGAGGGGGAGGAAGAAGGGTTGGAGCATGGGCAGGAGGGAAATGTTGGGTGGGAATTATCACTATGTTCCTAAATCTATACATGAAATACATGAAACTTGTATAACTTAAATAATATTTTTAAAAATATGAAAAGAGGCTGGCGCCATGGCTCAATAGGCTAATCCTCTGCCTTGCGGCGCCGGCACACCGGGTTCTAGTCCCGGTCGGGGCACCGGATTCTGTCCCGGTTGCCCCTCTTCCAGGCCAGCTCTCTGCTGTGTCCTGGGAGCGCAGTGGAGGATGGCCCAAGTGCTTGGGTCCTGCACCCCATGGGAGACCAAGATAAGCACCTGGCTCCTGCCTTTGGATCAGCGCAATGCACTAGCCCCGGCAGCCATTGGAGGGTGAACCAACAGCAAAAGGAAGACCTTTCTCTCTGTCTCTCTCTCTCACTGTCCACTCTGCCTGTCAAAAAAAAAATGAAAAAAGAACAAAAATGGCTAGGAAAATTCACATGGATTTAGTCACCGATTTTTACCTCCTCTTTTGTGATTTTTACCTAAGGTAGGAAAACCAGATGTGATTCACTAGAAGGATTACCTGGATTATTCTTTTCAAGCATTTTATATCTGTGTTCATCTTCATAATCCAGAATTAGCTGGCGATTAGCTCTATCATAAAAAGGGGTACACAATTTTTATTTAAATAGTCATATGAAAACATTTAACAAATATATTACATTCTTTTTTAGTCTATGTGCTGCCAAAGCAAACCATAAATGTATTAAATTCTTAATAGAACTTTAGACAATATTCAAGTTGATATCAAGTTAATATTCATGTTACTAATACCACTAATTTCCCCATCATGCTTCAAACTTTCAAGATCTATATATATTTTCTTAATCTTGTAGTTAAACAAGAAAGACACAAGAATCACTTGAGAATTGAGGGCAGTATCCCTTGGTAAATTAATGAGAGTTAGCTTCATATAATGAAGAAGATCTTGAGCTAAGAAGTCCCAGGTGTGTAACCAATAGCTATTTGTTTATTTCTCTTAATCTCAAATGCTGAACTCAAATGCCCTGTTAGAATGATGCTGAATCTTCATGTTCAGCTCCAAATGACTTGCAACACTGAAGCCTACTCATGGTTTCCGATGAATTTTGGATAGGGCTTGCCTCTTTACAATCAAGATAGTGTATGTCACATTCAGAGAATTCTAATAAATGGCACACTTTACGACTGACTGAACACCAAGAGGGAAACCTGTTGGAGTGAGGTGGACACTATGGGAAACCGTGGCTTGATCAGCATAGCCCTGACTGTTAATGAACAACTTAATACATTATCCCTCTTAGTTTTTTTTATCTGTTCTACTTAATAGGACTGGTTTAGATCTGTAATTGATGCACAGTTATTCTTAAGTGTTGAAAATTAACTGAAATGTGATCCCTGTTGAACATGGTGATGGGAATGGGAGAGGGAAGAGATGTATAATTTGGGACATGCTCAGGCTGACTTGCCCCAAGTGGTGGAGTTGGAAGCATACCAGGGGATTCCAATTCAATCCCGTCGAGGTGGCATGTACCAATGCCATCTCACTGTTCCAGGTGATCAGTTTCAGTTCACAGTTGGTCATGGTGGAGGGACTGGGAGTCAAAGGGAGCACATAGACAAGTCTAGTACCTGCTAACGCTAACCGATGGAGTAAATAAAGGGGAGAGTGATCCAACATGGGAAGTGAGATACTCAGCAGACTCATAGAATGGCAGATGTTCTAAATAGCACTCTGGCCTCAGAATCAGCCCTAAAGGCATTCGGAGCTGGCTGAAAAGCTCATGAGAGTATTTCAGGCATGGAAAGCCAAGACACTCTGGCAAAAGATCTCTGCGAGTGAGATCCCAGTGGAAAGAACAGGTCATCAAAGAAGGAGGTACCTTTCTCTGAAGGGAGGAGAGAACCTCCACTTTGACTATGACCTTGTCTAAACAAGATAAGAGTCGGAGAACTCAGAGGGCTTCCATAGCCTTGGAAACTCATGACTGGAGCATAGGGAGATTACTGATGCCATAGACAGGAGTGTCAATTGGTAAAGTCAACAACAGGAGTCACTGTGCACTTACTCCTCATGTAGGATCTCTATCCTTAATGTGCTGTACATTGAGATTTAATGCTATAACGAGTACTCAAACAATATATTTCACTTTGTGTTTCTATGGGGGTGCAAACTGTTAAAATCCTTACTTAATGCATACTAAACTGATCCTCGTTAAAAAAAAAAAAAGAAATTATCAATTCCCAACTTGACTCTCACTGGGATTAAACATGACAATAGGTCTGCTCTGATTTCATCATCATTTAAAAAAATCATCTATTATTTTTCACTTTATGTTTCTGTGTGGGAGCAAACTGTTGAAATCCATACTTAATGTATACTAAGCTGATCTTCTGTATATTAAGATAATCGAAAATGAATCTTGATGTGAATGGAAGGGGAGAGGGAGTGGGAAAGGGGAGGGTTGTGGGTGGGAGGGACGGTATGGGGGGGAAGCCATTGTAATCCATAAGTCGTACTTTGGAAATTTATATGCATTAAATAAAAGTTTAAAAAAAATTTTAAAAATTTGAAGCATACATTGAGTACTCAATATGGAAATGCTTCATTATTACAGAAAGCAGATTACATCTGGGGCTATCACAAGTTGTACCCACCCTGGGGAACAACCAACGGGACAAGTCCACAAACCAAGAAATGGTGTACACAGGATACAAATGAGCACTGGAGTAAACATCTGGTTGGAAACAAGAAACACCAGGTTATGATCTGAGCCCAACATAAGGTTTTGAGAGTGTGAAGTAGGGTATTATAATAGGTTCACCGTGCAGGAAAAGTAAGAGGCCTAGCTGCAAGAACGGGGTACTGTTTTGTGAACAATGAGCACTGAAGTATATGGAAGTGAATTAATATGCATCGTAACAACAAAGCATAAGAGAGAAACAAAAGGAAGACTGTGGGATCTGGATGAGTAAGACCATTCTTGGGAGAAACCTCTATCATTACAATATTTCTCCTACAGAAATAGTTTAACTAGCAGCACTGCAGCACCAGAAACAACTGAAGGGTTGCAATGTCCTTTTCCCTCTTCCTTTTTAATTCTAAAGGAGGACTGCCTTTGTTGGACTAATGGAACCTATGAGATCAAGGCTAGGGAATGTTGGGGCCACGTGTCACACAAAGGCCACAAAATCATTTAGGTTGGTCCTGCCAAGGCAACCTCAGGTGGAATTCAAATTCAATAACTCACCCACAGGTTAATTTTTAATTAATAATTTTGTATGGCCCATAAGTGGTGTCACAAATATCCAAGTGACCCTTTACAGAAAAATGTTTCCTCAACCCTGCCTCATATTCTTGGAAATTTCAAGATGGCTCACCCAGGAAATACAAGATTTCGTTCTAAAACTAAAATCTCAGCACCCAATTAAATAATTAGAAGCATCAAAAATGTGACACTATTTGGAATCCATGCACTGGAGTTATATGTGGACTGAAAAGCACAATATTGAGACCACTAAGGATAAAAGTCTTCACCCTCCTGAGATAACTATATGGAACCCATTGTTTGGCTTCAGATCACTGATGTGAAGTAGCTGTCATTCCAGAAATAACGAAGTGTTACCTGATATATAACATGGAATAGTTATAATTACTTTGTTCAATTTAAGATTCACTAGCCTTTCAAGACAAACACTTACAGATTGAATGTAACAAGAGCAAACTTCTCTGCAGGCCATCCGTACATGTTTAAGCAAGAGGCATCAATTCCTTTTTCTAGAAGAAGCCTCACTATCCTAGTAGATCTATATTGTGCGGCCAGCATGAGAGCCGTCCTAAAAAAACAAAGACATAACTTCACCCTTAGAGACATCAATAATGTGATTTCAAGAGCTAATGTGATATATTTTACCAATTTCATATCTGCCTGTCTCTGTAGATTTGATGTTTACATGTACTAAAGCACACAGGTATTCTGGGAGCTTGAATGTTTACGTTTATAAATTATTCCAAGACTAAATGCAAAGAACCAAAAGGAAGGCTTTATTTCCCACTGGGTTAATTCCACAGTAGGGACTAATTAAACCTCTGATGGACAAGAACTCTGCCAAGGTTACTTTTCTGAAGTGCGTAAACATTAAAATGAAGAATTATGTATTTCTTCTCTAGCTGGATATAACAAATTGTATCTCAAAGTTAGGTAGAGAACGCAATAAGTAAAAGTGAACTGCAGGCTTAAGGTGATAATGTTTAACATAGCGGGAATAATACTCCCGGCAGTTTCAGTCAACCATGTTCAGACACATATGTCAGGTACTGAATTAAATGCTATATACACGCATTTTGAATCACATAGAACCACCTTTGAAGCCTATTGTGCTACCCTCTTCATATCAGATAACATTTGATAATAATGTCCCCAAAGTCACACACCTAGCAAGTGCTGTATGTAATAATGGAGCCCAATTTGCAAGCCTTTTCTCTGTGTCACTCACCAAAGGCTGGTCTTCATTAAAGAAAAAGTTTATCCAACTGAAATTATCTTCCTCACTCTTCTATATTATCAATTCTGTAATACTAATTCTATATGCCGAAGTAAAAAATCTGGGCCAGTTATTTAATCCAGCAATTAAGACAGCAGTTTTAAAAAAACACATCCTGTACTGGAATACATGCATTCCCAGCCCCAGTTTCTGACCAAAGCTTCCTGCTAATCCAGACTGAAGAAAGCAGCAGCAATGGCTCAAATAACTGTACTCCGTCACCCACGTGGGAGAAATGGATTGTGTCCCATGTTCCCAGCTTTAGCCTGGCCCTGTCAGGGCTGTTTAAGAATTTGGAGAGTGAATCATATTTGGGTGTTCTCTGTCCCTCTCTCTTTCTGTCTCTCTTTATGTCTTTTAAAATACATACCTTTAAAAATGAAAATATATCAAAACACACTAGAAATATGAAAAACTGTTGAAAACTCAGTATCTGACACTAGCAATTTGTAATCATTTAGGGATAACGTAACATCAATATTCTTTAAAGAAAGCAGTTAGAGGTAAAATCATAAAATAGACAAACTGGTTTTAATATCCTTTTTGGTTAATGTAACATTTTCAAAAGTACATAAAATGGAATTAAATATATTATAACAGGGTTAAGAAGCACAATAGATCAAAAAGTAAACTAAAAGCATATACATTATAAAATAAGAAACTATAAAGTGAATCTTTTTTTAAATGAAAGATCATATGACCTAAAAAACAATTACAATTGAACATCAGTCAATATGAGAATTGAATCCTACAACATAGGTTCTTTTTGTTGCTTAGTTTCAATAATTGCTTTCCTAAATAACTGATGATTTGCATTGAGGTTTTAGACTATATACCAATAATTGTAAGTTATTTTTATTACTGTTTTATTATTTCTGACTTACATGATTTTTATCACTCTTGCACTACACTCAGTTTAACAAAGAACAAATTACTGTACCGTTTAATCTTATCAACAGCATGAATATTGGCTCCTTTATTAATCAAAAATTCTGCTATTTCCTCACCATTTTCATATATTGCAAGTAATAGTGGTGTGAAGCCATCCTGTAAAACAAATTAACATTCACCAAATTATATGTTTCTCAACAAAATGGAAGACCTTATAAATGATCTTACAAACTCAAGCATAATTATACAGAAAAGATATAGCAATATAATCCATTTCACCCCCATGGTGTCACATGTGCTGCCCCTTCTTCATGAAAAGGCCCAATCTTCTACCTCATCCCACAAACTACAATCACCTCAATATTCACAAACAACATTTGCTGGATCCAAGACTCTTGGTTCTATTTAAGTATTTAGATGGCATATTATGATCATTTGATTACACCTCATCTAATCCCAGTTTTGTTTCTATCTCTAAAGCTTCAAAACTTAAGACGTAACAGTAAAGGTTTAGGTATTTTTGATTCCATGACCACCATGACTATCTCTAGAACAATATTTCTCAATTCTCAAGAATATTTATTTTTCCACAAGTTATATACTGTGTCCCAATAGAAACTTTCTATTATCATGTATGTTTGTAAAAAATTACAAAACAAAACATATGTCCAATATTTAGAAATATTTTTAACTTTGCTTTATGTCTAAATAACATCTTTGTAGCAAACTTTTAGATTTGAGATATTAGATTTGAGATATTGGAGGAATACAGTTCTGAGAACTTGTCAATATGGAGGTTCCTCACATTTCTATAACTCACTTGATTCTTTTCTATCAGTGGTGTCAGGATCCTAGATGCCATTGTCAGGCACTCTTGCTCCAAATGGGTCACTAAGCAAATAGGCTCTGATTGAGGAGATACGGACTTCAAATGAACTACAACTGATGACTACTAAATGCCCTAGGCTTTTTCTCTGATTCTAAGAGTACAGATTTTTATCTTAGCTGTTAGAAAACTCAGAACAAAACTTTATTCTCAATACAATGATAATTCTGATATTTTCATATGTATCTACCTTCGTAAATGTTTTTATTCTGATTTCAATTTTAATTACTACTTAAAAGTTACAGCTCACTAGGCTAATCCTACGCCTAGCGGCGCCGGCACACCGGGTTCTAGTCCTGGTTGGGGTGCCGGATTCTATCCCGGTTGCCCCTCTTCCAGGCCAGCTCTCTGCTGTGGCCAGGGAGTGCAGTGGAGGATGGCCCAAGTCCTTGGGCCCTGCACCCCATGGGAGACCAGGAAAAGCACCTGGCTCCTGGCTCCTGCCATCGGATCAGCGCGGTGCACCGGCCGCAGTGCGCCGGCCGCGGTGGCCATTGGAGGGTGAACCAACGGCAAAGGAAGACCTTTCTCTCTGTCTCTCTCTCTCTCACTGTCCACTCTGCCTGTCAAAAAATAAAAATAAAAAAAAAGTTACATTTTATGTTTTAAAAATATATAAATACAATGGTTTAACAGTAAAAAATCCTATATTGATACATGTCTGGCTTTTTAACATAATGAAAGCTACTACGCCACTTGCATTTTAAAGGGACAATGCTGAAGAAAAGGCCATGTTGTCTGCAGCATACACAGGGTGTGTACAAAGGACCATGATCCACTTCATAAGGCTAATAAACATTCTAATGGAACATGATTATTCACATTCTATATCAAGAAAAACTTTCAAAAAACAAAAATGTTATTTCTTTCTGTTCAGTTCTTTATTTTATTTTAATGTCACAGAATGGGAGGAAGCAGAAAGAGGAGGGGAGAGTAAGAGAGAAAAATCTTTATATTGCTTCTAAAACTCAATGTCATATCTAAGAGAGTAATACAAATTATGAATTAAGAAAAACTATCATGAAAAGCTTAAAATATTTATAAAAAGAGACCCCACCAATGGAGTTGTAAACTCAAATATGTATGGTGGAAAAGCAGGTGACCCAAGTCAGTGAACTAGCTGGGTGTGGACAGTAGAATATGGGAGAGCATATAATTGTATAAAGGGGGCAACCTCTGCACAGCACACAACACAGTACTATGGGCTCAACGGATATCAGAAGGATTATTTAACATAAATCTGAACTTCATATTTCTTCCTGTATCTTCTAAGTTTTACATGTTGACACAATTTTTGGGTAGAATCTAAACATACGCTTAGGCTATGGTTAGTCTATTGCCCTTCTGGTTAGAGATTCATTGCAGATTTGTTGCCAGCTATAGTTTTATATAAAGCCAATATTCACTTTAAAACATTGTATGTATTTAGTATCATTTTTTACTTTAAAAGGCTAAATATTAAGTTACAACACCTGATACAAAAAGTTTTCCAACATGTAATATATAATCAAATTGTACTCCATTCTTCCAATAGTTAATTAAATAGATAATTGTTTAAAAGGATGCTGAAACTAAAATATTCTGAGTTCCTACTCACTCCATGGCTTACAGTTTAAAACTGCTACACTAATTATGTATTGCATTACATAAAATTCAGATATATACTGAAATACTCTTTTATTTAACTTCAACTAGAAGAAAACTTGGTAAATTTCTACAACTGAAATCATGAAAAAAAGTTTATAAAACATTTTTATCTAATGACTCAATGATAAGTAAGAGATAAGAAATATTTAAAGTGTCAGCCTTTACTTATTAAAAAACTATCCATAAGAAAATTTCTCAGGATCCCTAGAATAGCAGTGAATGGTTTATGGTTGGCAGGAAAAAAAATGTTTTCTCTATGCCGATCATCAATGATACTACTCAAGAAAGACAGGAAAATCAGATTACCAGATTTAAAAAGGACAGCTGAAGAAAGTAGAAGCTACCAAGCTCCAACTCCTACTGAACCAGTTCTGTCTCAAAAAATATTTTTAGCTATATGTGTATGTCCAGGCCTTAACACAGTTACTGAATCAGAATGTTCACAGAAGAGCCTAGACTTGCAAATTGTAACTCCTTCCAGGTCACTGTAATGCACAATTCTAGTTGAGATCTACAGTAGTAGCCAACAATCAATGAAGTCTCTTCTTTTACCCATGAAACAATCTCATTCATCATTTGGAGCTTCCACCAAAAAGAGGAAAGGGTTAGAGATAGAAAGACTTCTGAAACTGCATTTAATTGTCCTCTGCAACTGTAGATTACAGACAGCAAACTCAAAGTCCAACTCGCTTTCATTACTTAGAAGCTGCTTTTTCACCATCCTTTCCAACAAGACATTCTATACTATAGAAGTCTTTAGACTCTTATCTACACAGCTCATTCTATCAGATGATAGTAAGTCTTCCCAACAATTTGTTTTCCCCTATCCATCACTGGCTGATCATCACCTAGTCACTCATCTGGTTTCCACAGCCTTCTCCTAAACTTGATCAAAAAGCAAGACAGCAACTCTCTTGACAAAACTCAGAAATCATACCCCCAGATTTGAAGAAAACTATTTCTTAACATATCAACTAAAGAAAAAGGTAAAATCAAAACAAAACAAAAAAACTGTCCTCTGAGGACTTCTCTGAGTGACCTCATTGGCAGACTGGCCTACTTGTTTCTGACTTTCCTTTCCTTTTAACTTTCCCATTTTCCTTCCCATTGACAGACAGCATCTTTAACTCAAAATATAATTAAGAACTTTCCATAAGTTCTATTTACTGTAACATACTTTTGGGTTGAGTTTTAAACCAAAGGTTACATGCAAGGCAAATTTTGCTTTTCTGTGTTTTTTTCCCACTAACTAGGAAAAAAACTTGAGTGGAAAAATGTTGGACACAATGTCTTATATTTAACATTTTCAGAATATTCATAAATAGTTTCCATTAGTGCATAAAAGACAGCTGCCTTCTCTAAACGTTCTTTAAAAGGATCAATATATAACGTGAATTTGTAGACCAGTATTTTAAAATATTTTCATCCAAGGATTGTTTAAGCATATAGAAAAGTGACTCTATATGTTACTCTTAGAAGAAATTTATTTTAAATATGTTCCAAATGAAGTTGGTTGATCCTACCTTGTTCCTCACTTCAATATCGGCACTTCTTAAGAGTAACTGTTTTGCTATTCCAACATTCTCACAGTAGGCTGCGTAGTGGAGGGCTGTGTTGCCATTCTCATCTATAATATTTGGATCAGCCCCATGATCGAGTAGAATTCGTGCACATTTTTCTTCATGGCTCTGAACAGCCTGTCAGTCATACACCAAGAAATAAATTGTTAAGTGCTGGGAATTCAAAAGAAACATTCCACAGGTTTCACCAGTTTGGTATATATAAATGAGATGAGTTCATTTTTATTCTAAGTGTTGTAATCGAACCCACCTCATGTTGAAATAGGCTATATATACCTTCATCAGAGGTGTCATGTTGTCGTTGTCAGTGACATTGATCATGCATTTTCTTTCAAGTAGGAGCATCACCACTTCTGAATGACCACTGGCACATGCCAAATGTAGGGCAGTCCTGTGAAATGAGAGGACTTTTTAGAAATCAATATGGTGCACAATGTCAAAACAGACAATTATTCTTGTCCTTATAAACTCTACATACCGTGCCATAACCCTCCTTCAGAGTTACTTTTCTTTTGGAGGAACCATGGTATTTTGAGTCATCATTACTTCCTACATTAAAGAAACAACTTTGAAGGAGAAACAGCACGGCCTTGACCTTCATCACAACTTAGTTGGAAGGTTGCTTTATGCTCCACTACTTGCCAACTACTGTTTACTATTTCTGTGCCTCAAATACCTCCTGACTGATAAAATGGGGAGAAAATTGTTGCTTAAACAAAACCTACACACTTTATTTATAACAGTTCTTAGCACAACTGATAATTTAATGATTGATACATATAATTCCCATTACTACTTAACCTAAACATTTTTGTTAAGTAAAATAATACATTTATTATGGCTTTGCAGATATGCCCTAACCATTACAGACAGCATTCTATTTCAGTGATTCCAGGGTGCTCATTTCTTCTGAGTTTAATCTCTGACCTTGGGTGCTGTTTAGTATAATCTATAATTCATTACTACTATAACTGGCAGGATTTAAAATCTTTTTTAAAGATTTATTTATTTTTAAAGTAAAACTTACAAAGAGAGACAGAGACAGAGACAGAAAGAAAAAGAAATCTTTCATCTGCTGATTCACTCCTCCGATGGCTGCAATGTCAACATTAATCCTGGATGAGTCTAGGAGCCAAGAGCTTCATCCAGGTCTCCGATGTGGGTTGCAAGAGCCAAGTACTTGGGCCATCTGCTGATGCTTTTCCCAGGCCATTTTCAGGTAACTGAATCAGAAGTGGAGTTAGCAGTACACAAAATGGTGCCCATATGGGTATCACAGATGGTGGCAGTGCATGCTACCCTAGATGGTCAGGCACACAGAAAGTTAATAGAAACTAGGAAAGTTTTATCCATGCAAGATTCCTTATCTGCTCTACCCAGACATTATTTCATTAATAATACACTTTTAGAAGCAGGTGCTGTGGAATAGTAGGCTAAGCTTCCACTCACGTTGCCCAATTTCAAAGACTATAGTTTTCTTCCTTTTTCACTTCAAAGAAACCTCAGTAAAAAAAAATTCATCTGAAATAAATGTGCTGCAAATATTTTTCTAAGTATGTTTTATGTACTTTGTTAATTTGTCTTGAAACATAAAACATTTTATATCTAGATGAGTAAGTCTTTAATACATTACGATCTGATATTATCACATAGGTAAATGACATTATTTATGCAACTAAAAGAAAAGAAACCTTGATATTTTTATTGGATTCATATAAAACTGATAAACTGTTAAAACCTCACGATTTGTTGATAGAAGTAACTCCTCCTGTTTAAGAACACACAGTCAGTCAACATTTTCATCTAAGAGCCTTCAAAAACATTAATACGCAGACGGGTAGGGATGTTGGAATTTGCTCTTAGAATTTTAGTGATAAATATGGTAAATTCTCTCCTTATGCACTTTTCTATACTACTTACAACAATACAGTTTTGAACTCATGCATACTAAAGATGAAGGCTGTACAGAATTAATTTTGTTGGTTAAATCACTCTACATCGCCAACTCGGTGCTGTCCAAGTGGAATTAACAGGAGTTCAAAATGCCAATTTCACTTCTCTAGGTTACCTTTGAGGTGATCGATTAGTTAAGAACATAGGGTATTTGTCCCTTTGGGACTGGCTTATTTCACTAAGTGTGATGGATACTTTGAGATACAATGACTTTGAACAACCCTGTCTCGACTGTTGTAGAACAAGTTTTTTGTTTTGTTTTTTCATACGATTTACTGAGCTCTTTACTTAGTATAGAGTTAATTATTTACGTATTAAGTTAATTGAAAATAGCTCTTAATAAAATATAAGGATGGGAACAGGACAGGGAAGAAGAGGGGTGGGAAGAATCACTATGTTCCTGAAGTTGTACTATTAGGAAGTGTGTACACCTTAAGTAAATGGTTTTGGGGGCGGGGAAGAGAGGGAGCAATCAGAACCCAGGTGAAGCTGGTTTTTGATTGCTCTACTCAGGAAGACCTCAAGGAGCACAGGGGTTGCTGTCCAGTGCTGAGGCCCATGGAGGGCAGCAAGGCAGGCATCCGCAGGCACAGGAGAGCCCGGGAGGGGGCGCTTCGGCCGCCCTTGCCACCCACCCCCAAGCCCCGTTACCTGTTATTCCTGTCGCGGTCATTCACGCTGCTTTTCTTCAGCAAGCAGAGGTGCTGGACCCTGGCTACGTCCCCCTCACTGGCGGCCTTGTGGAGCTTCCGGAGCTCCTTGCGTTGGATGCAGTAGCCGAATTGAGCCTCAATCCCATTCTCGCACCCGACGGAGGACTTCTTTGAAGCCCACCAGACAATTTTCCTCATCCTTGAGGCACCTAGCGGCTTTTCGCCACATCTGGAACACAAAAACACACCAATCAACTGGTCGGAACACCACGGTGCCACAGCGTGGCTCCGCAGTCTGCAGTCTCTCAGCTCAGAATGAACAGCCAGTGCCAAGCAACGCTGCTGTACACATTCCACAGCGTGCACCTCAGAAGGTGGGGGCACCACGCATGCGCACAAAGGCCTTGTGGGCATGGGGCATCACTACACACGTGTCAAGTCGTCTCTCACAGAGGAGCGACTCCAAAAGTCAAAGGTAGTGGAAACCCTTATCCACAGTGAGGTAAGCCCCATATGGGATGGCAATACCCAGTGTGTTACCCATGTGTAGAAATCAACTATCTTTTACTCATGTTTCATTTCCTATATTTCACACATACACACAAACCTGCATCTTCACTGTGAATCTTACTAAAATGTACAAAAAAAAATCACTGTTAAAAATTACATTTGCATATAAAATTGGAGACAATTTTACCACAGCGCCAGCTCTGCATTAATGCATTTTCATTTCTACTGGATTATGAGCACTGATTTCTCCTAACAAGTTTGCACTGGAGAACACATTTCCATGATCTCTGAAATCACAGTCACAGCCTATTGTCAGTGCATCTGCTAAATTCCATTGGCGACAGGCTGGAACACCAAGAGCTGTGGAAGGGTAATAAACTGAGACATAAAGACTTCTAAACAAAGTATGGGGAGGGGGCATGGCACTGTGGCACAGCAGGTAGAGCCATTGCCTGCAGTGCCAGCATCCCATATGAGCGCCGGTTCGAGTCCTGTCTGCTCCACTTCCAATCCAGCTCTCTGCTTTGGCCTGGGAAAGCAGTAGAAGATGGCCTAAGTCCTTGGGCCCCTGCATCCAACTGAAACCTGGAAAAAAACTCCTGGCTCCTGGCTTTGGATTGGCACAGTTCTGGCCGTTACAGCCAATGGGGGAGTGAACCAGTTGATGGAAGACCTCTCTCTCTCTCTGCCTCTGCCTCTCTGTAACTCTGCCTTTCAAATAAATAAATAATTTTTTTTAAAAAAAAGAAAGTGTTTTGGGTAGTTTTCTGAGGTAGGAGACTTCATCTTCTTGAGGTTCCATGCTATTCAAGCCCCAGTTGTGTGCATAAATTGCATTCCTACAGGCAGAGGGAAATTACTTTCCCCAAATGGCCCAATACTCAGTCAAGTGTCAGTGATTTTGTTTCTTAAATTTTGGGATTAGCAGGAAATCCCTTACATTTTATGGAGTATTGTCCAATATTCCAACCGGCATGTGCAGCAACTGGCTACAAAACCCTACTCTTCTGTGGAACACCAGGGCCCATTACCTCGACTCAATGCATGGTGCTACTCATTATCAGATCTCATGCCATGCTCCGTATTTCACAGACACAATTTATAAATCTTAATGCTAAAATTGAGTGAAATAGGAATAAATATGGTTGACCTTGGAAAATCATTGACTGTGTGAAAGAAGCACCAGACCATTTGCAAATTCAATCTGCAGTGGTGCCGCAGCTCACTTGGCTAATCCTCTGCCTGCAGCACCGGCACTCCAGGTTCTTGTCCTGGTTGGGGCGCCAGATTCTGTCCTTGTTGCTGCTCTTCCAGTCCAGCTCTCTGCTGTGCCCCGGGAAGGCAATGGAGGATGGCCCAAGTGCTTGGGCCCTGCACCCACATGGGAGACCAGGAGGGAGCGCCTGGCTTCTGGCTTCTGATTGGCGCAGCACACCGGCCAGAGTGGCCATTTCGGGGGTGAACCAATGGAAAGGAAGACCTTTCTCTCTGTCTCTCACATTGTCTAACTCTGCCTGTCAAAAAAAAATTCAATCTGCATGAACTGGAATCGAAGGACTAGTGCATGAGGGCCGTTATCCTTGATTTAATAGATTCTTCACGTCTGAAGGAATCTGAATCTAGCATCTCATGAACACCTTCTTAGATGGAAATCCAAGCAAGTAGGAAAAATGTTAAAATGGAAATTCTGGAGCCAGCGACGCGGTATAGTGCATAGGGCCTACGCCTGCAGTGCCAGCAGCCCATGTGGGAGCTGGTTTGAGTCCTGGCTGTTCCACATCCAATCCAGCTCTCTGTTATCAACTGGGAAAGCAGAAGTGGATGGCCCAAGACCTTGGGTCCCTATACCTGCATTGGAAACCTGGGGAAGCTCCAGACTCCTGGCTTTGGATAGATGCAGCTCTGGCTGTCGTGGCCATTTGAAGAGTGAAACAGCAGATGGAAGACCTCTCTCTCAATATCTCTACCTCTGCCTCTTGGTAACTCTGCATTTCAATAGATAAATAAATAATTTTAAAAACAAAACCTGAAATTCTTATTCTCAATGATATTCATTGACTTTTTGCCTTACAAATCCTACTGCTTGAGGTGGCAGATGAGGATGAGGGGTGGATGTTTTTGTGGACCAAAGGTAGAGTGAGGCTGGCCTTGACAACAGGGTGAGGCTAGTGTGCAGGACCAACCGGGATGAGGAGGCTGATACAGAGGCGGGGAGGAAAGTGAGTCTGATGTGGTAGGCCAGAAGGAATGGGAGGATATATAGAGAGGATGGAGTGGGAGGCAAGTATGTAGGCCTTCAAGCAGATTAAAGCTAACAGAGTAGGAGGGATGGTGGTGCAACAGTGGAAGACTGGGTGGGTGAGGGTCCAGCAGATGATGAGAATGTAAGGCTGCAATGGAGAAAACAGAAGCAGAATGAAGGCATACACAGATTACAACATTTTTAACAACATATGAGAGTAAGTGATGCAGTTGGGAACCAAACCCTGGTTTGAAATCCAAATTCCATACATTACCAAGCACCACTTTTGATTCAATTTCCTGGTAATGCACATACAAAGGCAGTCAATGTTGACTCAGTCATCGGGTTCCTTTCCACCAATGTGGGAAGCTTGGATTGAGTTCCCGGCTCCTAGTTTGGGCCTGGCCCAGCCCAAGCAGTTGCAGGCAGTCCAGCAGTGAAGCAGCAGGGAAAGAAACGTTGTTGGGATTACTTTACCAAGCAGGTCTGACCGAAGTGATTTTCCCAAAAGATTTCCATTGTTTTAGAAATGGACCTGATAGGACCTGGCACTATGGCTTGGTGGGTTAAGCCACAGCCCACATGCCAGCACCCCATGTGAACACAGGTTCAAGTCCCAATGCTCCACTTCATTCCAGCTCCCTGCTAATCTGCCTGTGAAAGCAGCTGATGAGGGCATAAGTGCCTGGGTCCATGCACCACTTTGGGAGACCCGAATGCAGTTCCAGGCTTCTGCTTTTGGCCTGGCCTAACCCTTTCCATTGTGTCCATTTGGGGAGTGAAAGAGCAGATGGAAGATCTCCGTGTCAACTCTGCCTTTCAAACAAACAAGTCTTTAATAAAATGTACATACAAGACCTTGTTCCCTGGGACCAAGTGTTTTACGCTAGTCAGTTTCAGTATTTCCCGATACCAATCAGCAAATAAGTAGTACATACGTTGAGGAAGTATTTAGTTCTATTTAATCACCTCCTTCTTGAGTTTTTCATTAACAAAGACTTATATTATATCCTTCTAATAATACAAATAAATAGAAGTTTTATGCCAGCAGCAACTTAGATGCTGCCAAATCAGTACTTACAAATCCTTGAGCCTCTTGCATTCACTTATGTGAATTAGACTACTATTGGCTTTAATTTATTTGATTGCTTCTAATTTGGGTGGAGTACAATTTTCTATGAAGCAGAACAGATAATAATTATGTAAAACATGAAGTTATAAAGACTGCCTAGCAGTTGAATAGTTTATTTACAAAAGTGAAAAGGCAGTGAAATACAGTAAAGACTGAAAACCAAAGCAGCTTTTACAAAAACACTAACGAATGTTATCAAGTTTGAATCCTTGCATGCTATCTATTCCTACAAACACATCAACTATTCTGTTTTTAAGAACAAGGTATGAAACGTCTGATATACACAGAATCAATTCTTAATCTCAACTTCAGAACAAATTCTCAGCTCTCCCAATCTGTATCACTTCCATGGGTCCTTTACTCACAACTGGGATTGTTGTCACTTCCCAGAGTTCATGACTGACATGAATTAATAAGCCCAATGACATGAAATTTGGGAAATCAGAAGCTGTCCTTTGCAAATGTTTCCATAATGAAAGCAAGGTTTGTTTGCCCCATTGATGGATCTTAAAGAGATCATCACTCTTTTCAGGCTCCTGATTCTATGCATGTCTCCATGAATGGAAAATGGCAATATAATACTTGGAATGACTTCAGCATCACATCTTTGTCTAGAAATTTGATTTACAGGGTTTTATATAATACTGACTCTAAATGCTACATATTCTCACAAGTACTTTTCCCATCAGCAACACCTGAATGACTGTGAATGTTACTTTCAAAGCCTACACTAAGACCCTGCAGTCAGATTTTTCTACCACTTCTTTGAGTAAGTTCCCACATGTGAATAGAGACAACTGTATCTTAGTACTTTGGTTGTATTCTATCAAAACACTGTAATGCTCTTAATTCCACCTTGGAAATACTATTCAAAAAACACCAATGGTGACCTGTGTGTGCACAATTATCATTTAGATTCCTACCACTCCTCACGAATCTGGCCACAACAATGATTCTGGTCTGCACATCCTCCTTGACGGTAACCTCTTTAAAGGCAAAAAATGTGGGTCAACATGGATACTTAAATATTTTGGAACTCTTAACTTCTTCAAAGCTTGAAAGCAATATCTATCTCCTTTCCATTGTTAAGAATGACTTGTACTTGAATGCTCTTATGATTTTTTTGTTCTCTTTTTTCACTTTTATTTAATGAATATAAATTTCCAAAGTACAGTTTATAGATTACAATGGCTCACCCCCATAATTTCCCTCCCACCCGCAACCCTCCCCTTTCCCTCTACCTCTCCCCTTCCATTCACATCAAGATTCATTTTCAATTCTCTTTATATACAGAAGATCAGTTTAGCATATATTAAGTAAAGATTTCAACAGTTTGCACCCACATAGAAACACAAAGTGAAAAATACTGTTTGAGTACTAGTTATAGCATTAAATCACAATGTATAGCACATTAAGGACAGAGATCCTACATGAGGAGTAAGTGCACAGTGACTCCTGTTGTTGACTTAACAATATGACACTCTTGTTTATGGCATAATTAATCACCTTAGGCTCTTGTCACGAGGTGCCAAGGCTACGGAAGCCTTTTGAGTTCATTGACTCTGATCATATTTAGACAAGGTCATAGTCAAAGTGGAAGTTCTCTCCTCCCATCCGAGAAAGGTACCTCCTTCTTTGATGACCTGTTCTTTCCACTGGGATCTCACTCGCGGAGATCTTTCATTTAGTTTTTTTTTTTTTTTTGTTTTGCCAGAGTGTTTTGGTTTCCCATGCCTGAAATACTCTCATGGGTTTTTAAGGGGGATCCATATGCCTTAAGGGCTGATTCTGAGGCCAGAGTGCTGTTTAGAACATTTGCCATTCTATGGGTCTGCTGTGTATCTCGCTTCCCATGCTGGATCGTTCTCTCCCTTTTTTATTCTATCAGCTAGTATTTTCAGACACTAGTCTTGTTTATGTGCTCCCTTTGGTTCTTAGTCCTATCATTATTATAAATTGTGAACAGAAATTGATCACTGGGACTAGTGAGATGGCATTGGTACATGCCACCTTGATGGGATTAAATTGGAATCCCCTGGTATGTTTCTAACTCTACCATTTGGGGTAAGTCAGCTTGAGTATGTCCAGATTGCACATCTCTTCCCTCTCTTATTCCCACTCTTATATTTAACAGCGATCACTTTTCAGTTAAGTTTCAACACTTAATTTTTTAATTTTGCAGCATTTTTACACCATAATGCATGCACCCAAGGCCAAAGACAAGAAGGATCATCTCCCTACATTCCTAAAACTTAGACCAACCAATCACTGGTTCATTCCGCTTTTATAGAGCCAACTAGTGGCCAAAGTGACTAGAAATACAATATTCCCAATACAATTAAGTCGTTTGATTATATCAGCTTCCATATTCCTTACAAAGTATCTCAAAATTTCCCACCAAAACATGCCTACTGGCAGAAACTAACGATGCAATCTGAATGGGCTTATTCATTATTATGGGTGAGAAATTGAACCTGAAATGGCCAAAATATGTCAAAGATAACTGGTGTATGGTGAAGTCAGGACTTGCCCAAGGCAATCTAACCAGACACACCGTTCTTACTCTTAATCACCGTTCAATACTATTTGCTTTATATTTACCATGGCATTAGTTCAGAAGGCCACTCTGTCTATAATATCATGAGTTTATCATCCTGTGAGTAGATTGTCACTTAGAGATAAATTCTTTGCTTCCTGGAATGTACATAAATGATCCTAAGCATTCTAAGGCAGCAAGACAACTGGCAGCTGCCACTGGGCCTCTCCTAATACTGGCTCTATGGGGATCCAGCTATGGTGCAAGAAATCACATCTGCTGCCAATGTGGTGAGCAACTGGAAGTGAGCCAAGTAGAGACACCACTTGGAGGGAGAAATTGTTACCTTCTCCCAACTTTCAACAGCCTCGCGATGAAGGAACCATCAGCCCAACAACCACCAGACTATACACACAATGACTCCAAGTAAGAACCTCCCAGCCTTCTTCCAAACAGTGGGAAATTATTAAGTACCATTAAACCACAATGTTTGCGATGACTTATTTACACAGGATTAGAAAATTGGAACAAATTTCTTTGTGCACCTAGGACTGCACTGTTTTTCATACAGAACCATCTAATTAACTGTGTTTAATGCTAGCCCTGGGACTTATTATGTGATTCAATGAATCTGACAGATGTTTATGAGCACATACTATGTGCTAGGCACTTCTAACACCCTGCTGAACAAAACAAAATGTTCTGCCTTCTCAGAGAGCTTATGTTCCAATAAAGATTAAAACAATCAGAAATACAAGAGTACTTCATGAAGTTTGTGTAAAATGACATTTACATATTTACTTTGGTGCAATTTTTTTTCACATTTTGAAATATATTGCATGCTCCTAGTCTCATTCCTGAGCAATTCACCTTTTTGATAATCAGTTTTGGAATTCGACTTGTGCTTAAATTAAGTCTTTTTCTTAACTTGATTCTCTTGGGAGTTGATGTATTGCTGTTGGTGATGACATTTTGATTCAAACTTATATCTTGACTCTCCTGGTTGTTCCCGATCAGGTCATCACACTTGGGGCAACTTGCAGGTGCAATTTATTTTTCTAATCCATGCATGTGAACTTCAGAAAGGTCATGGAAAATCCCCTCATGAAAAACCCTTGCCAACAGACAACAGGGAAGGGTTATTCTGTAACAGATGGGGATACTTGCTGTCTGCTAATTCTACTTTCTTGGAGGATAAATCATGGACCTGAGAAACAATATTCTGACCCTTGGCTCAATCTTCCTTTTGAACCTCACGTTCTTGAGATCTATTTCCACATTGCTTCCCAAACACCAATTTATCAGCATTCCCTGAGACATTACTAGTGCAAATTTCATGTAAAAATGAGATTAACGATCAATAATACTAAGTAGTTTCTGTCTGATGCTGGACAAATCTGAGTGGATCTGGAGGTGTGGTTAAGAGGGGTAAGCAGCATTTGGGACACCAGCTTCCCATATGGGACTTATGGTTTTGAATCCTGGATCTTCGGCTTCTGATTAAGCTCCCTGCTAATTGACCTAGGAGGGCAGAAAACAACCCCAGTCCTTGGACTCCTGCCACCCATATGGGAGATCTGGAATGGGTCCCTGGCTCGTAGCTTTGGGCTAGCCAATGTGGTCATCCAGGAAGTGAATCAGCGAAGACTGAGACTTCCCACCTAGGAAGCCCAGGCTTCAGTTAGGCCGGGGCTGAGCCGCCCTTCCCCGCCCAGGACGCCCGACACGGAGCCGCCACCACCGCTTCTATCTGCGCCGCCCCTCACCCTCGCTACCGCCGCCTCCTTCACTGCCGCTGTCCAGGCCTACACCAACACTGTCCCCGCCTACCTCTGCTTCCTCGCTGGCCGCCGACTTCTCGGTTTCTCAGAAGAATCGCTACCGCCACCACTGCATTCTTCCTCGTTGCCGCACGCCGATGAACTGAGCCGCCCCGCCCACGACGTTTACGTGAACTCGACGCTACGCACGCTGAAGCTGACCCCGATGCCGCACAAACCGCTGGGATGCTTACGCTGACCCCGACGCCGCATACGGTGCTGGGACGCTGGCGCTGACCCCGACGCCGCAAATGACGCTCGGACGCTGACGCTGACCAAGACGCAGCATTCGCTGCAGCGTCGGGGTCAGCGTCAGCGTTCGTAGCGTCGGGGTCATGTAAACGTTGTGTGCAGGGCGACTCAGTTCATCGGCGGGCAGCAGCGAGTAAGGGTGCGGCGGTGGCGGGAGCGATTCCTCTACGAAACAGAGAAGTCGGCGGGCAGCGAGGAGGCAGAGGTAGGTGGGGCCGGTGTTGGTGTAGGCCTGGGCAGTGGCGGTGAAGGAGGCGGCGGTAGCGAGGGTGAGGGGTGGCGCGGATAGAGGTGGCGGCTCCGTGTCGGGCGTCCTGGGCGGGGAAGGGCCGCTCTGTCCCGGCCTAACTGAAGCCTGGGCTTCCTAGGCGGGAAACCTCAGTCTTCGCTGGCGGCAGAAGCGGCCGAGGACCAGGAGAACCAGGAAGTGGTGGGTGTCATCGTGGGCGTCCCGTGGGGCGTCCTGCTTTGGACAGCGCCGTTCGTGGGCAGGCAGTGGCGGCGGCGAGGAAAGATGCGGCGGCAGGGCCATTCTGGCGCAGAGTCTGGTGGTCAGGAGCGTCGGCGGCCGGCGAGGAAGCAGGTAGGAGTGGCAGTGCTGACGCCATGGGCAGCAGCGAAGCAGGCGGCGGCGGGGGCTCTGCGTTGGGCAGCGGAAGAGAGAGGCCGGCGGCAGTGGCGGCTTGAGATGGCAGTGGCGTCAGCATCAGGTAGGCACTACAGATGAACAGGTTGGGGAGGAAAATTGGTCATAACAGTCATATTATACAACATGAAGGGGAAGGAAGATAGGCAGTCAGTTGCAAGGGAGGTTTCACTAGCTTTAGGCTAACAGCCTTTGGGTGTCATTTGTCAGATTCTTGGGGGCGCACATATGATGTGGGAGCTAATAAGTTTCTCCTTGGGATGTCTGTGCCCTGTGTCCCAGTGCCCGGATTTGAATGCTGGATCCATTTCCAGTTCCAGTTTTCCCGCTAGTGTGTGTCCTGGGGAGATATCAGGTGATGGCAAAAGTGTCTGGGTACTTGTCAGCTAGGTGGGAGACTGAGTTCCTGGCTCCTAACTTCAGCCTGACCCAGTCCTAGCTGCTGCAGGCATTTAAGGAGTGAGGGAGTAAATGGGAGGGCTCCGTCTCTTTGCCTCTTAAAGCTAAAATTCTTGAAAAGTGGGTGATCTTTATCTATTCTTAAGATTTATTTCAGAGGCAGATACTCATGCCCATGCAGGTACATGCACACACACACACACACAGTGCAGGAAACAGACATAAAGAGGGTTCTCATCTGCTGGTTGACTTTCTAATTCTCACAACTACTGGGCCTGAGTCTGGCAGAGTTGAGGGTTGGAGAACTCATTCCGTGTTCCCAGCAAGGGTGATGGGTACCCAAATGCCTGGGTCCTATCCACTGCCCTCCAGGTCCACATTACAGGAAGCTAGACTCAGGAGCCAGAAACAGGTACCCGATTTCTTGAGCCGTCACAACTGCCTTCTCCATCCACATTAATAGGAATCCGCTAGAGTCAGGAGCCGGAGGTGGATACTGAACCTGGGTACTTCAAGGATGGAATGCAGGTGACCTTAATTGGCTTGGTAACCAAGATTTCAAATCCTTGCCCCTCTGAATTCTAAAAATCATTACAGTTTAGTTAACAGTTTTAAAAGGAAGTTAAGAATTTACAACGTGTTTTAATTTCATTTCCTTCATACATTTCTTTCTCTGCAAATAATCTTCATCTTTTTTCATGTGTACACACCTTATGTAAATGCTTTGGTACTATGCGAAGTTTCGTGACAGTATATGTAGTTTTTTTAACATATCTTGTTTATAGTTAATAATTTCAATAATTGTTATTTATTGAATGTACCTTATTTTGTTAGTTCTATATTGAATTTTTGCAGTTTGGCAAATGGGTAAGCGGTGTTGTGGAGAACAAATTAATGTGCATTGGTTTTCTGTGTATTTCTTTTCTTTTAATTAGTGTTTAGCAGACTCAGTGTGCTTTGTAGACACAACTGTAAGAACACAATGATATTGCCTTCCTCCCTCCCCCTTTCTCCTTTCCACTGTGTTTCCTTCTCCTTTTTCTTTCTGTCTTTGGTTTAGATTTTGAGCCAATTTTCAAATTACATTGCAGTAAAAAGGCTTAATACTTTACTAGATAAGTTTAATGAGTAAAAAACGAAATTATACCAGTTTAGTGAGACTATAGACAAAGACTGTAAACAGTAATTGACTAGAAAAATGATCGTTTCATCCCTATGTGGTAAATCTTTAAGTAATTATAGATCATTAAAATTGTGGTAGGATAACATTCTTAACCATCGGTTACACAAAGGCATAAAACAAAGTTTGACAAACTGTATTTGCAGCAGTACTGATACACACAAACATTTCTTCCTGTTTGATTCCGTGAGATTCCTCCCAGCAGTGTCTAAGTGTTCCTTTTCCCCCACATCCTTTGCAGCATTTGTTACTCTGTTGTTTGGATTTCAGCCATTCTAATAGGGGTGAGGAGATATCTCTTTGGGGTTTTGATTTGCATTTCCCTGAAGCCTGGAGATGTTGAGCATTTTGCTGTATGTTCGTTTGTCATTTGTATTTCTTCTTTCTGAGAATTGTCTGTTGAAGTCCTTTTCCATTCCTGAACTGGATTGATTTTGTTGTTGTTGACTTTTTTAAGTTGCATATATATTTGGGATATTAATCCTTGGCAGATAGATGGTTTGCAACTATTTTTTTCCATTCTGCTGGATGTCTCTCCACTCGAATTGTCACGTCCTTTGTTTCTGAGTTCGATATAGTCCTATTTCCTTAGTTTTACTTTTGTTGCCTGTGCTTCGGGGTTCCCATCCAAGAAGTTGTTCCTACACCAACGTCTTTGAGTGTTTCCCTTACGTTTTCTTCCAGCAACCTCATAATGTCCATAATGTCAGGTCTTAAATTGGGTCTTTGATGTATCTTCAGTTGATTTTTGTATGTGAAGAGAGATACAGAACTACTTTCGTTCTTCTACGTATATGCATCCGGTTTTGCCAGCACCATTTTGAAAATATTATCCTTAACTCCACTGTATGGTCTGAGCACTTTTGTCAGAAGTCAACTGGCTATCTGTATGTGGATTAAATTCTGGGCTCTCTCTTCTGTTCCATTGAGCTACACGTTGGATTTTATGCCATTACTAAGCTGTTTTAATTACTGTAACTTTGTAGAATCCTATGAAACCGAGTATTATGATTCATGCAGGTTGGGCTTTCTTACTCTAGGTCGCTCCAACTATTTGTGGCCTTTTGTGATTCCATATGAATTTTCTTTAAGGATTTTATTTATTTGAGAGGTAGAGTTACAGATAGCGTGAGGGAGAGACTGAGAGAAAGGTCTTCCCTTTCCCTGGTTCACTCCCCAAATGGCCGCAACGTGTTGTTGTTGCTATACCGTATTCAGCCATGTTGGATCTGTTCTATATTTTCTTGGAAATGAGATGATTTTTTTCAAAGTGAATGAGTATTTGTATACTTTTAGTATTAATGCCTATATGTAACTTAACAGTTCTTTGTCTATACCTTAGTTCCTGACAGTGTAAAATGGGAGAGAAATACAGAGGATATACAAACAGCATTTGAAAAATAAAAAAAAAATCTGATTTACCATCAGCTGTTCTTCAAATTAACTATATTTTTTATTTCATTTAAAAGAAGGAGGCCAATATGGCTTATACTTAATTTAATCAGATAAAATTTTCTTTCATTCTCTGAGCTCACAGGCTTGTTGTTGTTTATTCAGCAAATCTTTGAGTGCCTATGTACCCCACTTCCACTAGTAGCTCTTCATAAATTCACATTTTTGGATGTTAATCACACATAAGGATGTTTTGGTATAGTCTTGTGAATAAGTAACAGGTTCTCTGTATAAATTCTCTTGGGTGGCAGATAACTAAGTGGGAGTGTGGAGCAGAGAGAATCAGACCTTTTTTCAGTTTCCTGTGGGCTCAATTCCTTTTATTAAAGTAGAATCAGTCAGAATTTTATTGAATTATAATCAGTCAGAAACATGGGAACGTGAGTAACTGCTTGTTTTAGTTTTGAGTAATGCATCTCTGTAGAATCGTCAGGTGCAGTGGAATATAGGAAAGGACTTTGGAGACCAGAACAGCAGCTTCTTCCTCTAAATGAGTCCGTTGTCTGTATCAGCACAGTATTCTTGTGCACTAATTTTACACTAATTTTGTCATTTGCTGTTTTTTCTCTGCGTGCTACATTTCAGATTGAAATGTTTCTTGTATATTTTTAGCATTCTCTAAGTTACTTATTTTGGTACACTTTTTAAGTGGATACCTTTAGATTTTCCTAACATCTTGTGGCTCAGTAGACACTCTATGGTATTTTAATTGATTTTCAGTCTTTTTTTCTATTGATACTGGCAGTTTTGCACAGACACTATGATATGTTCTTGGTGCATTAATGGGTTGGTTTGAAAATCCATGATACATCAGTTGTTTTTGCACAAAGTTGCATTTCTAAAAACAAGCGTTCATAGTAGAACTGGATTGTTATTTTTAATTTGTTATCTTCTGTGGAATAGAAACTCCACCAAAACAGGTAATGGTAATGAAATTTGTTTTTGCATTTTTTATCCTCCTTGTGTTCTTGTTGTCTAGAATTGTCATGACCCGTTGTAGCCTTTTAATAAATAGATAAATTTTTAAAAAGTGAGATTGTCACACGTAGGGAAAATACAGGTTTTCTTTAACAGTGCCACTCAGCATTCAGTGTGTATATTGAACAAACGGGGGTCTTGTTAAAATGCATATTCTGCTTAGCACTTCGGGGCTGGGGCCCAAAGATCTGTCTTTGAACAGGATCCCAACTGATGGCCATGCTGCTGGCTTTACTTGAATAATTTTGTCCTAGAGCTGCACTTCACAGTGAAAATATGAATTAGTGCAAACTGCGTGTTCACTTCTAGTATCCTCATCTGAAAATGATGTGAAATCAACTTCAGTGGTTTTTTAGCCTAATATACCCAAAGTACTATCATTTCAACATTTAATTGATATGCTGAAAACTATTAAGGGGTTTCTTTACGTTTTTGGGGACCAAAGTGTTTAAAATCCAATGCATATTTTGCATTTACAGCCCATTTCAGCTTGGACTCGTCACATGTAGTGTGTCCAGCATGTCACCCATGATTGGCAGTAGCCACTGGCTGGGACAGTGCAGTTCTGGAGTGTACTATCTAGATTCGCCACTCTCTTGTAGTTCTATAAAGAAAGTTTGATGTGCCTGATTTCTGCTGTACACTATTTATGCAAAGCAAGGTCGGGATTGATGGGACCCTGAGCTATAGAGTGCAGCTCATTTTAATTTTATTCTTTGTAAGTGCGCATTCACTATAGAAGACTTAGACAATACAGGGAATGGAGGAAAAATAAAATCACATCAAATCCGGTCATTGAGTCAGTTGCTGCTTTTCCATAGGAGGAAATTTTTATGCCATGAAGTACTAGGGTTGTATAAAACCTTTCCAGATCACTTTATAAAACTTGTTTTATACACCTGTAGTTAGTATTTACATAGTGGATTCAGCAGAGAGTTGATGTTGACAGTGCCAGTCTGAGAGGACTGACCAGGAGTACTTTTAGCATTCAGGGAATAGTAATACCTACCTGTACCCTTAACTAATATGTGAAGTAGTCTTTTAGTTGGGTTTAAGTTCGAGTACCTGTACTTTGATTGCACTGGGCACACTCCTGAGTTTTTGTGTATGTTTTCTTGTGAGTGTTACAAATTTGACTGAAATCCTGTATATATAATATTTTAAAGCAGTTAAGTAAATGCTTGGTCATTAATGCCATAAATTACTAGATTTATTCAACTGGATGTACAATGTCAAGGAAGAATCATTTGTTATTACTCGGGACACTGGCACCCAATGTTGGAATGCGTGTTTTGCAAGTTCTGATTCCACTCTCATATGCTGGGTGAGGTTGGATTGCTGCCATACATGCGGTATACCTGGCTTGGATACCTATCTTAGTTTTCTTCACCATCATCTCCCTAGACCCACAAACAGTGTGATCTGCGTGTACATTAAGTAGTTGAGTTAATATCCTGGGGCCAAGCCATCTAATGCCCAGCAGTAGAACTAATGCTTGACAGCAGAGATGATTCTACCTGCTGTTAGCAAGACATTCAGTGTGTGTATATTTGACATAGGTAGGTAGTGATGGAACAAGGACGGAAGCCTCAGCCATTTTAGGTATCTGTTACCCTTAACCTTCTCTCAAGGGACCAGTATAGTCTCACAACATGGTGTTCTCCACCCCACCCCCTGCACTCTGCCCCGTGTTTGGAAGCCAGGAGGCCAAACTTGAAAAACTTGTATGGAGAAGCTCACCTCTGTTTACTGCCCCCCCACCCCTAGTGCACCTAAGATAAAAAAAATGGCCCAGCCAATTGGGGTCTGGGCACCCTGCTGTATATTGTGTGTGTGTGTGTGCATGCGCACACATGCTGGCATTTGGTCACCCATCTCCGTGGATTTATTTTCTTTGGATAAGCTTTGTCTGGCTGTGAGTTTGTATTCTGTCTTTTCTCTGATCTGCACCCTTTTGCTTATGCCCCGTGTGAGAAGGAGGGGCTGGCATCTTGCCCCAGTCTGCCACTCTTGTATTCTCTGGGTGAGAGCTGTGACTCCCCCACCCTTCATCTGGACAAATTCTTCCCCTTTTTAGTGTCTTCTCCAGCCCCTAACCTTCTCTTTCCTACAATCTCCTTTTTCCCTTCTGACCTGGAAGATCCTATTCAGAACATTTTCTCACTCCCGCTTGCACTTCTCATTTTGAGCGAATTCACAGCCAGAGCCTTTGCCTGATCTCATCACTACATTCCCACGTCGGACCTAGTTCTCAGCCCATCAGATTGGTAAAGGAGGTCATTCTCACCGCATTCCTGCTGGGTCGATGCTCGTGACCAGTTCATCCCCCCTCGTAGGGCCTGGGTGTTTAGTTGGTTTCTATCGCTGTCTCCTCTTAGAGGACTCAGGACTGAAGTTCTCGGTTGAGGTGATTCTTTCCCAGGGAAGCCCTGCTACAAGAACCTCTTCCCTCAGACCATAGTTTGCTTAATCCATGGGCTCCAAATTTCAACTCCCTTCTGGCCTGCCTCTGAAGAGACTTGCACAAGCTGGGGACTGAAGGGGGAGACAAAGCCAAAGCTATTATTCCACCTCAGCGTGAATTTGGGTTTTTTTGTTTCAAAATTCTCTTTTAAGATTTTGATAACTTCACACAGAGAAAAGGCAAATGGTCAGAAGCCCCTATTCCAAGCCTTTTTCCTCCATTGGGGTCAACTCTCACTCTGATTTCTCATGGAGGAAGAAGGCCTGGAGCCACCCCTTAAATCATCAGCCTGCCCACCCCTCCTTTCTCCCGCACCTGATAAGTTGGCCTCTCAGGAACACAGGCCTTTGCTCACTCCATTCCCCCTCTTTCTCTAGCGCCTCCTTTTGCCTCTCCATTGGCAACAAGGAAAGTGACCACCCTTCCAGCCTCTTCTCTGAATTTTCTTTCTCCTGCTCTTCCTGAGGGAGCTAAAACTCTCTGTAAGCTCTCCGCCCCTCCCTCATACCATCCTCTCTGAGATCCTGGAACAGGAGTGTGACCCTCCTCCCTGCCCACCCCAGGGTCCTCCCAAGCGTCCATCTGGTGATTCCTGTCTGGCCGACCCACCTGATTCCCCTTCATTAAGCCTCCTCTGAGGTCAGCTCTTCTCATTCCAAGCCCACAAACCAGAGAAACACTTGGAATCTCCCCACGCACCCTCGACTTTCCCTTCCACTGTTCTCTCAAGGATGCTGCAGCCTCGGGACCATGACCCTCTCCTTACCCTTGTCCCCTGTCTGGCTCTTCCCCACTCCTGTCACTGGCAGCCAAAACTGCCTCTTTCCTTTTCCTGACCTCTCCCCTCCAGTCTCCTCTGCCAGTCCAGTCCCTCCCCCTGGATGTAGAAAGATAGTGTAAAGGCTAGCCGAATGTGTATTGCTCTGGAAAGCTCTGCACCTGAGACATGCCAAGCTCCAAAGACAATGCACTGTCAACTTCAACTAAGGGCCTTTCTCACTTCTGCCCACCTGTCAGGGTCTGTGTGGTGCTCAGCATGTCCCCCAACAAGAGCTTAAGAAAGGACTCTGCCTGCTGCTCAGATGCAATGAAACCTGACGTCAGCACCACCACCCAGACTCCCACACTCTGCCCTCTGTCCCACAAGCTCAGCCCCTACTCTCTTTACAGTCCCCCTCTCTGTCCTAACTAAAATAGTCTTCTCTACCTGTCACTTCCCCCCTCCTATGAACCCGAAAATCCTAAAACGTAACGTAATGGAGCTGCATCTCACACTGCTCCTCTCACATCTAAGTTCTCTCTTGCACAGAGACAGAACCTCTGCTCCAGCCATCTCTAATAATGTATTTTGCAGAGCTGTCAAAAAAAAAAAAAAAAACAACTGAGGAGCAGGGGTAAGTCCTGAGCAACTTTGTTCCAAAGAATGCTCCAGGCCTAGTTGTCTTCCACCTTTTCCCCTCCCTAGTCTAGTGGCAGACAAAAATCTCTGCGCTAGAGAGATGCAATGTTTTGTCGTTCTCTCCTGTACTGGGTCATATATATGCACGTATTGTATGTCTTCATGGGAAAATTTATTAACAGCTCTCTGTTTCAGTTGGGTTACACTTGTGTTAGATATTTGAGAAGTATATCCAACTATATGCACTCTTAAAATTGGTTGAAGGCATTGGACCTTTCGGTAAATGTTTTCTTAAGTTATTTGACAGCTAAAATGTTTGCTAAGTTTTCACTGGATTTTAAGTAACTGACAGTAAGCAATCTGGAAAACCTGACTTGTTCCCTCATTTCTCTAGTCTCTTCAAGATGGGAAACTGATTGTATTCTGCAGAACTCCCCATCAGTTTGATCTTTAGACCTTGTATTAGACAGTTTGCATAGGGTGGTCTTAATGTTTTGATCTTACATAGAAGAACATAACTCTCCTCATTGGTTTTGTCTTACCTCACAGGAAGAATATTGTCGTAACATGCCTGTGACCGTAGATTTATAGCTCAGGCCACCAGAGACTAGGGATGGGATTGAGCACCCCCTTGGCTGACATTCCTAAAGGCTGCTTCTGTGTTCTACTTCACCAGAGACCAGGAGAAAGAGGAGCGAGTGAGGCAGCAGGAGCAATGTAAGGATAGGTGGCAGGCCAATTAATGGCTGCTTTACACCGTGATCTGCCATCAAGGAGACCCAACAAGGCCAGTCCACCCTTGAATGCACATGTTTAGGAAATGAGGAGTCAGAGCATTGGGCAAGTAGCTGTCATGAAGAGCCCTGTCGGCTCTGACAAGAGCCAGGCCACTGGAAGCGGAACTGCCCTCGGGGTTGAAGGACTCCTGGGTCAGAACCGCAGACCCTCTTGGCCCCAGGCTAAAAAGCCTTTCCCTCTGCCCAGCTCCCCAAGTAACCACCGCCATCAGGAGGACAGCCTAGGGTCAGTACCAATCAAGGCAGACGCCACCTATTCGATACTAACCTCCTGTTCAGGACAGCCCTCCTCCCCAGCCAGCAAGGTGGTGGAAGTCAACGGGGTGTCTTCACTAGGAGCTTCACACCTCCCTTACTGTGTCTCATCCAGGGCTCCATGTGAAGAGACACACAGGTCTGGACCTCACAGATTCCTTGGCCATGCCTCAAAACACACTGAATTACTACTGAACCCCTTCTGTCAGTTTCCGTTTGCGTCTCAATGGGAAAACTCCCTCCTTTCTTAGATCCTGTAACAATGACTCTGTCCTGTGGTTTGCACCCTGTGTAGCTAATCTGCTTGTTAGACACCCTACACAAAACAGAGCGGTCAGGCATAAACCTGTCTTCCCATGAACTGGACAGGACTCTTGCTTTCCTATATCCCCCATTGTCCTCATTTTGGCATCGTCCCCACCATGGGTAGTGTTTCCGATTTGTCTTTTTGTCCTCGTAATCATCTGCTGCCATTCCTACCATGTATAACTAACACGTTTCAAAACCCCTTACAGGAGGGTTTGACTGGGAGCAACACAAGGCTGCTTGCTCTCTCCTTCTCCAATCAGTCCGATTCAGTGTATAGATACCCTGCTCCTCGTCTGCGCCCCACATCAGCAGGAAGTAGCCAGAAGGAAACCAGCGCCCCACCTCTTTATCTGTACTCAAAATCAGGATTGATGGAACAAGGACAGATGCCTCTGCCATTTTAAAAAAGCTCTGATTGCTCATGCCTTCTTTCAAGAGACCAGTTTCGTCTCACATCCTATTGTTCTTCCCCCCACCGCCTGCATTCTTCCCCAGGTTTGGAAGCCAGGAGGCCAAACTTGAAGAACTTGTATAGAGACACTCATCTCCACCCTCTGCCACCCACACCCACCCTGAGCCCACCTAAGATATAAAAAGGCCCTTCCTACTGGGGTCTGGGCCCTCTGCCACGTGTTCGGTCTGGGCTCACTGGCAGTTTGTCCACTTCTGGGAGTTTCTTTTCTTTGGCTAAATTCTATCTGTCTGTGAGTCTTTTTATTCTGACTACTGTTGATCTGTACCCTTTCCCTTACATTTGGTGCCCCGTGTGAGGAGGCACTGCTCTGCACCCCTTTTCCTTGCAGTTAGCACGAGACTTTCTGTTCAGTCTTTACTTCAAAGTTTGTACGACACTATGTCAGAAACAACCTGACACTTGGCAGCTTCTGCAAGGTTCTGGCCTGTTCTGTAGTCTGTGTGTGTGTGTGTGTGTGTGTGTGTGGCTGATAGTCAAAAAGCAGACTAATACTAGTAAAATTATGTTTCTCTGGGGTGTTTTGGGTAGGAAGCAAAGTGATGAAAAAAAATTTTTGCACTTAATGGTTGACTTTTGAAAACTGTTTTTTTTTTTTTGCTTTTATTTATTTAAAAGACATAAAGGCACAGTACAGATAGTGAGAGAGTGACGAGGGCCTGGGGTCTTCCATCCACTGGTTCACTCCCTAAATGATTGCCATTGCCAGGGCTCGCCAGAGCAAAAGCTGTGAGCCTGGAACTCCGTTGAGGTCTTCCGTGTTGGTGGGAGGGCTTGACTATTGAGACATCTGCTGCCTTGCTGGGCGCATTAGCTGGAGGCTGGATCAGCAGTGGAACAGCTGGAACTGGAACCAGTGCCCTTCTGGGATGCTGGCATCACAGGCCGTGGTTACTCTGCTGTGCCTCAGTGCTAGCCCACGTGAGGAGCAGTTATGCAGACAGTTTCCAGGTTCATAGAAGTATCTGCCTGTTGATTGTGGAGAGATGCATTCTGGTTTGGCATGGCTAGGGAAGTAGGAATGTGGAGTGAGATAAGTTGAAAGGAGTAGGGTTCTCTGTGACCTTCTGCCTTCTCTCTAGGTTTTGTGCTGGTTCCTGTTCCTGCTGTCTCTTGCTCCCTGGAATTAATCAAAACCATTTGTGTTTACTGCTGAATACACAAGTACCTGAATTGAATCTGTTATCAGGAGACACTGACTTGATAAAGTCTACTAAGTGTTCATTCATGAAATTTCCCTTTTTAAAACTCTAGGATTAATGATTTAGGTTTTGCATGGTTTTTAAATACAATGTATGTGAATTAAGTTAATATTTTAGCCCTCCAAATGTCCCATTTAATTTGATCTGGACAAGTTTTATATATGCCAGCATGTAAATTTTTAAGCTTTAAAATTTGGTCATACTGCACGGAGGCACATGCAGAGTTGCCATTTTTTATCCAAGCTTAAATGTAATTTTGGTTTTAATTTGTCTCCTATTTAGCCCCGATCTACTTTTGTTAAATCTAATTTTATATCTTTCTGCAATTATCATTTTCTTTTTATCTCTGAACACCTTAATTGTGAAAACCTTTTAATATTCACATCTTTGGATGACACAGAGATCTCTGCCCATTGGTCCAAGTCTTTCTATAACAAATATGCAATATAAAGCTTTTATATCGACTTTTACTTGATCTGCACTTTTCTTTCAAGTACAATAATCTTTCTAATGTACTAGGATTCAGTTCTCCCTTACAAAGCTTTATGTGTCCTGTTTTGTGTTTGCATAACTGTCTGTGACTGTTTTTTTAATTCCTTGTCTGAGGCTATATGTGGGGACATGCCTGAAGAATGGCTTCTTTGTTGTTGTTAAATATTTATTCTTTTGAAAGCTAGGGTTACAGAAAGGCAGAGAGAGTGAGAACACTGGTTCCTTCCCCAAAGGGTTGCAATGGCCAGAGCTGTGCCGGTCCGAAGTCAGGATCCAAGGCTTCTTCTGGTCTCCCATGTGGATGCAGGGGCCCAAGGATTTTGGCCATCTTCTACTGCTTTCCCAAGTCATAGCATAGAGCTGGATAGGAAGTGGGGCAGCCCGGACTCAAACCAGCACCCATGTGCAATGCCAGCACTGCAGCCAGCGGCTTTAGCAGTTTTGCCAGAGTGCGGGCCCCGGGAATGATTTCTTGAATTGTGTGTATGTGTGTGTGTGTGTGTGTGTGTGTGTGAGAGAGAGAGAGAGAGAGAGAGAGAGAGAGACTAATAGATAAAGATTTTTTTATCCACTGATTCACTTCCTGGGTGACCACATTGGCTAGCCCAAAGCTACGAGCCAGGGACCCATTCCAGATCTCCCATATGGGTGGCAGGAGTCCAAGGACTGGGGTTGTTTTCTGCCCTCTTAGGTCAATTAGCAGGGTGATGAATCAGAAGCTGAAGAGCCAGGATTCAAAACCTTAAGTCCCATATGGGAAGCTGGTGTCCCAAATGCAGCTGAACCCTCTGAACCACACCTCCAGATCCACTCAGATTTATCCAGTATCGGACAGAATCTACTTTGTATTACTGATCATTACTCTCATTTTCACACGAAATTTGCACTAGTAATGTCTCAGGGAATGCTGATAAATTGGTGTTTGGGAAGCAATGTGGAAATAGATCTCAAGAACGTGAGGTTCAAAAAGAAGATTGATCTAAGTGATCAGAAGATTGTTTCTCAGGTCCATGATTTATCCTCCAAGAAAGTAGAATTAGCAGACAGCAAGTATCCCCATCTGTTACAGAATAACCCTTCCATGTTGTCTGTTGGCAAGGGTTTTTCATGAGGGGATTTTCCATGACCTTTCTGAAGTTCACATGCATGCATTTAAAAAAAAATGGACCTGCAAGTTGCCCCAAGTGATGACCTGATTGGGAACAACCAGGAGAGTCAAGATATAAGTTTGAATCAAAATGTCATCACCAACAGCAATACATCAACTCCCAAGAGAATCAAGTTAAGAAAAAGACTTAATTTAAGCACAAGTCGAATTCCAAAACTGATTATCAAAAAGGTGAATTGCTCAGGAATGAGACTAGGAGCATGCAATATATTTCAAAATGTGAAAAAAAATTGCACCAAAGTAAATATGTAAATGTCATTTTACACAAACTTCATGAAGTACTCTTGTATTTCTGATTGTTTTAATCTTTATTGGAACATAAGCTTTCTGAGAAGGCAGAACATTTTGTTTTGTTCAACAGGGTGTTAGAAGTGCCTAGCACATAGTATGTGCTCATAAACATCTGTCAGATTCATTGAATCACATAATAAGTCCCAGGCCTAGCATTAAACACAGTAAATAAGATGGTTCTATATTGAAAAACAGTGCAGTCCTAGGTGCAGAAAGAAATTTGTTCAGATTTTCTAACCCCACGTAACAAGTGATCCCAAACGTTTTGGTTTAAATGGTACTTATAATTTCCCACTGTTTGGGGGAAGGCTGGGAGGTTCTTACTTGGAGTTGTTGTGTTTATAGTCTGGTGGTTGCTGGGCTGATGGTTCCTTCATCACGCGGCTGTTGAAAGTTGGGAGAAGGTAACCATTTCTTCCAGATGGTGGCTCTACTTGGCTCACTTTCGCTTCCTCACCACATGGGCAGTAGGTGTGATTTCTTGCACCATAGCTGGATCCCCATAGAGCCAATGTTAGAGGCCCAGGCGGCAGCTGTCTTGCTGCCTTAGAAGCCTTAGTATCATTTATGCATGTACCAGGAGGAAAGAATTCATCTACTCACAGGATAATAAACTCATGATGTTAGAGACAAAGTGACCTTCTGAACAGAATGTCATGGAAAATATGGAGCACATAGTACTGAACGGTAATTAGGATTAAGAATGGTGTGTCTGGTTAGATTGCCCTGGGCAAGTCCTGGCTCCACCATACACTAGTTTTCTTCTACACATCTTAGCCATTTCAGGTTCAATTTCCCACCCATAATAATGGATAAGTCCATTCAGATTGCATCGTTAGTTCTGCTGGCATTAGGCATGTTTTGGTGGGAAATTTAGAGACACTTTGTAAGGAACATGGAAGCTGATATAATCAAACTAACTAATTCTATTTGGAATATTGTATTTCTAGTTATTTTGGCAACTAATTGGCTCTTTAAAAGCGGAATGAACCAGTGATTGGTTGGTCTAAGTTTTAGGAATGTAGGGAGATGATCCTTCTTGTCTTTGGCCTTGGCTCCATGCATTATGGTGCAAAAATGCTACAAAATCATCCCATCAGTGATTTACTTGAAGTTTACTATTAGGTAACTTTATTACAGATTAGTCCCTCCTGGTGTTTAGATCTCTGTTCTTTAATGCTAGAAATGTACTCACCAGTGAGCCTGAAGAAAATTCTACTTCTTTGCAGTGAATTCTGTTACCACTCCAGATTCATCCTGTTATAGCCATCTGATGCAATGTTGAATGGGTTTTCTGAATCAATGCCAGTTTCCTGGAAGCCAAACCATGTAAAGGCTTTCAAAGTTAGAACCTGTACCTGTTGTTCTTATGAAGCCAGGGTCCATTGGTTGGCTTCTGGATATGTGAAAGTGAAGAATTTGGAGATTGTTTGGGGGACCATTTCCTAATCTTATGCTGCAGCATCAGTTCTGTTTGTACTAAGGTTATTTCAGGTAGTAATAGATCTGCCTTCTCTTCATTTAACTTGATCTTAGACAGCAAGACATTCTGATTGTAGAGTGTTACTTTGTTTTTTTTTTTTTTCTTATCTCTACATGCTTCTGTAATAAAGGAGTGTCAGAGGAGGCTCACCGAAATAAAAACCAAAGGACTGTTTTCATTTTCTAATACTACCGTGTAAGTCGTCTGTTCACATAACCATCAGTATTCCACCTTCTTCTTGGCATATTATGAGGGAAACATGAAAGGTTTAAAAAAAAATCATAAGAGCATTCAAGTACAAGTCATTCTTAACAATGGAAAGGAGATAGATATTGTTGTTTTCCATCTTTGAAGAAGTTAAGAGTTCCAAAATGTTTAAGTTGTGCTGGGGAAATTATAGGAGATGTACATAGACTTTTCTGCTCCTGGTCATGAATATTTTTCAGATCAAGGATGTGATTTCTATTCCTCTTGCCTCATTCTTTTCAATGTTGTAGTTGTTTTCAGTCTTTCTCAGTGAATGTTCTTATTCCCAACTCCCCATACATTCCACCCAGTATTCATATTGACCCACATTTTTTGCCTTTAAAGAGAGTTACCATCAAGGAGGATGAGCAGACCAGAGTCATTGTTGTGGCCAGATTCATGAGGAGTGGTAGGAATCTAAATAATAATTTTGTACACACAGGCCACCATTGGTGTTTTTGAATAGTGTTTCCAATGTGGAATTAAGAGCATTACAGTCTTTTGATAGAATACAACTAAAGTACTAAGATACAGTTGTCTCTATTCACATGTGGGAACTTACTGAAAGAAGTGGTAGAAAAATCTGACTGCAGGGTCTTAGTGTAGGCTTTGAAAGTAACATTCACGGTTGCTGATGGGAAAAGTACTTGTGAGACTATGCAGCATTTAGAATCAGTATTTTATAAAACTTGGTAATTCAAATTTCTAGACAAAGATGTGATGCTGGAGTCATTCCAAGGATTATATTGTCGTTGTCCGTTCATGGAGACGTTCATGGAATCAGGAGCCTGAAAAGAGTGATGGTCTCTCTAAGATCCTTCAGTGGGGCAACCAAACCTTGTTTCATTATGGAAACAGTTGCGAAGGACAGCTTTCTGACTTCCTAAATTTCATGTCATGAACTCTGCGAAGTGACAACAATCCCAGTTGTGAGTAAAAGGCCTATGAAAGTGTTACAGATTTGAGAAAGCTGAGAATCTGTTTTGCAGTTGAGATTAAGAATGGACTCTGTGTATATCAGATGTTTCATACTTTGTTTTTGTGTTTTTTTTTTTTTGACAGGCAGAGTGGACAGTGAGAGAGACAGAGAGAAAGGTCTTCCTTTTGCCGTTGGTTCTCCCTCCAATGGCCACCACAGTTGGCGCGCTGCGGCCGGCGCACCGCGCTGATCCGAAGGCAGGAGCCAGGTGCTTATCCTGATCTCCCATGGGGTGCAGGGCCCAAGCACTTGGGCCATCCTCCACTGCCTTCCCTGGCCACAGCAGAGAGCTGGCCTGGAAGAGGGGCAACCGGGATAGAATCCGGCACCCTAACCGGGACTAGAACCCGGTGTGCCGGCACCGCAAGGTGGAGGATTAGCCTAGTGAGCCGCGGCGCCGGCAATACTTTGTTTTTAAAAACAGAATATAGTTAATGTGTTTGCAGGAGTAGATAGCATGGGAGGATTCAAACTTGATAACATGCGTTAGTGTTTTTGTAAAAGCTGCTTTGGTTTTCAGTCTTTACTGTATTTCACTGCCTTTTCACTCCTGTAAATTAACTATTCAACTGCTAGGCAGTCTTTATAACTTTGTTTTACATAATTATCATCTGTTCTGCTTTATAGTAAGATTGTACTCCACCCAAATAAGAAGTAATCAAAGGAATTGAAGCCAATAGCAGTCAAATTCACATAAGTGAATGCTAGAGGCTCAAGGATTTGTAAGTACTGATTTGGCAACATCTAAGTTGCTGCTGTCACAAAACTTTTATTTATTTGTATTATTTGAAGGATATAATGTAAATCTTTGTTAATGAAAAATTCGGGAAGGAGGTGATTAAATAGAACTAAATACTTCCTCAACATACAGAACGCTTACTTGCTGATCGGTGTCGGGAAATACTGAAACTGACTATCGTAAAACATTTGGTCTCAGGGAACCAGGTCTGTAGGTCCGTTTTATTAAAGATTTGTTTGTTTGAAAGGCAGAGTTGACACGGAGATCTTCCATCTGCTCTTTCACTCCCCAAATGGCCACAATGGAAAGGGTTAGGCCAGGCCAAAAGCAGAAGCCTGGAACTGCATTCGGGTCTCCCAAAGTGGTGCATGGACCCAGGCACTTATGCCCTCATCAGCTGCTTTCACAGGCAGATTAGCAGGGAGCTGGAATGAAGTGGAGCATTGGGACTTGAACCTGTGCTCACATGGGGTGCTGGCATTGTGGGCTGTGGCTTAACCCACCAAGCCATAGTGCCAGGTCCTATCAGGTCCATTTCTAATGCAATGGAGTTCTTTTGGGAAAATCACTTCGGTCAGACCTGCTTGGTAAAGTAATCCCAACAGAGTTCTTTCCTGTGCTACTTCACTGCTCAACTGCCTGCAACTGCTTGGGCTGGGCCAGGCCCAAACTAGGAGCCGGGAACTCAATCCAAGCTTCCCACATTGGTGGAAAGGAACCCGATGACTGAGTCAACATTGACTGCCTTTGTATGTGCATTACCAGGAAATTGAATCAAAAGTGGTGCTTGGTAATGTATGGAATTTGGATTTCAAACCAGGGTTTGGTTCCCAACTGCATCACTTACTCTCATATGTCATTAAAAATGTTGTAATTTGTGTATGCCTTCATTCTCCTTCTGTTTTCTCCATTGCAGCCTTACATTCTAGTCATTTACCGGACCCTCATCCACCCAGTCTTCCACCATTGCACCACCATCCCTCCTACTCTTTGTTAGCTTTAACCTGCTTGAGGGCCTACATACTTGCCTCCCACTCCATCCTCTCTATATATCCTCCCATTCTTTCTGGCCCACAACATTGGACTCACTTTCCTCCCCACCTCCATACCAGCCTCATCATCCCGGTTGGTCCTGCACACCAGCCTCACCCTCTTGTGAAGGCCAGCCTCACTCTACCTCTGGTCCACAAAAACAACCACACCTTATCCTTATCTTCCACCTCCGTTGCATTTCCCTTATTTCCCCCTACAACTGCACCCGTCTTCTAGACTTCCACATCCATTTCATCTTTCCAGTTTTCTACCATATCCTCAACCTGTCTGTGGTACTCTACACCAGCCTCAACCTCTTGTGGGGCCTACATCCTGGCCTCTCACCCTTTGTAATTCACACTGGGTTCAGCTTCCTTCTGGCTGCCATACTAGAATCACTTTCCTTCTGACCCTCCAGCCAACCCTCACTCTCCTGGCCTTGCACACCAGCCTTACTCTCCCCTGGTCGTCAGTACCAGCCTCATCTTCCCCCTGGTCCTCCATGCCACTCCAATCTTACTCTCCTGTTGGTCCACTATAGCCTCACTCTTCTAGCGCTTCACAAGGGTTTCATCCACCAAATCTGCCATAACTTCACCTTTCCTGTGGTAATCTACACTAGCTTCATCTTCCTTGTGGGCCTCCATCCTGGCTTTGCACTGTTTGTATGCCACTGTGACTTCCAACTTCCTTCTCATCCTCAGTGCCACCCTCTCCCTCCTCCTCATCAATGCCACCCTCACTCTCCTCATTCTCTATGCCAGCCTCGCATTCTTTCTATTCCTTGACACTGTCCTCACCTTCCTTTTGTGGCTCATCCCTGGAATAACCCTTGTGGTGATCTCCCAACCAGTTCTACCCTCCCTATAGTCATCCACCTAAGCCTAGCCTTCACTGTGGTTCTCAACACAAGCCTTTCCTTTGGACCTCCATGATAGCCTCACGTCTCTCCTAGTCCTCCACACCAGTCTTATTGTCCTGTTTCTCCACTGCAGCCTTACCCTCCTTTGAGTCCTCCACTTGTGCCTCACCTGCCAACTCTTCTATACGGCCTCACCTGAATATGTGCTTAAATGAATCAATTAAGGAATGCAGTCATGCATTAAATTCAAATAAAACCTCATGGTGTTTGATGTCAGAATTGTGTAACTAAATAACGTTAGGTTCTAAAATATCAACATGGTATTTCACTTGGAGAAAACATAGATCAATGGCTCTGATTTTGAAACTGCATCCTTCTTTCTCAAAAAGTGCAGTAAACCTTGGGTGACAGTCATGAAGCCTCTTCCTACTACAGCTAAGTAACATAGACCCACTATGCCTCATTTGTAGCACTGATTTTAGGTTTTCTTGACAAACTACCAAGAATTTTGCCATACCATTCTTGCTCGTTCTGGTTTGTCTGGTCTACACTGATATCTGTCACAGATTTCCAATCACTACTGGCAAACATTTAGTTCACTTACTTTATACAGAACAGTTCCAGACTCTGCTGCTGGGATAGAAAATGTATCTCATTTGGAGTTTTACCCTGTGGATACAATTTGAAATAGAATGAAAACCATTGGCATAGAGTCCCTTTTAAAGGTTCACCTGTTGTAGAAGCATTTGAAAGAAAGCATATTAAGGGCAAAGGTAAATATTTACTTAAATTATTAAAACATCTTGAGATTCTTTTGCTATGGCCCTGATGTCATAAAATCATGTTTAAGCTATTGTGATAACTTTGAAACCATAGATACAGAGGTTAGTATGCATTGAGAGGTACATAATGTATATACTGTTAGCTTGCTTGAATTAAAGGTAGCCATTGTATATTTTAAATTACTTTAATGTTGAAATTTGTATGTAGTTTAGAAAATGGAAGGTATGGTCTGTTGAGGGTTGGCCTTAATCCTCAAGTAGGTTGGCTTATACTCAATTTCAGGGAGACGACACACATATGCCTAGTAGAAGAACTCAAACAGTAGGCTTTGTAAGGCAAAAAAGCCTATGAATATCATGGAGAATAAGAATTTCAGGCTTTGTTTTTAATATTTATTAATTAATTTATTTGAAAGGCAGAGTTACAGAGAGGCAGAGGCAGAGAAAGAGAGAAGTCTTCCATCTGCTGGTTCACTCTCCAAATGGCCACAACAGCTGGAACTGCATCTATCTGGAGCCAGGAGCTTCCCTCAGGTCTCTCAGGTTGGTGTAGGGACCCAAGGACTTGGACCATCCTCTTCTGCTTTCCCAGGCCATAGCAGAGAGCTGGATCGAAGTGAAGCAACCAGGACTCAAACCAGCACCTATATGGGATGCTGGCACCGCAGGTGGTGGCCCTACCAACTATGCCACATCGCTGGCCCCAGAATTTCCAATTTAACATTTTTTCCTACTTGCATTTCCATTGAAGAAGGGGTTGATGATGAGATGTTAGGAATCTATTATTAAATGAAGGCATGAGGAATCTATTACAGCCCTCCTGCATTACTCCTTCTTTCCAGCTTATGCAGACTGAATTTACAAATGGTTTTGGTGCTTCTATCACACAGTAAATGATTTTTCCAATGTAAGCCATATTTATTCCTATTTTACTCAATGTTAGCATTAAGACTTAATGATAATGCTAACTAAAATTTTTGAAAAATTTAGTTAAAATTACATTTGCATATGAAAGTGGAGACAAACTTACCTAATTTATTCTATTTCTAAATATACGAAAAATTTTCTTGAGGAAACAGGATGGCAGTCAGGTTAGAGAGGGCTAGTTCTTGAAAACGAAGTTGTCATATGTAATCATTTAGGAGCGGCCATCTGGTGGTATTGATGCTCTTCACTCTTCACAATTATTTATATGTTCTGGGTGGCATTTCATTGCTTGGTGTCTTTTGTGGATATATCATACTGTGTACATCCAGTTCCTGAATCACAGTAATAGGCCGATTCCATATTTCAGCTGTTGTGAGTAGCACTGCCATGAGCATGGAATGGAGATATCCTTTTGACGCACTGAAGTCTTATCTTTTGGACGTATACCCAGTAATGGAATTGCGGGATTTTGCTCAGTTCCGTTTTGTTGGAGAGACTCCCATACTATTTTCCATAATGGTGGGGCTAATTTGCCTTCCCACAAAACACTAAAAATTTCACCTGTATTGAAATCCGTGCTACCCTTTTTTATTTTTTGTTTTCTTCATGATAGTTATTCTACCTGGAGTGAGGTGATAATCTTATTCTGGTTTTAACTTGCATTTTTCTGTTGATTAATGATGTGGAGAATTTTTCATGAACTATTGGACACGTGCATGTCTTGTTTTGATATGAGTATGTTAAGTTCTTCAGCCTAGTTTAAAAATTGGTGGTTTTTTTGGGTTTGTTTGTTTTTGTTGTTGTTTGGGGTTTTTTTTTTAGCCCTGGGTTTTTTGAGATAATTGTATAGTCTGGATATTAACTGCTTGTAGAAAACCAGAGGAGAAGTACTGTGTGGCATTGTATTGGGGACAGGTTTTGTTATTTACTTTTTGACATAGAAGCACAGGCTAGACTGGCCTGGGTAGGTGGCTCGGGGCTGCTCCCACACCAGGAATCTGAAGCAGTTTCAGTGGCCGCATCGGGGAAGAGGCCAGGGCCCTGCTGCCCACGTGTGACTCTTGGGGGCTCGGCTGCGATGCCACTTTGTCCTGGGAAGCCCTGCTACATGCCGCTGCACTCTGGGAGCTGGGAGCCCAGCAATGCCCTGCAGGTCTAAGGAGCCTGCCCTGGTCCCTGCACTGGCTGCAACCACCGGAGAATGAAACACCCCCAGATAATAGCACCAGTGGGCTCAGACAAGGTGCTCAGTGATCTCCTGGAGTTCAGCATGATGTTCCTGCTGCCCATGGCCAGTGGAAAGGGCTGGCCTGTCTCCTTGGCCAGCGCACAGTTCAGAGGAGCAGGTCCGGAGAACTGGCCAGGCTCAGGCTCCTGGGATGCTGGCGACCAGAACACCTCCTCCTTCGACCCCGACAAGAGCTACAGTGAAGGACCCACTTCAGTGAGTCCCACGGCAGCCTTTCTTGGTTCACATTCCTGGGACCTGGACCTAGACTTGGAGGCAAGGGAGGCCAGTGGGCGGGTACCCCACCTTCTGGAGAGACACGGCTTTTGGTGGCTTGACTCAGGTCAGGTTCCTGACTGGCGAGAAGGCCCTCCGCAGCCCCGGGCCATTGTCCTTCCTTCTCAGATATCAAGGGTAGCGCCCAGTACAATGCCTCCTAACCTGGCAACCCTTGGGGCAGAGCCTCAGGTGGCCACTGGGCCCACCGACCAAGAATGTCCAGAAGATTCTATTTCTTCTTCCTTCCTCATTGTACCCTCCCACCTCCACCTCAGCTTAAGCGATGACTAAGGCAGGGATGCCTGTGTCTACCCATCTGCCAAGACTCCCTGTAGCACCTGCTCTGCAGCCTTCTACTGGCCAGCCTGCACCCTTCCTTGGAGCTCCAGAGCCCCTCAAACAAGGATGGTTTCAGGCCCATGCTGGGCGGGAGCTCATCCGCCTGCCCCTCTGGATGGGCAGTGGTGATGGGTTTTGAGGCCACAGTGCATTTGGTAGCATGTACTAGGAGCATATGGACTACTAGCCGCATGGAGCCAAGGTCACCAGTGGCCTCCCAGCCATGTCCACCTTCTCAGCGCCCCCATAGCCGTGTATGGTGGCATCTCCAGCAACACACCACCCCTCCCATCAGCGGGACAGACAGCCTCGTCGACTCCCGAGAGACCATGACCACCAGCAGGTATGGTCTCTTATGTTTATTTATGTGTGAGTGTGTGTGTGTGTGATTTTTTAAAATAAGCACTAGTTGATGTTAAAACAGAGAAGGGATTGGTTGTTCTTCTGTCTTAAAAACTATTCATAAGAGAAAGAAGAGAAACAGGCATGCGCCATTTCAAACAAGAACAGATCCCATAGATGGATCAATCCCAGTATTCCTACAGCTCCTGCAAATGACCAGGCTGAAGCTGGGAACCAAGGCCCTGAAGCACAGTTCAGGTCTCCCAAGTGGGGCAGCTGTGAGATAACTACTGGAGTCAGCATCAGCTGCCTCACTGGAACCATGTTTGTAGGAAGCTGGAATCCCAGAATTAAACCCAGGCACTCTCTTATTGGACCTACATAGGCCTCTTCGTAGCCTCTTAACTGTTTGGCTAACCGCTGCAAAGAGGATGGTTCCCCTCCTCTTTCTCCCCTTAGTGAATGCCTATAAGGAATTAGTTCCTTACGTTTTCGCCCTGTAGTTACTAACTCAGTAATGTGCCAAGTACTTTACTGCTGTATTCTATCATTCTAATAATTTTCAAGGTTTCTTTCATAAAAAAGGTTAAAAAGTGGAAAAAAGAATCAGTTAAGGTTTTAAAAATAATTTAATAAAAAAAGAAAAGAGTTCCTCCACTGAACATTTGATCAAATATATGATTCCAAGGTGAATGTGGATGCCTTTCTTGTCCTAATGAAATTGAAACAGTTGGGGCTGTCCTTTTTTTTTGTACAACTGAGATTTGAGAGGCTGATGCCTGTGTCCTCAAAGTATATTTCAGTTGTCCAATGTAGATATGCAAAGATTTCAGGAAATGATAACCTCAGGGAGTAGTGTGTCCCTGGCAGCAGTTTTATTTAGTGGTATTTTAATGAGTGGAAACCATACATGGAAATTGATTGCAGGGAATAACTTATGATTTCCTTGCTTTTAGTAACATACGTATAAAATAATGAAGATTTGATCTATGGTAGCAACTATACAATCGTATATGTGGGCCTGACCTCTTTGATTGAAGCAGCTGCTTCATAGAGATGCAAGTACCTTCATTGAAGCATTGAAGTTAAAAGTCATGTTAGTATTCTTGTCTGCCACTTCTTAAATATATATCATTTAAAAAAAATAAGAAGTATTTATTTGAAAGGCAGAGTTAACAGAGAGGCAGAAGCAGAGAGAGGGAGGTCTTCCATCTGCTGGTTCACTCCCCAGATGGCCACAGTATCTGTGCTGATCTGAAGCTAGGAGCTTCTGCAGGGTCTCCCATATGGGTGCAAGGCCCCAAGGACCCAGGCCATCTTCGACTGCCTTCACAGGCCATAGCAGAGAGCTGGATTGGAAGTGGAGGAGCGGGGACTTGAACTGGTGCCCTTATGGGATGCCAGCACTGTAGGTGGTAGCTTTACCTGCTGTGCCACAGCACCAGCCCCTAAATGTGAATCTTTCTAATTTAAGTATGTTAAGTTTCAGTAAACTATTATTTGATAATTCTGAGAGAAATACAGTGGTTTTTGTACTTGAGTCCTTTCTTTTGACATTTTAAGTACTGTGATCCTGAATGAATTGTGTTGTTGAATACCAGCTATGTCCTAGTGAAGACAGACAATGAATATACAAGTTGAGGGCTGTTATTAACCTGTTACTCACTATGTTGCCAATTCATCTTGTAATTGGTGTTCTTTTGCATGTGTTTTTGTCTGTCACTACAGCTAAAGAAGTTAACAGGTCATGGCATGCTTAACAAAAAGACAACAGGCAGATACAAAAGCTATCCAGCATCTTTGGGCACCCATTGAGATCATAAGGAACCAGAAGCAAATTGTCAGCATTGACCGTATTACAAGGTAAGTAAAGCAAAAATATCCTGTAATATTTCTTGTAAGGCTCTCCAAAATGCCTGTCTTTTCTGGTAGCCTACATGTGTTAGAGCTGAAGTCACTTTTTTGTCTTGCAGAAATACACTGTTGTTCAGAAAACAAACACAGCAACACACATAAGTAACCTGTATTTATTCACTTTTTATAAAAATACTATAAATACTATTTATAATTTCTTATTAGCTATCATTTTTTTCTTTTTTTTAGCTTTTATTTAGTAAATATAAATTTCCAAAGCACAGCTTATGGATTACAATGGCTCCCCCCCCCATAACTCCCCTCCCACCCGCAACCCTCCCATCTCCCGCTCCCTCTCCCATTCCATTCACATCAAGATTCATTTTCAATTCTCTTTATATACAGAGATGAATTTAGTATATATTAAGTAAAGATTTCAACAGTTTGCACCCACACAGAACATTAAGTGTAAAATACTGTTTGAGTACTAGTTAAGCTATCAAGAATTTTTAACACTTGGCAACTTTAACATTTGCGGAGTGTTAAAGAAAAGTGATAGTAATACATGTCTTTGAATATTTCTGATTAAAGAAGTATTTACTCGGTCTTATTTTGTTAGGGGTTGCTTGTTGAATTTTAGCAAATATCAACATTAACATATTTTAATGATCTTTTTTGTTTTTTATCTGTAAATGGGATGAGCTGAGTTATATATAGTTTTTATACATTATATATAGTTATATATATTTTAGGTTTGTTTATTTATTTGAAAGAGTTAGAGAGAGGGAGAGACAGAGATCTTTCATCTGCTAGTTCATTCCCCAAGTGACCCCAGTAGCCAGGGCTGGGCCAGGCTGAAGCCAAGAGCCAGAAGGTTCTTCTGTGTCTCCCACGTTGGTCGCAGGGGCCCAAGCACTTAGGCCTCCCTCTGCTGCTTCCCTGGCCATCAGCAGGGAGCTGAATTGGCACGGGAGTAGATGGGAGCCAGCACACATATGGGATATCGGCATTGAAGCAGCAGCTTAAACTGCTATGACAAAAGGCTGGCCCCATATACTTTTAGATTTCTAGGTCTTCCTTTAATTCCTGGAATTAAACTTGGTATAGAGTTCGGATATTTGAACATATTAATGTATTAGTATTTATTAATTTATATTTAATAGTAGACCATATTTTAGTACTCCTATGGAAAACTTTTTCTATTTTTTTTTTTGACAGGCAGAGTGGACAGAGAGAGAGAGAGAGAGAGAGAGAGAGAGAGAGAAAGGTCTTCCTTTTGCCGTTGGTTCACCCTCCAATGGCCGCTGCGGCTGGCAACCTGCAGCCAGCGCACCGCGCTGATCCGATGGCAGAAGCCAGGTGCTTCTCCTGGTCTCCCATGGGGTGCAAGGCCCAAGCACCTGGGCCATCCTCCACTGCCTTCCCTGGCCACAGCAGAGAGCTGGCCTGGAAGAGGGGCAACCGGGACAGAATCCGGCGCCCCAACTGGGACTAGAACCCAGTATGCCACGCCGCGAGGTGCAGGATTAGCCTATTGAGCCGTGGCGCCAGCCCCTATTTTTTTCTTTTAAGTTGCTATTCCAGTTTACTCCCCAAATGCTGGCAACGCGTGGGTGTCGTGGGAGAGTGGGGACGCTCAGTTTGTCTGCGGGCAGCAGAGAAGGATACACTGGCGGTAGCCGCGACTTTGGGTAAGTGTCTGGCCGTCAGTGAAGAAATGCAGGTATGTACCATCGGTGACCTTGGGGCTCCCCGGTCCCCCACTCCCCTTGGTGAGAGACACTTCCACTTCCCTGTCTGCTTGACCCCCAGCTCAGCTGTCCCTCCCCTTCCCTGCGGCCAGGTACACTCACCGTTTGTTGACACCCCGTAAGGAGTAAGGAGAGTGGAGTCTGCCCAGCAGTCCCAAGTACACGGCCCGGCGCTCAGTGATCCAGCGGCAAAGCACTGGCCCGCTAAGAAAGTTAGAGAAAACCTGGGCTGGCTGCGGCCTCGTCGGCGTGGGAGTGGCATCCCATGCAGCCTAGGCTTTTGCATTGGTGCCTGTGGGGTGCCTGTGTGCATGAGGCCTTGGCGTTGGTAGTATCCGCAGAACCGGCGGGGAAGCACAGTTCAGTGGCCAGCCACGGAGAGAAGGATGCGGTGGCGACAACTTGGGCAGTGTTGGGTGGTTGGCCAGGAAGAGCAGGTGTGTACCACCAGTGGCGGTGGTGCATGTTGGCCAGCAATGGCTAAGCAGGCAGTGGTGGCAGCCGTGAAGCATCAGGGGCGGGGAAGCAGAAGACTTCGGTGGTGGCTGCCTATCTGGCAGCAGTGGGGAACCAAGGGGCGGCAGTGGCCGCAGGTCTGTGTCCTCCAGCAGGGGCTTCAGTGTTGGTAGCAGAGGCCTTGGAGGCATCAGCGTCAGCCTTGGATGGGGAGTCATGTGCAGGGAATCACAGTTCCGCGGCGGGCAGTGGAGAGGAAGGACGGAGCAGCAGTGGCGACTCCATAGCCTGTGGCCATCTGCGAGGCAGCACAGGTCTGCATCTGCAACCCATAGCACAGTGGCAGTGAGGTTGGCAGTGGGGAAGCATCCGGCGTCCTGGGTGGGGAAGCCTGGCTCAGTGTTCCTGTCGGTGAGGATTGCGGCATTCTGGGCGGGCAGGGGAGCAGAAGTCTTCAGCGGCGGGAACCAGGCCGTGGCGGCAGCTTTGCTCAGTTCCGTGTTGGCCGCAGCAGTGGCAGCTTCAGCGTCTGGGTGGGTAGCGGTGTGGGTGTGGGCATCAGCGTCCTGTGGGGCATCATGGGCAGGGAAGCGCAGTTCGGCGGTGGGCAGCGGAGAAGAAGGATGAGGCAGCAGTGACTCCGCGAAGCATGGGGTGGTCAGCGACAGGGACACATTGAGCAGCCAGGGTTAAGTAGGTGGTGGCAGTGACCCGTGGGGCGGTTTTGGTTGTTGGTGGGGAAGCATGGCTCTAAGTCTGCCTTGCTGAAGTGTGGGGCTTCCTAGGCAGGGAGGTGTAAGTCTATGGTGGCGGCAGCAACACAGAGGGCAGCTAGGGAGCACCAGGTGGCGGGGGAGCTGGTGAGAAGAGAGGCAGCGGCGCTGAACTGTAGTTCCTCATGGGCGGCGGCAGCAGCGGTGCCTTGGAAGTGTGAGGCGGTGTAGGCTGGGAAAGGTGAGTCTGCGTTGGTGGAGCATGGGGCGTCGTGGGCAGGGACATGCAGTTTGGAGGTGGCATTGACTGTGGCAGTGTGTTGGGTAGTGCAGAGAAGCAGGCAGCAGCAGAGAGGAAGTGGCGAAGAAGCCTCAGGCCATGGGCGGGGAAGTGTGGGGGACCTTGGAGCCAGTGGGCCTCTCAGGTTTTCATGGCCTGCACACAGAGATGCTCCCCATACCCCTGCCTTTGCATCATGGCGTCCAGAGGAAAGGGAGGGTGAGGAGTCAATATTCTTTGGGTGCTAGTTATCCACGGCCATTGCCTGGCAGTCAGCTTTTCACCTGGGGACAGGCTGCCTGCTAGCAGTGAGTTCCCTGCATTATCTATCTGGGAACCGCCAGCTTCCAGAGTTGATGATCCTGGTCGTGCTGGGTTGAGAGTGTCCAGGTGTTGTCAGTGTGGATGGAGAGCCAGATGGCGGGTGTGCCAGGACCATTCTCTCTTGCCTGGAGGTTGTGGTCCACAGCATTGAGCTGGCTTTGTTATTTGGGTGCTGATGAGACTGTGGCTACAAGTTGTGGTAGGAGTGAACATCCATTTCAAGTTGCAACCGCAGTGTCTGACAGGGCCCTCACTTTTCGTGGAGGGTCTGGGAAGCAGCAGCCAGCACACAGACGATGGGTTGCACCCTGGGAGAGTGGCTGGGCACTCCTGTAATCCTGCTGGGACAAAATGTTGTCTGGTGGTATAGTTTATGTATTTTAATTATTGATTTTTTGTCATTTCCAATAAAAACTCTTACCTTGGTTTTAATAAATTAAAAGGAATAATTACCAGTGCATTCTAGAATATTTTTAAATTGATGGAATAGGCAGATATATTTGAAATATTCTTGTCTTAGATGATTTACAGTGTGGAGGATTTTCCCTATTCTCACAGAGTTTGAGTTTCTTTTTTATTTTATTTATTTATTTTTTTTTTGACAGGCAGAGTGGACAGTGAGAGAGAGACAGAGAGAAAGGTCTTCCTTTTCCATTGGTTCACCCTCCAATGGCCGCCGTGGCCGGCGCGCTGAGGCCGGCGCACCGCGCTGATCCGATGGCAGGAGCCAGGAGCCAGGTGCTTTTCCTGGTCTCCCATGGGGTGCAGGGCCCAAGCACCTGGGCCATCCTCCACTGCACTCCCTGGCCACAGCAGAGGGCTGGCCTGGAAGAGGGGCAACCGGGACAGAATCTGGCGCCCCGACCGGGACTAGAACCCAGTGTGCCGGCGCCGCTAGGCGGAGGATTAGCCTAGTGAGCCGCGGCGCCGGCCGAGTTTGAGTTTCTTTAAATTTTTTTATGTGACTAATGTGGAGAGAAAATTTAAGATTATCAAGGGGTGTTTTTTGGTTATTACTGATGTCATTTACTATTTATTTCTGTTGACATGAATTGTTACTAAGCAGACATATATTATTAACCAGTGAAAAAGGATTGTTTTTGGCCTGTACTCATATTATGAAATCAGGACTGGACTTCAATTAGGCATTACAAATTAAGAGATTGGAGAGGAAAACTTGTCATAATTGTTATATTATGCTAAATGAAGGGAAAGGAAGATATGCAAAAAAAATCCAAGGGAGTTTTCCTTTAGTTTTGAAAGATCACCTATTACTAGCTTTAGGCTTTTTAACAGCCTTTGGGTATCATTCGTCAGTGCTAAAAGCTTTCTTGGGGGCACACATTTGGTGTGGGAGTTAAGTCAGTCCTTGGGATGTCTGTGTCTTGTGTTACAGTGCCAGGATTTGAATTCTGGATCCATCACCAGTTCCAGCTTTTCTGGCAGTGTGTGTTCTGGGAGACATCAGGTGATGGCAAAAGTATCTGGGTCCCTGTCACCTACATGAGAGACTGAGTTCCTTGCTCCTAGCTTCATCCTGACCAAGTCCTAGCTGTTTGCAGGCATTTGAGGTGTGAGGGAGTAGATAGGAGGGCTCTCTTTGTCTTTGAAATCACTAAAGTTAACATTTTTCAAAAATGTGATTTTTATATTGAAAATTTTATTTCAGAAGCAGATACTGATACATACCCGCACACACACACACACACAATGCAAGAAACAGATATAAAGAGGACTCCCATCTGTTGATTCACTTCCTAATTCCCACAACTACTGGTCCTGAGACTGGCTGAGGTGAGGAGTTGGGAACTCATTCCATGTTTCCCACACGGGTGATGGGTGCCCAAACACTTGAGCCATAACCATTTCTCTCTAGGTCCATAATACAGGAAGCTAGAGTCAGGAGCCAGAAACAGGTACTTGATTTCTTGAGCTATCACAACTGCCTTATAAGTCCACATTAATAGGAAGCTAGAGTCAGGAGCTGGATGTGGATACTTAACCCAAGTACTTGTAGTGTGGAATGAGGTAACTTTAATTGGCATGTTAACCTAGGTTTCAAAGTTTTTTCTAGTGACATCATGTGTAGTTTTTTTTAAAGATTTTTATTTATTTATTTGACAGGTAGAGTTACAGACAGTGAGAGAGACAGAGAGAAAGGGCTTCCTTCCGTTGGTTCACTCCCCAAATGGCCGTCATGGCCGGAGCTATGCCAATCCGAAGCCAGGAGCCAGGTGCTTCTTCTGGTCTCCCATGCAGGTGCAGGGGTTCAAGCACTTGGGCCATCCTCCACCGCCCTCCCAGGCCACAGCAGAGAGCTGGACTGGAAGAGGAGCAACCAGGACTAGAACCCGGTGCCCATATGGGATGCTGGCGCCGCAGGTGGAGGATTAACCTAGTGCACTGCTGCACGGGCCCCATCATATGTAGTTTATGTACCATACTGTTTATAGTTAATATGTTTCTGTATCTGTTATTTACTTAATGTACCTCATTTTCTTAGTTCTATATTGAGTCTTGCAATTCTTTTTTGCAAATAGGTAAGCAGTGATGTAGGGAACAAATTAATGTGCATCATTTTTCTTTGTATTTTCTTTCATTTTAATTAGTGTTTCACAGACTCAGTGTGCTTTGTAGACACAGTTGTAAGAACTTAATGATAGTCCCTTCCTCCCTCCACCTTATTTTCTTGCACTGTGTTTCCTTCTCCCTTTTCTTTGTCTTTGGTTTAGTTTTTGAGAGAGCCAATTTTCAAATTAAATTACAATAAAAAGGCTTACTACTTTAACAAATAAGTTTAACAAGTAAAATTAAAATGATACCAGTTTAGTGAGAATATTGACAATGACTGTAAACTGTAGTTGAATACTTATGCAGTAAATTTTAAAGTAATTACAGATCATTAAAACTGTGGTACTTTAAGATTGTTAACTATTGGTTTCACAAAGTTTTACAAAGCTGTATTTGCAGTAATACTGATACACACAACCCTTTCTTCTTTTTTTTTTTCCCTAAATTCATATAAGGGGGAACATGTGGTATTTGTCTTTCTGGGTCCAGCTTATTTCACTCAACATGATGACGTGATGTGCTCCAGTTGTGTCCATTTTGCTGTAAATAGTAGAATTTCATTCATTTTATGGCTGGGTAAGATTCCATTGTTTATGTATACCACATTTTTTTACCCATTCATCTAATGATGGACACCTTGGTGGGTTCCAGATTTTGGCTGTTGTGGACAGTGCTGCTAAAAACATGATGCTGGTATCTCTTGGATAGCTTGTGTTCAAGTATTTTGGTATATACACAGTACTGTGATGTGGAAAATCTATTTCTGATTTTAAAACACATCTCATCTCCACATTGTTTTCCACAATGGCTAAAATAGTTAAGATTTCTCCCAGCAGTGTTTAAGTGTTCTTTTTTCACCATATCCTTGTCAGCATTTGTTACTGTGTGTTTTGGATTTTATCCATTCTGTTATGGGTGAGGAGATACCTCGTTGTAGTTCTGATTTCATTTCCCTGAAGTCTAGAGGTGAGCATTTTATTTCATATATTTGTTGTCCATTTGCATTTTCAATCTCCTTTTCAAAAACTTCCTGTAAGCATTGATGTTGTTTTTGACTTTTTAAGTTGTTGATATATTCAAGATATTAATCCTTTGTCAGATAGATGCTTTGCAAATTTTTTTTGCATTCTTTTGGATATCTGACCACTTCTGTTATTTCCTTTGCTTCTGAGTTTGATACAATCTCATTTACTTAATTTTGTTTTTGTTTCCTGAACTGTGGGGATCCTGTCCATGAAGGTGTTCCCTATACTGATGTCATTGAGTGTTTCCCTTACATTTTCTTTTAGCAACTTCAAAATATCAGGGCTTAAATTAGGTCTTTGATCTTTGTTCAGTTGATTCTTGTATGTGGTGAGAGATATGGATCTAATTTCATTCTTCTATGTACATGCATCCAGTTTCGACAGCACCATTTTTGAGGATATTATCATTAACTCCGCTGTGTGGTCAGAGCACTTTTGTCATAAGTCAGTTGACTATTTGTATGTGGATTGATTTTGGGACTCTTTCTTCTATTCCACTGAGCTGTTAATTGGTTTTTATGCCAATAACAAGTTGTTTTAATTACTATATCTTTGTAGTATGCTTTGAAATTAGGGATTGTGATGCCTCCAGTTCAGGTTCTCCTGTTCAAGGTCATTTCCGCTCTTTGTGGTCTTTTGTGATTCCATATGAATTTTAAGATTGTCCTAACTCTGTAAAGAATGCCATTGGTATTTTGATAGGGATTCCATTGAGTCTGTAAATTACTCAGGCAGTATATACATTTTAATTGTACTGATTTTTCCTATGCATGAGTAAGGAATATCTTTCCTGTTTTGTATCCCCATGGTTTCTTTCATCAATGTTTGATAGTTTCGGTTGTAGGAATCTTTCACTGCTTTGGTTAAATTTATTCCTAAATATTTGATTTTTTGGTTTCTATTATAAATGGGATTTCTTTCTTGAATTCTCTTTCTGAGAGTTCACTAGGGGCCTCCACTGCTAGCAGCTCCTGTATCCCATTATGGGTGCTGGTTCATGTCCTGGCTGCCCTACTTCTGATCCAGCTCTATGCTAAGGCACTTTGGAAAGCAATGGAAGATGGCCCAACTCCTTGGTCCCTTGCACCCATGTGGGAGGCCCAAATAAAACTCCTGGCTCCTGGTTTTGGCCTTGCCAAGTCCCAGGCCCAGCACCAGCCCCAGCACCAGCCGCAGCCATCTTGAGAGTGAACCAGCTTGTGGAAGATGAATCTCTATCTCTGTCTCCTCTCTTCCTCTTTCCTTTCTCTGAGTAGATCTGGCTTTCAAATAAATTTAAAAAACTCTTTCAAAAAAGCTACTGTTTTTGTATGTTTATTTTGTACATGCAGGTTTACTGCATTGGGTTATTTCAAAGTTCTAGTTCTTGCAGTGATAAATTTTTATTTCCTCCACTTGGTTTATTCTGATGTTAAAGCTATTGATTATATTTTTTATTTCACTGATTGAGGATATAATGTCCAAAATTTCGGATTGGTTCTTCTCAGTGAAATCTAACTTCTTAACTTGTTGAATTCCTCATTTCTTCAGGCTGTCTGTATTCTCTTGCATCCCATTGAGCTTCCTTGTACTTACTACTTTTAATCCTATGTCTGTCATAGATTTCCTTCAGTCATGATCTAAATCTGGAGGATTATTGTGGTTTTTTTTGGAGTTGTTATGCTACTTTGCATGTCTCCTATGTCCTTATGTTTACGTCTGCCCATCTTGTGTATTTGTCGCTTCATCTTTATGGAATAGTTTCCATTGTAAAGGAATGGTTTATCCAGAATATACAGGGTATCACTTGGCTTGTTGCTCTGGTTTGGATCAAGATGAGGCCAGGTATGTATAGTCTCTGAGTAATTTCTTTTTGTCTTAATATCAGCAATGTCTGTAAGTAACACAGTGAATTAGTCCTCTGCAGTTTGTAGGAATAGAAGTGTGGCTTTGAGATGAATAAGGGTTTCCTTGGGTGTGTACCTTTAGTCCACTTGGAGTTCAGTGTCAGTTTTTCTGCCAAATATGATAGCCAGGGCCTTATTCTTGGTGCTGAGAGAGAGAGGTGTGGCCACCTCCTTGTCCTGCTGGCAAGCCAGAGTGATGCCTGGGCTTGGGCACTGATTGCTGTGCCTCTAAGATGGTGTGATGCAGATGGACCCTTCCTCTGATCCTGCTAGAAGAGTCCAACTCTTGCTGTGGCTTATGATACCAACAGTTGTAGTCCTAGGATAGGAAATGTGAACTGGATGTGCTCTAGTCCTACAGGGTAATTAGAAGGTTTACAGGAGATTTTCCTCTGGAGGGTATGAATCCAGAGATTTGGAACACAGGTAGCTTCTTCCCTATGTCCACTGAATAGATCACAGTGGCATAGAGAAAATTAGAATGAATTGTTACAGTCCTCATATTTCAGGGTATATTGGAGTCATTACCCAGATCATCCAGGGAGTGAATTTTCCTGTGGGCTGCTTCAGGTGTTAATGCCCAGAAGCTAAGGTGACTCTCCCTTGCATACATGGAGTGTTTGAGCATAGTTCTGGGCCTAATGCCCAAAAGCTCCCTTGGTTGCAAGATACAGTGGAATGTGTCCTTTGCCCCACACATTGCCCTGACTCTGACTATGATGCTGGGTAGAAGATCAGAGGCATGCTGCTTGATTTTTCACTGTGGAATTTGGCACTCCGTGGGATTGGGGTAGGAAAAGGAAGTGAGGCGGTTCCCCTGTTGTATGCCCGACTGTTGCTCAGATCCCAGTCAGCTCTCCAGGCTGAAGTAAAAGTGAGTGGGTCTTCCCTGCCTCTTGCTCTAACCCTGCCTTTTAAATAAATCTTTTTTAAAGGTAGGGGGCAGCACTGTTGCATAGTGGATAACGCCATTGGCTGCAGTGCCGTCATCCCCTCTGGGTGCCGGTTCGAGTCGCTGCTGCTCCAATTCTGATCCAGCTCTCTGCTGTGGCATGGAAAGCCGTAGGAGATGGCCTGAGTTCTTGGGCCCCTACATCCAGGTGGGAGACCCAGAGGAAGCTCCAGCTTCCAGATTGGCCCATCTCCAGCTGTTTTGGAATCAAGGTAATGCTGGCCTCATTGGCTGAGTTTGGAAGAATTCCTTCCTCTCTGATATTTTAGGAGAGTTGAAGAACTCATGCTAGTTGTTAATTAAAAATTTGGTCAAGGAGTTGGCATCTGGCATGGCAATTAAGACATTGCTTGGGGTGCCTGCATCCTGTATAGGAGTGCCTGAGTTTGACTGCTGCTTCTGGCTTCTGATTCTCACTCCCTGGTAGGCAACAGGTAATGGCTCAACAAGTTGGGTCACTGCCACCCACAGGGGGCACTGATCCAGCCTTGAGCATTTGAGCATGTCGTTGTTTATAACAGTCCGTAATGTCCTTTGTCTTTCTGTGATATCAATGTAATATCTCCTTTTCATTTCTTATTTTTTAAAAAGGACTTATTTATTTATTTGAGAAGCAGACAGTACTCCCTGGGGCTGTGGGCGCTGGGTTGATTGTAGAAAAGCATGGCCAGATGTTGGCATAAAGACAGGAAGAGACTCAGGAAAATGAAGTCTACAGATCAGAAGATGTGAGGTCACTTCCTACACTTCAGCTCCCCAGGGTCAGACAGTGCTCTGAGCTGCCCATGAGGGAGGGTGCCCTGGGCAGATCCATCTGAGTGGGGGCAAGAGCACAGGCTGATGGCAAGCTGGGCAGTGTCAGTGGGGTGCTAAGAGCAGGAAGCTGGGCCCAGCCATCCACACCTCAGGGAGCCAGTCTTTCACTCACCCTGGCACTCCTAATGGCATCTTCCCAGGAACATGGCTGTTGGAGCCAAGGGACCTGCCCTCAACAAACCAGACTCACCTCCCTCCCCATGAAAGGGCCCAAGTACAAATGCCAGGAACCATAGGGCCGCCCTAAGCTCATCCAAACCAGCTCCAGAAACAACACAGCCCTCACATCAGCCCACCTAGATCGTGGCTCTGACAAATTGGCACCCATCAGTCTTCAGAAAAGTCCACAGTGAACAAGGGCATCGACAGAGGAGAGAACACTACCCTGAGAGACACCTGGGGAGGCCCTACCACCATGCTCACTCCTCCCTGGCTTTGTGCTTTTCCCTGCTCCATTCCCCACATGCTTCCTGGAGTTGCCTTCAAAATAAACTACCTGTCCCAAGTCTGTCTTACATAGGCAGAAGGTGAGAAGAGACAAAATGGCACTCACCTGCTTTACCCTTGTGTGGTAATTCCTTGAGCAGGGGCAAAGCCACTGGATCAACTTCACCACCAGGACAAGACGCAACTCAAATCCACTGCCACCATTGGGAGACTCTAGAATTTCCGTGCCTCATGAAGGCTAGGCGGTAAAGATACCTATGCATCAGATGTACCTCCTGGCATTCCACCTCTGGGCTCAGGCCACAACACGTGTCTCCCTCACTCAAATCCACTCTAAAGCTGGCTCCCTGGCCTGGATGCTTAGCAAAACTAGCACTATGGAGGGGGCACGGCCCACAGAGGCCAATCAGCAGCTGTCAGGAAGGCAGGAAAACAAAGGATCGAGAAAGACACTGCACGCTAGGGCCCTGGGATAGCTCAGGTTATATGACCCAGCCAAAAATCCCCGGGTGTCAGCCAGCTCCAGAAACACCTGGCCCAGGGTCACCACCCTCCCCCGCTGCCAGGCTTCCACAGAGACCCCAGGCCTGGCCTGGATGGGCAGCACAGGTTACCCACTGCCCAGCCACTAACTCCCTCTTTGTGAGTCACAGGTAGCTTAGGTTTGGCCACCATGGACCCTTCTGGGTGCAGCTACTGTGTTTCAAGAATAGAACAGAAAGAGGCCAGCAGCCTGGCTCTAGGAAGGGTAGGTGAGACCACCCCTCTGCCCTGACACCTGGCAGCTGCTTCCCTCCTGATACCAGTGGAGCCAAAGTTGGGGGGTGGGTTCAGTAGACACAGCCCTGGGCCTGGCTCGCCCTACCCAGCAGAGCCACAGGAAAAGTTCAGGTCCTCTCAAAACTTGGCACAGTCCAGCCATGAGGGAGGGACAGAAAAGAGGGTAAATCTGTACAGGCCCTGCCTCTGCTGCTCCCCAGGCAGACGGGCTCCTTTGGGCTTTCTTTACTTATTTTTTTTAAAGATTTATGAATTTATTTGACAGGCAGTTACAGAGAGGCAGAGGCAGAGAGGGAGAGGTCTTCCATCTGCTGGTTCACTCCCCAATTGGCCACAACAGCCAGAGCTGTGACCAGGAGCCAGGAGCTTCTTCCAGGTCTCCCCTGTGGGTACAGGGGCCCAGGAACTTGGGCCATCTTCCACTGCTTTCCCAGGCCATAGCAGAGAGCTGGATTGGAAGTGGAGCAGCCGAGATTCGAACTGGTGCCCATATGGGATGCTGGCACTGCAGGCAGCGGCTTTACCTGCTACGCCACAGTGCCAGCCCCTCTGGGCTTTCAAGCCCCTCTTTCCAGGCCCAGGGTACCTGGGCAGTGATATCTGGGGAAGTTGTTTTACTCCCCAGAGCTGAGATACTGTTCCAGCCCTTCTGCTTGAGGGACATCTGGCCGCTCCATTTCCCTCACATGTCTGAGGCACAAGGCAAGCAGAGTCTCTACAGGGCCAAGAGGGCTGGTGGAACTGCAGTTCTTGCTGTCATGGCTGCCACGCCGTGGAGGCCAAAGGGCAGGAGATCTGGCGCTGGAGAGGATCCACAGCCTGGCAGCTTCAGCACCACCGCCTGGGACCCCCACTAGCTCCTATAGTGCGGGCGGGGCAGACTCTGACCACAGCCAGGGCTTAGGGGGAGGCATGACAGATGGGGCGGATGGAGCCCCCGCAGGCCCTCTGGCTCCATCTGCCTCCTTGTCTGCCCCCAGAATAAAGCAGCGGGCCTGGGTCTCACTGGGCAGAACCAGGCACGCGCAAGAATCCACCTCTCAAAAGAAGCCATCTGCTGGCTCCCCAGGAGAAGCCCCTTCCCCCAAACATGTGCTGCACCCTGCTAGAATTGGACTGCCTGGAGCAGTGACCTGAGCCCAGAGAGGGAGGCATCTCGGTGCCACAGAAATGCCCCAACTGGGGCTGACGGGGGTTGGGGAGGTGAGGGGCTGTGCCAGAGGGAAGCGATGGCATCCGTGGTGGTCATCGTCTCCCCTGCTGCCGGCTCACCACTTGTTTACTGGTGGCTGAGCGCGCCAGCCCCAGAAGCCAGTGGAGGGGCCAGCAGCAGGTCGAGGCCGCCCCCTACCTGTCACATCCCCGCAACCATGTGCCTGAGCCCAGGGGAGAGGGGCACGTGTGGCCCATGGGTGAAGCCTCACCAGGGCCCAAGCCACCTGGACACACAGTCCACTATCTCCTGAGCCCAGGGGAAAGCTGTGGGGCTGCCCTGCTGGGAGGGGGCGGCCGTGCTCCCTGGGGGGCACCCCCCTTCCCATTTCCTGGCCCTCCCTCTGCCTAGTTCTGCTGAGTCCAGGCCGCAGGAGAAAGTGGTGCAAGCAGCACAGCCCATGGCCCAGAGGACGGGTTCACAGCCAACCAGGAGTGAGTGCAGGGGCCGCCTCAGAGGGGGAGGGGCTTCTGGGCGGAGTCTGGAGGAAGAGGAAGGAATGTCCGGGAGCGGAAGGGGCGGGGCTTAGCCTGGTGCGCATGCACGGCAGTTGTTGTGCGACAGTTATTCTGAGCTGAGAGGGGAGAAACCGCGAAGCTCCCGTGTTACATGGTGGCCAGACTGCCACATTTCTGCATATTTTGCTGCAAAGGTGGCTGAAAGCCCCTGACAGCCTTCCTTATGGAGAAATTTTTCTCCTGGTCTGTTAGGAAGTTTGAGAGAAAGCCTGCTTGGACTGTTACTGAGTTCGAGAAAAAACACTTGAAGAGGCGGCCGCACTTTGGATACCGCCTGCTTTACTGGGAGCTTGGTGCCATTCACAGAGCTGCCAGCGCGGGCAATGTGGGCGCAGTGGAGAAAATCCTGGGTTGTAGAAGAAGCGGTGTGGATGACGTGGACCACAAGAGCAGGTACTGGAGGGTGGACAGCAGGGCCCAGTGCAGGAAGCCCTCGCCAGGCTCCCCTGCTTGCTTCCCTGGACACCAGTCCATGTTTATGTACACAAGTCTAGATCCACGTTGTGATACACATGATCAAAAAGATAACAAGAAAATTTCCATAATCTCTCAACCCCTGGGTTAAAGTCTGAGTAAACCCAATACCTGTTTGATGTCAGTTCACACCTGCGTGTACATGGGATTGTAGAAGGAAACCTTGGCATGAGAGAACTCATGTTTACCAAAAAGTGAGCTTTCAGTTTTATCAGTCTTACATGTGCCAAACAAAAATATCAAAGTTTAAAAATTTTGAGTTACACATTCTACTTGTCATTTACTGCTCTGCTAACACTCATTTGTAATGTAGGAAGTAATGAGGTGCTGCTTTAAATGTAAACATGTGCTGTTTTTAGAAATTAATCAGGTTTCTGACAGTTGAAAGGGCAAATGAATTGGAAATCCAAAAACATGAAAAAAAATTTAGAACTTGATACTGGTTACATTTAATATTCATAAGAAAACAAAGATTACTTACACATGAAATACTTCTTAAAGGAGGAAAACTAGATTTTTATAACACAAAGCTAAATTTCTGGTAGAATTAAAAGTTGTAAATAAACAATGTGAGAAAAATTTCAGAACAAAACACAAATGTGGAGCAATAAATTTTTTAGTGGCCAAAGACTTAAGACTGAAGTCAAAAGCAAACATTCTGGGGTGAACAGTTCAGCACAGTGGGTGAAGTCACTGCTTTTGGATTTTGGTGTCTCATAGCTGAGTACAGGTTGGAGTCCTCCCTACTTTGCTTCTGATCTGACCCCCTGAGCTTTGGCCAGGCCCGTTGTTGGCTGTTGTGGGCATTTGGGGAATGAATCAGTTAATGGCAGCTCTTTGTACCTTTCCTCCTCTCCCTTTCACTCTGCCTTTTAAATAAGCAGTTTTTAAGGAATTACTCTGAATATTTGCTTAGGAAAATAAAAATAAAACTTCCTGTGTATCTGGATGAAAATAACAAAACAATATATCTTCAAAACATTTTTACAACAAGTATATTTCAGGTGAAAAAAAAATGGATCTTCATTTTACAGAAATCTGTGCAAAGCCGGAAAACAACGCTGAACTTAATTTTAAATTGGGATATGTATGTGTTGTAGGTATACAAGTGATCCGTGGACATAGAAAACAGTATTCAGTGTCTCTGGTGAGAAAAAGAATTTAATTTGAAAGATGAATGAAATGCTACATTCCATCCACATAGTTTATGATAATGAATATCAATATTAGGGGTAAAGGTCAAATTGCTTGTGACTTTTTATATTGAGAATTTGGTTCTAAGTACTATGTCACTTTTTTTCAAGATTTATTTATTTACTTGAAAGAGTTATGGTGGGGGAGAGAGAGAGAGGCGGGGGGGGTCTTCCATCTGCTGGTTCACTTCACAATTGGCCACAATGGCTAGAGCTGTGCCAGTCCTAAGGCAGGAGCCAGGAGCTTTCTCTGGGTCTCCCACGTGGAAGCAGGGACCCAAGGACCCAAACCATCTTCTGCTGCTTTCCCAGGCCATAGCAGAGAGCTGTATCAGAAGTGGAACAGCTGGGACTCAAACTGGCACCCATATGGGATGCTGGAACTGCAGGTGGTGGCTTTACCTGCTACACCACAGTGCCAGCCCCCTGTGTCACATTTGAAAAATGCATATGCCCACCACCCTTCAATTTCATTCTTTTAAAATAACTTTTAGAGGTAGGCATGCCATTTGTTTCTCTTATAACTGCTTAAAATGGCCATATGTTAAGAAGAACCTACATAATGGGCCTATAAATTATGGCACATTCATAGATTGCATTGATAGGTGACCATTAAAGGTGGGGAGTCCCACAGATGCATGTGGAAATACAAATATGTAGGCAATCTGTATAACAAGTGAGAAAAGTGTTTATACATACACACAAATTGTGGACTGTGTTAGCCAACAAAATGTGATTAAAATTGTCACTTATAGGTATTTGAATTCTTGTGAAATTTTCTTTATCTTGTCATTTCCAGAATGATGTAGACACTAGTTAAATTTTTAATATTATTGAGATTAAAGAATTACTTTGTTTTTAAACATGTTTGTAATGTTAGCTGTCTCTTCCAAACTATAGAACTTTTAGAAACTAAAATTTAATGCCAGTCATATGGCTAGAGTTGCCATAAATGTGTTTTTATATGCTATTTTGCGCTTATTGTTAGGCACCATGGATTGTGTGATCAGTAGGTATCAATGAGCCATTTTTTCTGTTTTATAAAAACACTTTATATAAAGATAACACACTTCATGTATTTCATATATACAATGTTAAGAACATAATGGTACTTCCCACCCTACCCTCCCTCCTTGCCTGACTCCTACCCTCTCTCCTACTTTCTTATTTTTCTTTTAATTTTTACAATGACCAAGTTTCACTTCACTTTGTAATCACAAGCTTAACCTTCCACTAAATAAAGAATTCAATAAGTAGTAAGTGGAAAAACAATGTTTTCTCAGGAATATAGATAAGGGCTATATGCAATCAAATCTAAAAATGTCGATTTCACTCATATGCCTATTTTGTACTCTGTATGTCAGTTACCACAAATCCAGGAAAATGTTTTAGTTGCTTGTTGGGACTGGTGTATTTCCCTAAGCTTAATGATCTCCAACTGCATATTGTTGTGAAAGACAGGATTTCATTTTTATGGTTAAATAGTATTCCATCATGGTTACATAGCACACATTATGTGGTCATCAGTTTATGTACATCTGGGTTGATTCCATATCTTAGCTATTGTGAGTTGAGCTACTATAAACATTGGGTTACAGATAACTCTTTCATATGCTGATTTTACTTCCTTTGGGTAAATTCTCTGGAGTGGAATAGCTGGGTCATATTGCATTACTATTTTTAGATTTTTGAGAAATATTCTGACTGTCTTCCTTAATAGTTGTGCTAATTTACGTTCCCATCAACAGTGTATTCGGGTACCTTTTCCCCACACTCTCACAAGCATTTTTTGTATTTTTTGATTTTTGGATGAACACAATTCTAACTAGGGTGAATGTGGAATTCATTGGCCTTCCCCTGATGCCTAGCGATCCTGAGCATTTTTTCATGTGTTTGTTGTCCATTTGTATTTCATGCTTTGAAAAATGTCTATTAATTCTTCTGCCCACTTCTTAACTGTATTTTCTGTTTTGTTGTTGTTGAGTTTCTTGAACTTCGTATGTATTTTGGATGTTATTCCTTTATCCAATGTATAGCTTGCAGTGTTTTCTCCCATTCTGTTGATTGCCTCTTTACTTTGTTGAGTGTTTTCTTTACTGTGGAGAAGCTTCTTATCTTGATTTAACTCCATTTGTCTATTTTTGCCTTTATTCCCTGTGCTTTTGATGTCTAATCCAAGAAGTCCCTGACTATGCCAATGAATTATGGTGTCTCCCCTATGTTTTTTTTCTAGTCATTGTATGGTTCTGAGTCCTAGGTTTAGATCCCAGAACCATTGTGTGTTGTTTTTTGTGAAAGCTATAAAGTATGGATCTTGTTTCCTACTTCCGCATGCAGAGATCAAATTTCCACAGCACCAGTTGATTAAGAGACTGTCCTTTCCCCAGGGAGTGATTGTAGCACATTTGACAAAGATCAGTTGATGGTAGATGCATAGATGAATTTCTAAGCTCTGTAATCTCTTCCATTGGTTCAAATGTTTATATCACTTTATTCCAAAACCAGGAAAAAAAGTTAACAACCAAGAAAGACAACTATAGACCAGTGTCACTGATTAACACAGATAAAAATCCTTAACAAATTCTAGCTAATGGAATCCAACAACACATCTAATAAAATCCTTCACCCAGATGAAATGGGATTTATCCCTGATGTACATAGACATTTTGACATATACAGATTAATAAATCTGATACATCACCTTAAGAAATCAAAGAAGAAAACCATAGAACCGTTGAATTATCTCAATAGATGCTAAATTTTTAAATGCTGCCAATTACAGTGGGAAAAGTAATGAATTATAAGCAGCACTTCAATGTGAGAAATGATAAAGTGAGAGGCATTGAGCATATAAAGAGTCAGTGAAATATAATATTTTCTCTAATGCTTCAAGAATATATGGAAAGTCAGGATAATTATATTACTCAATAAAAATGCTGTTTTTAAGTCATGGTATTAGTAATGACTATGTCTGACAATTACTGAGCTGTTAGTTGTGTCAGCAACTGTTCTAAATATTTTACATAGATTTTCATTTAAGCATCACAATGGTAAACTGAGACAACTACTCTTTTTCTCCCCATTCTTTTAATCAGGAAATTGAGATACTCAAAGTTCTAGTCATAACTTAAAGTAGGATTTAACCAAGCTGTGGTTAATGTACTGATCATGTTATTTTTCTTTAATAGGCTTCTCTTTCATTAGTTTAATGACAAGAAGAGATGATAAAGTTCTTTGTTCAGAAGAAAAGCATTTGTTTTGAGGGCAGGGGAATATGCTATTTTATCCTTACAATTACATGAGAAATTGCCTGTTTTGTGATTGTGCAATCTAATTTCCTATAGGACCGCTCTGCACTGGGCCTGTGCAAAAGGCCACCAAGACATGGTAGCTTTCCTCATAAGCCGAAGATGTCTACTTGATCCGCAAGATAAAAGGGCTGCAACACCGCTGATAAAGGTATAGAGTGCCCAACCATCCCAGTATAGGAAGGGCTTGGTTTACATACTTAGAATAAAAAATGAATTTATCTTATTTATATATGACTAACTGGTGAAACCATTGGGATGGGGAGTTTTTCTTTGAATTTCTAGAAGTTACAATTTATGATTGGTGTATTACTGGCAGGCTGTACAGTGTCCCGCTGAGAATTGTGCTACACTCTTATTGGATCATGGGGCTGATCCAAATATTGAGGATGAAATTGGCAACACTGCTCTCCACTATGCGGCCTACGGAGGAAATACAAGAATGGCCGAAAAGCTGCTTTCCAGCAATGCAGATATCGAAAAGAAAAATGAGGTATGGATCATCTAACTTAATGTTTAGACTATTGGAAATACATTTTTAAAACATTGACATGTATAGAAGCAGTTTCTCATATTTGGGAGTACAAGCTGCATCGAATGAAGATATTTTATGAAAACTGTCCAAGATTTAAGTTTAAATATTGATACCATTGCAGAAATACTGGAAAGGACAGACTGAGAGGCATTTATGGCCAGTATTTATGAAAGCACTGAATTTGTTAAAGGTCAGACATATTTTCAAGGATATTTTTCCCAGTTACTTTTTTCTAAGTGGTGCAAAAACAGGAGAAGTCCAATTTTGTCTTGACAAAAGCTTTTGCTTAAAACTCAAGAAAAAAACATGTTGTAGTAAACAGAAATATGGCTGTTGCTGTCAATTTCCTAAATAAGTTTATTTATCTCAAAGTTAACTTAGAGTGTCAAGGGTTAACTGGGAAAATTTGCAAGGGAAAAGGATAGAAGAATGAAACATTTGTAAATTAGGTAATTGAGGGAAAATATGGAGATGGGATTTTTGATTTGTTTTTGTTGAGTTTTGTGTAGACCAAGCATTCTTTGATTGAAAGTATAATAACTTGTACTTTCGTTAATATCATTAATAAGTTGTAAATTTGCTTTGGGGAACCATATTTGGAGTGACTAGGTGGTGATGAATGTAGAAAACAAGAGGGAAGAACAAATGATTGACATTTTATTCTGGTAGGAAGAGCTGCTGAGGAAAAGTGTCTAAACTCAGCTCTCAAATAGAGAATGTCTTTGTGGGAAAGTAGAAGAAAAGGATCCTACAAATAAATCAAAGTTGGACTTTGAGTTTCCTGTTAGTTGATTTATTCCTACTCAAGAAAAATGAGATGGGATGTTCAGTGTGTGTGTCTCTTACTCATTCCTCGTTTTGGTCAAGTCTCCAAATGATGTGTGTGAGAGGAGAGATGGAAGTGGTGGTTTGCTGCTGCAGCAGTTCTCGGCTGGAGTTGTATATCAGAATGACCTGGAAACACAAGTCTAGTCTCTCCCAAGAGTATTTTATTTCAGTAAATCTTACTATGTCTTTACATGTATACTTAAAAACCTATCTCTGAGAGTCTGATAAAACCCTTGTTAAGAACCACCAAACTGTTAATTTTAATGTGTAAGTTCTTAGGTCTCAAAAACTATTAAGAATCTTGAGAAGAGTTAGAGTTTGATGGATGCTACATTCCAACAATACTAACCTCTGATTTTATCTGTCTTTCTCTTCCTTTGTAGTTACAAATTCAAAGAGAGATAATACTAATAATTCTCAGCCTACAGAATAACGCTTATGGATAGTTTTACAAAGAAATGTATATTGCAAGTAGGGCTTTATGGTTAGAATTAGAGCAAATTATGAACCTTTTTCCTCGTTGAAGCTTTAGGATACACAATCAAATCTTGTTGTGTTGAATTCATGGAGCGCTGACACATAATCACTATGGCAGACTTAAAATTGAAAGTCATGGTAGTGTTAAGAATATGGATGGACATTCTTTTAATAGTTCAGTTTCAACATTCCTGTATCTCAAATATCCATTTGACCAAAACCTGTCAGATTTAAATACAAATGGATGGTTATTTAACTGTTGGAAAATGGTATATTGGGTGTGCCCTGTTTACTACATGTTGGGCCTGATCTTTCTTTTTGTGAATTAGGTGATGCTAAGAAAAGTTAAGATATTACATGTTAATACCTGCTTTATACAAAATCATTTGGAAATGCATTGCCAGCTGATACAAAGACTCAAAGGAATCGACTGAACATGGTGCAGAGATGTGTATAGTTTGCCTCTGTAAATTGTTTCAAAATATAAAATTTGGGAGACTGATGCACACCTCTGACTGTCAGGATTATCTGAAGGATTCCAATCAGGGATCCTTAAGCTCAGATTACTGAGTTGTATGCTGTACAGAAGGTTTCCTATTTTTAAAAGGCAGATACCCTCCAGTTTGCTTCTCTCCCCACCTAGGGGAACACAGGATGCATGGCTTTGTTATATTTCTCAAACAGATGATCATGACATTTTTCTGTTGGTGGACAGTATATAATTTGTGCAATAGTAAATATTCTTGGAAATATGTATTGAGAAACACTGTTCTTGGGACAATAATTGAGGTCATCAGTTGAATAAGAATGCTTGAAATATTAACTACTATGTCTTAGGGTTTAGGGCTACAGAGGTAAAACATGTAGCCCTTGCCTTCCAGAGGCAACCTTATGTTTTTATTGCATGCAATCAAATAATTGTTATATTCCATGGTGAGTGTTTTGATGGAAGCAATGAATCCTGGAATGCAATTGTTTGGAGTGAGTCTTGGTGATGAGTAGGTTCCATGCAATGAGGCAATGGAGAGGAGAGTTTTAAGAGGAATGTGCAGCACATGTGGAAGCACAGGGTGGGAAGAAAGAGCCTCCTTTAATTTACCTTCCACATTTGATGTCCGAGTTTGCATTGTCATCTGAAATATGTTCAATTCTGTTGAGAAATATGTAATAATGTGAATTGTGAATCATTTTACAGACTGGCCTCACACCACTTTTAGTGGCTATTCAACAAAACCAAGAAAGTATGGTTAAATTTTTAATATTACAGAATGCAGACGTTTTCGCAATTGATAATCTACACAGGTAAATTATTGCATTCTATATTTTAAACTCAGTGATGTTTATCAGTTATAAAGTCATTCAAGTCAGAAATATGAAATAAAATGTTAGTATATTATTGAGATACAATGAAAAGTAACAATAAAAATCTATCTGGTAGGAAAGCAATTATGCATACTGTCCAACACAACGAGCTACATAGGAATGGTCATATTCTCTTATGATAGTGACTGATATATTTTAATAGTAATCTGATTTTTGGTTGTATAGTCTGATATTAATGAAAGGTTATTCATTTTAGTTTTACTGTTTTAATAAATATGCGTCACTATTGAGCTTCTTAAACATTCTGTAATATTTTTAAAATTTTTCCACCGACGGAGGGAAGACCTTTCTCTCTGTCTCTTTCTCACTGTCCAACTCTGTCAAATAAATAAATAAAAAATCTTAAAGAAATTTTTTCCTACGTACTCTACTCTTTTTTTTTTTTTTTGACAGGCAGAGTGGACAGTGAGAGAGAGAGACAGAGAGAAAGGTCTTCCTTTGCCGTTGGTTCACCCTCCAATGGCCACCGGCGCACCGCACTGATCCAAAGGCAGGAGCCAGGTGCTTCTCCTGGTCTCCCATGGGATGCAGGCCCCAAGCACTTGGGCCATCCTCCACTGCCTTCCCTGGCCACAGCAGAGAGCTGGCCTGGAAGAGGGGCAACCAGGACAGAATCCGGTGCCCACATACTCTACTTTTAAAAATGCTGTAGTATACATAAATAGGAATCGAAAATCATTTTGTCTTTTTGCTGACTTTTTTTTGGTTAATTTCTTTCTTCAAAGTATATTGATGTTAAGTTACACCTAAGCGACTGTAGGTGGTTATTAGCAGATAGTATGATTTTATCAGTTTTTTCATTCTGCTTTATTTTGATATTTGATATTTTTAAAAGCATGGTTTTTAAAAAATTCTATGAGAGAGAGAGATTAGAGAAACAGAGAGGGAGGGAGGGAGGAAGGGAGGGAGGGAGAGAGAGAGAGAGAGAATTAGAACTCTCTCCCTTCAGTTTCATTGCTCAAATGCCTGCAACAGTTCAGGCTGGGCCAGATTGAAGCTTGGAGCTAAGAATGCAATAAAGACGTTCATGTAGTTGCAAGAATCTAATTATCTAAGCTGAATATAACTAATGTCTTGTCTTCCGGGGTCTGTATTAGTAGGAGGCTACACATAGAAGCTGGATCTGGCAATCAAACCAGGTAGTCTGATATGAGAAGGGGACTTCTTAATTGGTGTCGTAATACCAAGATTAAATGCCTGATCCTTATAATTTTATTTGTAATTAGTATGGGAAGAGGGAAGACATGTATGTACTTAGATAAGCTTTTCCTTTGATGACGACAAATAATAAATGAGAAAGAGAAAAGACATATAGCACAAGGTTTAATTCTCAGATGTCCAACCTGTTTGGTGTGCAACCTTGGGAACATTAACTATTAAATCTAACCTGAAGTGAAAGTGGGATAGTAATGTATCCTATCTTTCAGTTGTAGTTGTATATAATGTCATATATAAAATGTAATTCAGTAGCTGACAGGTGGTTGTCACCATTGCTAACTGAAACTGCTGTGACTATTATTGCCATATAATATAAGAGCTTTATGCTTTCAGATAGCTTTTACTTACCTGACAGGGATATATTTAATATTTAAAACTGGGGAAGTAAGAGTGAATTCTTCACTTAAAACTGCCTGGTTTAAACAAGTGATCTCAATGGTGTTACTATCCCTTAAAGACTTCAAATTAGTAACTTCCATGGAATACCCCAGTTAGACAAGAGGCTTTATTTTGTTTCTTTCTCTTTAAGCCTGGAGATAATTTCTGGAGATGAGCATTTGATATTCCAAGATGCTTATGTCCATTAATACAAGTAAATGATCACATAAACATAGGCAAGATATTAACTTGGTAAAATAGAGCCACTCAACTGTTTGAGTAGCCTCATTGAAGTTTTTAATGAAGTTCTCTTTCTGTTATTTTAGAACATCCCTCATGTTTGCAGGATGGTATAATACGGAAGACATAGTACACATGCTTCTTGAACTAGGGGTTGATGTGCTTTCTGAAGACATTGCTGGACATTCTGCTAGGGATTATGCTCTTCAAAAACGTAATATGTAAGTGTTTACACTAACATTGTAATCAACATGAAGTTGAGGTGTACGTACTTCATGTTTTCAGATGACTTAGCTCTCACAGTTTTTGGAATGGCAGTGAGTCCCTTTACTTCAACAGTCAGAAACTAAACAGAGGGGCAGGTGCTGTGATGTAGAGGGTAAAGCTGCCACCTGAAGTGTTGGCACCCCATATGGGCGCCGGTTTGATTCCTGGCTGCTCCACTTCCAATCCAGCTCTCTGCTATGGCCTGGGAAAGCAGTAGAAGATGGCCCAAGTCCTTGGGCCCCTGCACCCGCATGAGAATCCCAGAGGAAGCTCCTGGATCCTGGCTTCAAATCGGTGCAGCTCTGGCCATTGAGGCAACTGGGGAGTGAACCATCAGATGAAGCCTTCTCTCCTCCTCATCCCTCTCTTCCTCCTCCTCCCTCTCCCCCTCCCCCCATCCTCCTCCTCCTAGTGCTTCTCCTGTCTCTGTGTAACTCTGACTTTCAAGTAAATAAATAAATCTTTAAAACAAAAAGAAACCAAAGAGAAAGGTTGGCTAGTTAGAAGTACAGATGGGTACAAATTCTTTATCTCAGAGATTTGAAGGTCTTTATCCCTGCGGCTGCCCACATTATCCATATCATTTCATAATACAACCCCTGCCATGACCCTCCAAACAGTGTCACACCTTCCTAGTTCTACTTAGTTGGTTAGGCCTTCAGTGTCCAGATTAGCAGGAAATTTCATATTTTGTTCTGGGAGCTGCCTCTTAAATTCTTTTTCTTGAGTTTTACAAGAAGCCAAGAAGTTCCATAAGCCTGACAAGGCAATCTTCCTTCATCAGAGAGATGAGGTTCTCAAGGCAATTTCCCTTCATCAGAGAGATGGGGTTCTAATAATTCTTATTTTTTATTGCTTCCATGTTGCTAGGGAAGCTTCCCCTGCAGTCTAGTAATGATAGACCTTTGTTACCAGGATTCTTTTACTGATCCAGATCCCCAGTCTTCGTGGTGATGTGCACTTATATCCTGAGATTAAAATGTCTATTTGTTGACTGACATATGCCTATATACTCAGTCACTGTCCACAAAGTATTAACACCCCACTCTGGCTTTCTAGGTTTTGGCATGTATGTAGCTAAAAATAGGCTATTTATGAGAACCTCAGGTGGCATCTTCTTCTTAGCCTTAAACCTTCATGACGTGTTCTTTATAAGGTTCTTGACTTTGCTAGTAGTTTCTACTTGGTACCATTCTGTTGTCAGACAAATTCAGATAATGTAGGAAAAGATGAGAGTTTATTTAATGTTTTGCACCAGATATGTACCCTAAGGCTTCTTTATATTCTGGGCACATAAGTTCTTGGTTTGTGGAATGTCCCATGTATGTTACTGTGCTCCAGAGTATGTGTTGGACCTAAGGTGATTTGTTTGCTGTATTAGTGAAAATGAAAATCTTCTAAATTATGTGCATTTTATATCAGATTTTCAAAGTAGTTTTAAATTCTGCCTTACAACAAGCCATTCTTGAGAATTTTCTGAATCTAAAGTATGTTATATGGATTTAAGTGAGCTAAGCCCCATGCATAACTTCTCAGAAACCATGTAATAAAGTGGAGTTTGATCTTCCAAGTTAGGTGGAGTTGAACAGGGACGTTAAGCATCACACTAGGAAATATCAACTGGTTCAGAGTTTGAATCCTTAACAGGGATAGTAATAGTCTGCCAGTACTTGACAGCTCTTAGTTTAGTACCCTTAGTGTGAATGATCACATCAATTGTGTTCCCTGACTTAGTGAAGTGATATATTTACAAATGCATGTAGCTGCAATATGTTAAGTAGATGAGGTATCTATGGTTACAGCTGTATGGAGTAACTAATAGCCAGAATGAGAAACTAATGACATTTCTTGTAGCCTGAACAGTGAAAAAACACACTACAGTTTTCCTTCGGGATTCCAAAATAGTTTCAGTAGTAAATTTCAAGAACAAAGTATTCCATTGCTTCATTTCATTGAGTATTTATATATTTTATAACGCATTAAATCTCTATAACTACTAGTGAAGACATAGGAAAATCCTTACTCTTTTTTTTAACTTTTATTTAATGAATATAAATTTCGAAAGTACTGCTTATGGATTACAATGGCTCACCCCCCCATAACTTCCTTCCCACCCGCAACCCTCCCCTTACCCTCTCCCTCCCCCCTTCCATTCACATCAAGATGCATTTTCAATTCTCTTTATATACAGAAGATCAGTTTAGCATATATTAAGTAAAGATTTCAACAGTTTGCACCCGCATAGAAACACAAAGTGAAAAATACTGTTTGAGTACTAGTTATAGCATTAAATCACAATGTACAGCACATTAAGGACAGAGATCCTACATGAGGGGTAAATGCACAGTGACTCCTGTTGTTGACTTAACAAATTGACACTCTTGTTTATGGTATCAGTAATCATCCTAGGCTCTTGTCATGAGTTGCCAAGGCTATGGAAGCCTTTTGAGTTCACCAACTCTGATTATATTTAGACAAGGTCATAGTCAAAGTGGAAGTTCTCTTCTCCCTTCCGAGAAAGGTACCTCCTTCTTTGATGACCTGTTCTTTTCACTGGGATCTCACTTGCGGAGATCTTTCATTTAGGTTTGTTGTTGTTGTTGCTGGTTTTTTTTTTTTTTTTTTTTTTTTTGTTTTTTGCCAGAGTGTTTTGGTTTCCCATGCCTGTAATACTCTCATGGGCTTTTCAGCCAGAGCCACGTGCCTTAAGGGCTGATTTTGAGGCCAGAGTGCTGTTTAGGACATTTGCCATTCTATGGGTCTGCTGTGTATCTCGCTTCCCATGTTGGATCGTTCTTTCCCTTTTATATTCTATCTGCTAGTATTTTCAGACACTAGTCTTGTTTATGTGCTCCCTTTGGCTCTTATTCCTATCATTATGATCAATTGTGAACTGAAATTGATCACCGGGACTAGTGAGATGGCATTGGTACATGCCACCTTGATGGGATTGAATTGGAATCCCCTGGTATGTTTCTAACTCTACCGTTTGAGGTAAGTCAGCTTGAGCATGTCCCAAATTGTACATCTCTTCCCTCTCTTATTCCCACTCTTATATTTAACAGCGATCACTTTTCAGTTAAGTTTCAACACTTGAGAATAACTGTGTGTTGATTACAGTATTCAACCAAAGGTATTAAGTAGAACAAACAAACAAAAATACTAATAGGGATAACGTATTAAGTTGTTCATCAACAGTCAGGGCAAGGAAAATCCTTGCTCTTTAGAAGAGTTTGAGGTTAAAACAAGTGACTTGTCCATACCTGTTGGCTACAGAGCTGAGTCTTCTGAGTTTATGATACCTTATTATGTCATGCTAATTTTAGTTAATTTATTGAGTTATACCACCTTTAATTCAGGACTTCTTCAACTTAACTGTTTTTCATCTTAACAATGAGTTTAAGAAAATTATATTGTAGAACATATAATTATGAAGTGCGGTGGCATAATGTCAGTTCTGGTACTAACTTTGAACTATCAGAAATATTCTAAGGATTTGATACATTTGATAGTTGTCCTTATCAATACTGAAACAATTTTATTCATTCTTATACATAGGCAAAATTACCAGCTCATTTCGTTGTTTCAAGAAAATGCTGTACTTGAGAAGATTGTAAATACAAATCCGGGTAAAACTTCTCCAGCTAGTCCCAACATAGGAAAAAATATAAACATAAGAAGTAGTTGATCACAGAAGAGCAGTTACAGATAAGTCAATGATTAATCATATGTGTGTTTTTCTTAATCTTTCTTAGTAATCTAGTATTTAGAAATTTTAGAGGTTTATTGTAGGATATTTATAATCTGAAGTGCTATTGTTTGAAGAAAATCACTAATTGTGGCCCTTTATCTCTTTGTGGCATTTGTGTAACTTAGAAAAAGATGATATGGAAAACATATGCTCTATACAAAGACTGTAATCCAACTGAGACACAATTGTATCACTAATAGAATAAGTATAAAAGACTGTAGGGTCCCAGTGCTGTGTCACAGCAGATAAAGTCACTGCCTACAGTGCTGGCCTCCCTCATGGTTTCCAGTCCAAGTCTTGGCTGCTCCACTTCCAATCTAGCTTCCTGTTAATGGGTCTAGGAAATCAGCAATAGATGTCCCAAGTTCTATATATTCTATCTATATATTCTATCTATATATGTGTGTGTGTGTGTATGTCTGTGTCTGAGAGGCATGGAGACTTACAGAACAAAGCTGCCCTCTACGGATTTGTCCTCCAAATGCTCACAATGGCCTCGTTTGGATGGAAGCCATAGACAGGAGTCAGGAACTCCATCTAGGTCTTCCACGTGCTTGGGAGGAGCTTGATTACTTGAGCCTCACTGCCTCTCTGAGTTTGCACAGGCAGCAAACTGAAGTCAGAACATGGAGTTGGTAATCAAACTCAGCTACTCACACATGGTTACATGGCCAAGAACTTGGGACATCTATTGCTGATTTCCTAGACCCATTAACAGGAAGCTAGATTGGAAGTGGAGCAGCCAAGACTCGGACTGGAAACCATGAGGGAGGCCAGCACTGTAGGCAGTGACTTTATCTGCTGTGACATAGCACTGGGACCCTACAGTCTTTTATACTTATTCTATTAGTGATACAATTGTCTCTCAGTTGGATTACAGTCTTTGTATAGAGCATATGTTTTCCATATCATCTTAATTAATTGTATTATTCACTTTACATTGATAATTTCAAAGTAGCAGAAGTAAGGTTCCATAATGGCTATCAATGATGTAGTTAATAATCACTCTGCTATAATTTGTAAGTGTGATCAAAAGCATCTTTTCTTTTTAATTTTTATTTTCAGTTTATGTGAAATGTAGAGATGCAGAGCTATAGATAGCCAGCAGAGAGTGTTATTTCCCTCTCTGATAATTTCTCCCTAAATTCCTGCAATATCTGGGGCTGGGCCAGGCAAAAGCAGGACTCGGATGGGTCACAAAGACCCAATTACTTAACCCATAACCTCCTGCCTCTCAGGGTACGCTGGGAGCTCAGTTTGAAAGCAAAGCTGAGACCCAAACCCAGGCACTCCAGTATGATGTGAGCATCAAAGAAGCATCATAATTTCTGTGTCAAACACCTGGCTCCAAAGCTGTAATTTTTAACAATGTACTATATATTATAACATTCTATATTATTCTATCATTAATTTAATTTAAAATGTATTTACTTTTCTTTATTAGATGATGAGCATTCTAAAGAATATAGAAAAAGGTAGGGTTTCATGATTTTTAAAAGCATTTGTTAACTAATGGAAAGCAAAGAAATGCATTATGTATTCTCCTCTGGGCTGGATGGATATTGTGTACTTAACATTTGTTGCTTGTTATAATTGTCCAACCAGTTTTGCAATGTATGTGTTAATGTAGTTCATTTCCTACTATTTAGGCAACTATAGTGCTGAGGGGTTGATTGATTGGCCTATGACCCTGTAGTAAAAGAATTAAGTGACCCATATCAGCCTGCCTTACTCCCAAATGTATTCTCTTACCCTTTAGCATGGATGGATACAGACTTATACAATAGAGGCATCAAGATACAGGTCCAATTCAGATAAATTCTGAATTTACAATGGCTAAGATATGGAATCAAACTAGATGCTCACCAACTGATGAATCAATAAAGAAATCCTGCCATATATATATGTATATATATGTGTGTGTGTGTGTGTATATATATATATGTGTGTATATATATGTGTGTGTGTATATATATATGTGTATATATATATATATATATATGTATATCTTCCATCCATGGTTCATCCCCAAATAGCTGCAATGGCTGGAGCAGAGCTAATCCAAAGCCAGGAACGAGGAGCTTCTTCCTGGCTCTCACATGAGTGCAGGGACCCAAGGACTTGGGCTATTTTCCATTGCTTTCCCAGGCCATAAGCAGACAGTTGGAAAGAGTAGCTGCAACATGAACCAGTGCCCACACGGGATGCTTGCACCACAGGTGGATTTTTAGAGTCACTGGGAAGAGTCCATATCAGATAAGACTGTAATGCTATATCATCTACTTCATGGTCCCCCACACTCAGAGGGTAGGTAATCTAGTCTCCCTTGAGCACTAGGGGCCTGGAGGTGGATGATCTGCAAAGAACTTGGTCCAGGGCAGATGTCCTCTCATGCCCACCTCTTCTTTCCATTTTCTGACGTCTCTCCCTGGTATGTATTTGGTAAGAGGGGGATAGGATTGGCTGGTAAACCCTACAGAGCTACATGTGTCTTGCTGTGGCAAGATGACTGAGCCTCAATGTAGCTTGTTTTTTAGAAGAGGGAAGTAGTGGCTACAATTGTATGTTTGAGTCCACTCTTTTCTCAGGGTTCTGTGCTTTGTAGGCTTAATATGTTAATGTTTGAGGTTGTATGTGTTTGTCAGCTTTTTGTTACTTAGAGAAAAATATCTGTTGGCTAACATACAGAGGAAAAGGATTTATTTTGGCATAAAGTTTTGAGATTCACAGTCCAAGAACAGGTGGCAGCATGATGAGGATGTTGGTTGGTGGAATGAATACAAAGGGAGAATAACACGGTGCACCCAGCAGCAGAGAGAACGGTTGTATAGCTCACTGCTCTCATGAGAACTTCATTCACAATACAAGCCCCCGGTGACCTAAAGACCTCCTTTAGGCCCAACACCTAGACACCATAGTTGCATTGTTTCTACTCTTCATCCATTGACCATTACCATTTATCCATTAAATAAGACTGCAATCTAGCCACAAATACATGGGCTTTTTGTTGATATCTGAACTCTTATCCAAACCACATCACTGTGCTTGATACCAGAAGAGTTATTTGGGGTAAGGAGCTCATAGGAGGCAAGATATTTAGATACCATTAACAGAAACAAAAGTACGGGTACCATGACTCTTCTCAGCAGTGTCTCCCTTCTAAGTACATAAGCACCTATGTGGGATTTAGAGTCTTACTGGTTTACGTTTACCTGAATGTGGAAACAGCAACACTTATTTGGGAAAATCACTGAACATCTTAATATTTCTGAGAAGGGCATTTCCAACAACAACCTACACATTTGTTCTGTGATGTATATATCTTTAGCTTTCAAATATTTCAGGTGGTTCTAGGGATTCTTGGTATTATTTTAAGGTGATGGAAACAACAGGCCTTTTAAAGTGATTTCTATGCTGAAGAATTAAGTTTGCATTTTGCCATGACACAGCTTGGTCTATAAACTGAAAGCAGGCAGTGTAAGATAAGTTATATACCTTTCTCGCTTACCATAGGTGACAGTGTTCATTGCCTTGAGGTAATGAAATGTATGGCAGCCACGGATGAAATTTGCATAAGCATCTTCAGGGTGAACAAGTTGTAAAGTTTCTGCTAGTATATTGATGTTCACAGATTTTTTATGGGATGTATTATCTTCACCAGATATTTCAGTGGGGTGAGAGTAGTGTAGGCAGAAATAGATGATGAAAAGTTTTTCTAAAACAAGAGTCAAATTTTCATTGTACCAAAAAATACCATTTAGCAGAAGTTTAGTTGATGTTTCCCCTGATTTTTTATAGAAAATATTTAACTATTTTTCTTATATATTTTTGTGCACAAGGCTTTTGGAAATACCTGATGTTAATCATGAACTGCTTATATCATATGAGGAAGGCCTCAATTCATTTGCCAAGGTAAAATGCTCTATTATGGAATTAATTTTCTTGCTCTGAGTTTTTGTTGACTCTATGTCTACTCCCACTTTAACGTACTGCAGTAAGTGCCTTCCGTGGACATATTCTTCTTTTCCTAGGACAGTGCCTATGCTTTGATTTACACAATAAATGTCTTAGTGAGTGAATGGGTGGTGGGACAACTGAGTGAACATGTTTGCTGAGGTTGTGTTTTTTTTTTTTTCCTATAGAAAGACTTAATAATTCCAGGACATACAACTGCCATCATTCACAGTGCACCAGAAGAGCAACCCAATAACGACAGAATAACTCGTGTTCATGGAGTCCATGAAGATAACAAATGTGGTAAGTGGATCAAAATTTCTTTTGTAAATTTTAAAATTGAACATTTTTTAACATTTGATGTATTATATATGTGCACTTATATACATTTTTCTCAAAAACAGTAATATTAATGTAAGAAAAATGTGGGATTCATCACAATGCTAACAGAGTGAGGAAAGAAGGATGTATTGATGAAATCCATTAAAGACAATATGATTATAGACCAAATAATACGGTATCCATGCACTTTTTGTACTTTCTATAGCTTCCATATTTAAAACATGTGAGATTTGGTTTTGTGTGACTGGCTTATTTCTCTAGGATAGTGATTTCCAGTTCCATCCAGTGTATGAAAACCTTCTATTTAAATGTTATTGTATGAAGTTTAATGTGAAGCCATAAATATGCTACCCAATGTATTTTATTGTTTTTTTTAACATCTTTCTTCATAGGAACAAATTCTTCTTCCTAAAACTTCGTCAACCCTTTGGAATTCTTTCTTGTTGTTACTTTTACATATTGTTGAATTACTCATGGAGATCTGTGTGTGTATGTGTATTTTTGCTCTAATGAGGCTTTAATGTATGTACATTTACTGGAACATTTTGAGGAAGAAAAGCACAACAAGAAAATTTGCTTTTCTCAGGACTGAATCATAGAGTAAATCTATGGGGATAACCACGTGATGGCATGGCATAGAGATAGTAGAACAGATCAATTTAATGACTAGAAAATCCAGAGTTAAATTAAAATATAAATTAGCATATTTTTAAAATTGATAAATTGAACTTTATTTCAGATGGTTCTAGGGATTCTTGGTGTTATTTTAGGGTGCTGGAAGCAACAGGCCTTTAAAGTGATTTCTATGCTGAAGAATTAAGATTGCATTTTGGCATGACACAGCTTGGTCTATAAACTGAAAGCAGGCAGTGTAAGATAAGTTATATACCTTTCTAGCTTACCATAGGTGACAGTGTTCATTCCCTTGAGGTAACAAAATGTATGACAGCCACGGATGAGATTCGCATAAGCCTCTTCAGGGTGAACAAGTTGTAAAGACCAGTTATTCTCAGTTTCTGCAAGTATATTGATGTTCATGAAAAGTGAATAGTGATAAGAAACAAAATTTTAGTTCTTCCAATATACTGCCAAGGGTATAATAAATTACCTGGAAAAATATTTGTATAAGATATATTTCAACAAAAACACAACTATTATCCAAACTGTTTAGAGAACTCTTAAAGCTAAATTTAAAAAATACCAAACAGACTTAAAAATAGGAAAAATAGCGGAACGAACACCTTCCCATGGAAGATACACAGATGGCAGGTGAACTGAAGAAGTGATTCTGAACATCATGAACTGCTAGGGATTTCAAAACAGTGACAGCAGTGATTGCAGATAAGGAAATAGAGCAATAGGGATTCTCATTCATTGCTCTTCCATACGCAAAATAGTATAGCCACTCTGGAAGATACTCTATAGCCATACACCCTGAATGCGCCTGATCCCATCTGTGTATGTGTATTTAGAATTCATAATAATGTTTATTATCAGATCTATGACTACCTCTTACAGAAATGGTGTTTACTTTAGGAGCAGAAGATGAAGCTAAAGAATCAACTTTGGACCCTGAGGTACTGTCTCTTGTTACGATATTTTAAATATAAGCACTAAGTGATGTTCAAATCTAGAATGGAGTGCTTGTTTCTTCTGTCTTTTTAAAAACAGAGGCAGAAGACAGAGCCCTGAAGCTTGTGCCCAGCAATTCAGCCCTACAGGCAGGGACCTGCTGTCTGCCCTGTAAAGCAGCCTGGCTCTGACTGTGGGCAGGGGCAGGTGGCAGGTGGAATCTGGGGACTGCTGGTAGCATCAGGGGTACTTGCTGTCCCCAAGACAGAATAGAGGATAGCCGCAGTGTTGCTGCGACCACTTGGGTCTGGGGATTTGGAAAGAGGCAAAATGGAGTCTTTCTTAGGGCCAAGAAGGCCCTCAGACACAGTCAGCTTTCTAGGTAAATGAAAACCGAGGACTGTGGAATTCTGTAGTTAGGGCCACTGCTCTGCCATAATGGTGGGAATCTTAGAGGCTTCTGCTTACTTTCCTCAGCGAGATAGAGTCCCCCTGGCCATAATACCAGTGTAGGAGCTACAGTATACTTTCTTCTTGCCTCTCTCTGTAGTGGCTCTCTGAGCCTATTGCCATTTAGAGTTGTCCTTACTTCCTTACCAAAGATTTCTTTCAGTCAGTCTCCAAGACACCTGGTGTTTCCTTTGCTGTGCTGGTTCTTCCCAGAGGTGGAGGTGAGTGCAGGGCCTCTGTATGCAGCTTTTTTTCCCTCTCTTCTCTCTCTCAGACCTCATCATACTAAGCATTAGAAATGAGCAAGCCTCACACCATGAGACAGCCATAATCATGGTGATATTTATATTGTCACTTGTGGAAAACATAATGCGAAATGAATGTCACATTTTAGGAGCTAAAACATGACTCCCTATTTATCTCTTTGTAGAGATTTTTATAACTTTGAAGATATTGCCTAGTTGGAAAAGAGTTGCATATGTACCTCACACATGTATTTGCTTACTGTTGTTTGAACATTACACAAAGGAAAGATTTCCTGACTACGTTGCCATTTGACTCAACCTGTTTGCCCATAAGTAAAAGTTCTGAGAAAAAAAAAATGGTTGGAGTACTCCGGTCCTGGATTGGTGTGGCTGAGCCCTGGCCCTTACAGGCTTTTGGAGAGTGAATTAGCAAATGGCACCTCTGTAGGCCTACTTCTCTGTGCCACTCTATTTCTTTTTCTCTTCTTCCCTGTTTCCTTCTGTCTCCTTATTTTTTGTGAGAAACTGAGATAATTTTTAAAATACAAAAATAATAGTCTGGCAGCTCAACCTGCTTAATCAGAGTACTGACTCTCAGGACTTTGTTTTGTGACATTTAAAGCAATCAAGGCTTTTGAAAAACACTCCTACTGTAGCCTCTTATATTTTTTCACAGAACTATATTTTTAACATATTTGAAAAATGCCTGTTACCATAAAACTCCAGAAGCACATATTCTCACTGTAGTAAGAAATGTATGTTATATTTCAATTTATAAATTAAAATGTTATTTTAAATTCTTGAAACAAATGTAGAAATATGAAATTTTGTATGCTGCAAACATATGTAGAAATATGTAATTGAAAAATTAAATCTCATAGGTTCTGCCTTTTTATTTTGGTTTTCCAAATTTCAGAATTCAGTTTATGTTTACATTATTTGCTTATATTATTTTAATGTTTTACAAATATTTATTTATATGTATTTTCTTATTATATGCTTTGAGTGATTTTGTCTATTCCCATTTCTTTTGAAAAATTTTTAGTGACTAAATATGACACATTTATGGGCCACAGTGTTGTATTTCAGTGCGTTATATATATATATATATGACTATATATTTGTCTACTCCCATTTCTTTTCAAAATTCTTGAGTGACTAAATATGACACATTTAAGGGCCACAGTGTGGTATTTCAATACATGTATATTATGTGTATTGAGCAAAACAGGATGACTAATTTTTCGTTCCTTCGTGTTACTTTATGATTGCAGGTTTGAGGATTCTTCTGTTTGCTCATGCAGTGTGTATTAGGTTATTGTAAAACATAATTCCCTCACAACTTTGTTCTTGCCTCTCTCTGTAGTGGCTCTCTGAGCCTATTGCCATTTAGAGTTGTCCTTACTTCCTTACCAAAGATTTCCTTCAGTCAGTCTCTTAGACACGGGTGTTTCCTTTGCTGTGCTGGTTCTTCCCAGCAGTGGAGGTGAGTGCAGTAGGAAGTCATTCCTTCAATGTAACTCTGGTTTCTTCCCCTATTTCAGATTTTCTCTATCCCCCATAACCTCCCACCCTCTAGTTTTTGTTTTGTGTTCAATGTTTTTTTTTTTCCGTTGACACAATGTGGTTTCTAAGTTCTCTGTGTGCATCAAATCTGGTATTGCCTAACTGAAGACGTTTTTGTACATTGTGTATTTCCTGCCAGAGTGGTCCCTTAAACATATTTGTAATCATGTAATTCAACTGCTTATTGAGTAGATTTCCATTACAGTAGGGGAGAATTCACATTCCAGCATGACCATTGGTTTGGTCCTTAGATCTTAAATCTGCCATACATCACTAAACCCCATTCTACTAAGTACGTTCTCATTGTAGCTCCATATCTGGGGCTGCTAATTTGCCTTGTATATTCCAATACCATCTTTTGCCTCATCTGTGCTGTATACAATGGCTTCATGACTGACTTTTGATTTCATTTGATCTGCGTTTCAAAATGTAGCCCCAAATAAGCAATATTTGCTGAACTACCAAGATTAAATTGAGGATACACTTCTCCGCCTATTCTTCAACTATATATACTTCAACGATGGATACAGTGATTTATACGTTCCTGTTCTATTTTCCCATGTCTACCTCTAACTGAACATGGGGTAGAATCTGCTGTTTATGTATATGCTTAGATTTTTCAAGGACTGGGCCTATGACTTGATACACATAGTAAATCCTGTCTCACTGAATGAGTAGCTGAGGGGTTGAGAAATTGGATATATTTGTTGAATTTGTGTTTTATTGTTCTGTAGGAAGGAACATCAACTCTAGCGGGCAAGAAGAGTAAAAAACGTTTTTTCATCACTCAAGTTGCTCCACAACAGCCAATTAATAAATACGGGATGGGCTCTAATCACAGATTGGACAAAGGTAACAAATGTAGTGAGTGCATATCTATCAAAACTTAATATTAAAATACAATGAACAGAAATGAGTAGCTCTGAATTGGATATCCATTTATTTTGAGGGTTTTCTTTGGCTTTTTTTTTAATATAACCAACTTCTTGTGAAACAGCTTCAACCCTCTGAAATTCATCCTTACTATTCGTTTTATTTCATTGAAATATTCATTTCATTGCAATATTCATGAGAGGAGAGAGACACGCCTTTATGTAAATTGTTTCCATGTGAAGAAATGTTCTCACTAGTTGATCTGTTACTGCATTTGTAGATAAGGAGTCTACCTCCCAAAGAGATCCTGAAGACAGCAAATCACAAAAGAATTCTAAGGTACTGTGTCTTCTTGTGATTTGGAAATACCTGATTTCAGTCATGTTAAAACAAAATTGGTGTTTGCTTGAAGGAATAAAGTTACTTGAGAGACAGCTACTTACATAAGACAGGCAGATAAACATTTTAGCTATCTTGAGAAGGGGTGGTGTGATATCTCTTTGAGGCATTGATATGCATTTCCCTGGTGGTTGGTGATATTGAACATACTTTTATATGTATTGCCATTTCTATCTCTTATTTTGAGACAGGTCTGTTGAGGTGCTGTGTCCATTTCGGAACTAGATTTGTTGTTTGTTCATATATTCTTGACGATATTTCTTATCTGGGAAAGAGTGGGATACCTAGTACCTATGTAATACAAGCTTCCCCTTACTTATCTGAAGCTACGTAAAGGAGAGGTTTTGAGGCTGTCCTGACATTCCCTTCAGCCAACTCTCTTGCCTTAGGACCTAGGAAAAAAGAATTAGGAGCTAAAGTCTTGTCCCAGTGGTGAAGAAGTCAGAAGAGCTATCTGCCTCACACCTCGGATGGCCTTCTGTCCTTATTTTGTACCCAATCTGACTCTCGGCCAGAAATTAAGCAATATTTCCTGACCTTCCAAGACTGAATTGAGGATTCTCTTTTCTGCCTTTTCTTCAACTATATTGACGACAGTGGCAGAAATAGTGGTTTATGCGTTCCTGTTCTATTTTCCCATGTCTACCTCTAACTGAACATGGGGTAGAATCTGCTGTTTATGTATATGCTTAGATTTTTCAAGGACTGGGCCTATGACTTGATACACATAGTAAATCCTGTCTCACTGAATGAGTAGCTGAGGGGTTGAGAAATTGGATATATTTGTTGAATTTGTGTTTTATTGTTCTGTAGGAAGGAACATCAACTCTAGCGGGCAAGAAGAGTAAAAAACGTTTTTTCATCACTCAAGTTGCTCCACAACAGCCAATTATGAACTCTGATCACGGATTGGACAAAGATAACAAATGTAGTGAGTGCATATCTATCAAAACTTGATATTAAAATTCAACGAACAGAAATGAGTAGCTCTGAATTGGATATCCATTTATTTTGAGGGTTTTCTTTGGCTTTTTTTTTAATATAACCAACTTCTTGTGAAACAGCTTCAACCCTCTGAAATTCATCCTTACTATTCGTTTTATTTCATTGAAATATTCATTTCATTACAATATTCATGAGTGGAGAGAGACACACCTTTATGTAAAATGTTTCCATGTGAAGAAATGTTCTCACTAGTTGATCTGTTACTGCATTTGTAGGTAAGGAGTCTGCCTCCCAAAGAGATCCTGAAGACAGCAAATCACAAAAGAATTCTAAGGTACTGTGTCTTCTTGTGATTTGCAAATACCTGATTTCAGTCATGTTAAAACAAAATTGGTGTTTGCTTGAAGGAATAAAGTTATTTGAGAGACAGCTACTGTCATAAGACAGGCAGATAAACATTTTAGCTATCTTGAGAAGGGGTGGTATGATATCTCTTTGAGGCATTGATATGCATTTCCCTGGTGGTTGGTGATGTTGAACATACTTTTGTATTTATTGCCATTTCTATCTCTTATTTTGAGACAGGTCTGCTGAGGTGCTGTGTCCATTTCAGAACTAGATTTGTTGTTTGTTCATATATTCTTGACGATATTTCTTATCTGGGAAAGAGTGGGATACCTAATACCTATGTAATACAAGCTTCCCCTTACTTATCTGAAGCTACTTAAAGGAGAGGTTTTGAGGCTGTCTTGATATTCCCTTCAGCCAACTCTCTTGCCTTTAGGACCTAGGAAAAAAGAAGTAGGAGCTAAAGTCTTGTCCCAGTGGTGAAGAAGTCAGATGAGCTATCTGCCTCACACCTCGGATGGCCTTCTGTCCTTATTTTGTACCCAATCTGACTCTCGGCCAGAAATTAAGCAATATTTCCTGACCTTCCAAGACTGAATTGAGGATTCTCTTTTCTGCCTTTTCTTCAACTATATTGACGACAGTGGCAGAAATAGTGGTTTATGCGTTCCTGTTCTATTTTCCCATGTCTACCTCTAACTGAACATGGGGTAGAATCTGCTCTTTGTTTATATGCTCAACGGACAGAACGTGGGGTAGAATCTGCTGTTTGTGTATATGTTTAACTGAGCATGGGGTAGAATCTGCTGTTTGTGTGTATGTTCAACCTTTGCAAGGACTGTGCCTGTGACATGACACACATAGTAAATCCTGTCTTCCTGAATGTGTGGCTGAGGGGTAGAGAACTTGGGTGTATTTGTTGAATTTGTATTTTATCTTCCTGTAGGAAGGAATGTCAACCGTAGCGAGTAAGAAGGGCTTAAAAGATATTGCCATCACTCAAGTTGCTCCACACCAGCCAGTGAATAAATATGCGTTCAACTATGATCGTGGATTGGACAATGGTAATATGGGTAGTGGTTGCCTATCCTTTGAAACTTAATATTAAAATACAATGAACAGAAATGAGTAGCTCTGAATTGGATAGCCATTTATTTTGAGGGTTTTCTTTGGCTTTTTTTTAATATAACCAACTTCTTTCTGAAACAGCTTCAACCCTCTGAAATTCATCCTTACTATTCATTTTATTTCATTGAAATATTCATTTCATTGCAATATTCATGAGTGGAGAGAGACACGCCTTTATGTAAAATGTTTCCATGTGAAGAAATGTTCTCATTAGTTGATCTGTTACTGCATTTGTAGATAAGGAGTCTACCTCCCAAAGAGATCCTGAAGACAGCAAATCACAAAAGAATTCTAAGGTACTGTGTCTTCTTGTGATTTGGAAATACCTGATTTCAGTCATGTTAAAACAAAATTGGTGTTTGCTTGAAGGTATAAATTTACTTGAGAGACAGCTATTTTCATAAGACAGGCAGATAAACATTTTAGCAATCTTGAGAAGGGGTGGTATGATATCTCTTTGAGGCATTGATATGCATTTCCCTGGTGGTTGGTGATGTTGAACATACTTTTACATTTATTGCCATTTCTATCTCTTACTTTGAGAAAGTCTGTTGAAGTGCTGTGCCCATTTCTGCAATCTCAGCTCCCGGGTTTCGGCACCATCTGTAAGGTGTCCAGGGCATAACAGATCTTCTCAGGCAGATGAATCGATTAATTCACAGGCTTTTATTGGGGTTTGTCTGTAGAGAAATTCTGAATAATCATACAGCATTAAGTGGGAGAGGACCATCAGTACACACAGTTGCTTCTTCAAATATACTTGACAATATTTCTTATCTGAGAAAGAGTGGGATACCTATGTAATACAAGCTTCCCCTTACTTATCTGAAGCTATGCAAAGGAGAGGTTTTGAGGCTATCTTGACATTCACTTCAGCCAACTCTCTTGCCTTTAGGACCCAGGAAAAAAGAATTAGGAGCTAAAGTCTTGTCCCAGTGGTGAAGAAGTCAGAAGAGCTATCTACCTCACACCTAGGATGGCTTCTGTCCTTTTCCTGTGCCTAATTCTAACTTTCAGCCAGGAGGCACCCTGACAGGCTTCCATGGATTAATAATTCAGTCTTTGCTACCCATTGGGAGAAATTGACTGAGTCCCCAGCTCCTGATTTTACAAAACCCTAGACTGGATTTTGCATAAATATGAATAATGAAACCCTCTATAGGATTCTGTCTGATCTCTCACTTTCGCTCTCCCTCTGATTCTGTCGTCTATTTATACTTTTGTTGATGTCTATGTCTATATGTCTATGTCTATGACTATTTCTATGGCTAGGTCTAGGTCTGTGTCTCTGGATCTATAACCCCTCTCCCCTTTTCTTATTATATACTTTTAGTTTTGAAGGCTCAAAAATGTAATGAACTAAAAAACTAGGAAACCAGATTAAACTTAATGCTGAATGGTTTTGGATATCTATCTGAAATCATCGTGGTACAGAAAAGGATTCTTCATTACTCTGGCATCTCATTGGCACTTCTAACCTTGAAAATGTTTAGATGTATGTTTTACCATCTCCTATTTCAGTATCTCCAATAGCTTTCATTGACATAAGTCTTTTCTGAAATTTACGACTGCATGTTACAGCAACGTGACAGAACTACATAGAAAAAGAGTTAGTTTAGATCCTTGATAAAATGATTGATAATTGTCATTTTCCATGAGGACCTCATGATAGTTTGCCCCTTTTTTTCACTTCCAAAATACCAGGATTTAGTCCATGATTACAAAAATTTGCTTATACAATTTTAGCTTATTGTATTCATTTATCTTTTTGACAAGCCACCATTTCCAAGAGTGTTTTTTTTTCTGCTCCTGTAGCATAAGTCTTCTTCTAGATGTGACTGCTAAGTCTCCTGAGGCTCTCAAATCTGAGAAATGCTTCAGAGAATGCATTGCATGCATCTGAACATCCTGCCAGATTGGCCTTTCTAAATTATATTCATGACTAGAGTATTGAGCCATGATTCTATGGAGTCTTGTATAGAAAAGTGTTCAGGTTGTAGCATACCACATGCTAGTTGCAGCTTGACCCTGATTCTCTATAGTAACTCTATCCCAGTCCCAAGCAATGTATTGTAATGTTACCTTCTTACTTTCTTACCCTCATTTGTCATGTTGTTTTCTGTCTCATCATTCTGTTCCTTGCAGCCTCTCTCAGAAGACCCTACACACAATCCCCCTGTACTTTGTGTACTTTAAATATACGGCTGTGGCCTTGTCCTGTTTTGTAAACTGTCACGGCTAAACTGAAGCTTCTGTAATTCCAGCTTCTTCTGTAACTTCTTCATTTATCATGTCAGTAGTAGAATCAGTGAATCTTAATTTCCTTTTCATTGTTTTCCTCTGTATGTATATATACCCCAATGGAAGCCTAGAGTAGAATGCGCCTCTGTGTATATGCCTGTCTTTGTTAGGTGGTGCCTATGATTTGATAGACACAGTAAGTGTTTGTCTTAGTGAGTAGTTGAGTAATTGAATGTGTATGTGTGCTAAATTTGTGGTTCCTTTTTTTCTATAGGAGGAATCCTCTGCAGAACCTCTAAAGAGGGAAGAAGGTATTGCCCCACTTAACCAATTTCTAGACATGCAAGTTAGTAGAGACTGATCCCCTGAGGTAGTAGAAGCGGTCCTTGAGTGTATGTATGTTCTTCTTTTTCAACGTTACTGCTAAATGAAACATCAACGTTGTGTTAAATGAAATCCTACATCCATTTTATTTTACCTTTGTTTTGGGAGTTTTGTTTTGTTTTGCTTTAATATTTCTGACATTTTCCCTAAAACTGCTCAATCTTCTAAAGCACCTTCTCAGTATTACCTTTGGCTTCTCCAGTTATTTATAAGTGGAGAGAGAGATGAATTGAGTGTGTCTGTACATTTCATAAATAGTCTTCTTAGTCGATCGCTTACTACATTTTGTAGTTGCAGTGCCTATCTCCGGAGTAAGTGATGAAGCTGTAGAATCACCGTGGGATTCTGAGGTACTTGTCCATACAAGGTTTCAGTGATATTAAGACATAAAAGTGGTGTGTGTTTCTTCAGCCTTTTGAATGTTTTTTGTTTTTTTTTTTTGTTTTTTTTTTTTTTTTTTTTTTTGACAGGCAGAGTGGACAGTGAGAGAGAGAGACAGAGAGAAAGGTCTTCCTTTGCCGTTGGTTCACCCTCCAATGGCCGCCGCGGCCGGCGCGCTGCGGCCCGCGCACCGCGCTGATCCGATGGCAGGAGCCAGGAGCCAGGTGCTTTTCCTGGTCTCCCATGGGGTGCAGGGCCCAAGCACCTGGGCCATCCTCCACTGCACTCCCTGGCCACAGCAGAGGGCTGGCCTGGAAGAGGGGCAGCCGGGACAGAATCCGGCGCCCCAACCGGGACTAGAACCCGGTGTGCCGGCGCCGCTAGGCGGAGGATTAGCCTAGTGAGCCGCGGCGCCGGCCCTGAATGTTTTTATACATTTTTTTTAGCTTTAAGATTCAACAGTTTTTTTTTTTTTTTTACATTTTGCCACAGTCACATCTTATGTATATATTACAGGTATACATGTATGCACTCTTTTCTTGAAAATGGATAATAATTTTACCTAATGAGGTATTCATTGATCATTTTGTGAGGAAAGAGGAATATATTGTTGTGTAATACAATAACTCAGTGTCACTATTTCTAAGTATATATCAGATCATATGATAGCCACACAACTTTGTGCTCTCTATAAATTTACTTTTACAAATAAATGAAAACGTGGTATTTGTGTTTCTGGGTGGCTCACTTCACTTAGAATAATGATCTCCAGTTCCATGTTTTGCTCCAAATATCAGTAATTCATAGTTTATGGCTGAGTGATAGTTCATCATGTAACATTGTCCAATCATTAGTTGATGGAGCTCAAAGGCTGACTTCATCCCTTTACTACTGTGACTTGTGCTACTCTTAACATGAGAATGCAGGTACCAGTCTCATATGCCGTTTCGCTTTCTTTGGATGCATTCCCGAGTGTTGGAGAACTGGGTCACATGGTAGATCCATTTTTCGTTTTCTACAGAATCTCTGTGTTGTTTTCCGTAACGGCTATACCGATTTGTGTTCCTACCACTACTGAATTTGGCTACACCACTTCAGCAGCTTTTGTTATTCTTTGATTTTGGCTAACAGATGTTCTTGCTGGAGAGAAGTGATACCTCATTATGTTGTTTATTTGCTTTTCCCTGAGCATGTTTTCATGTGTCTGTTGACCATTTGTATTTCGTCCTTTGAAAAATACCTGTTATTTCCTGTACCTGTTTCTTCCTGAGATCATTTGCTTTGTTGTTGTTAAGTTTCCTGAGCTCTATATACCTTTTGAAAATGAATTAATAGAATAGAAGATAAATTAGATGCACAGCGTCCTTTGATAGGCAGACTCTTAGCTTGATTCAGTCCTGTCTGCCTGTTTGTGTTTTTAGCACCAGTGCTTTGAGAGTCTTATCCAAAAAGTATTTGCCTAGGCCAATGCCTCACAGCATTTCTCTTAGGTTTTCCTGTAGTACCTTGATACCTTCAGGTATTAAGTTTAGTTCCTTGATCCATTTTGAATTGAGTTTTTGTATATGCTGAAAGCTGTGGGTCTTGTTTCAAGTCAGCCTTTACTGTAGCTTTTTTTTTTTTACCTCAGTGGTAGAAGTGGTGAATTATATGCTCCTATTCTTTGTTTTCCTATGTATCTGCTCCCACTTAGCATAGGGTAGAAAATACCTCTGTTTATATATTTATCTTTCTGGAGGAAATGTGCCTAGGAATTGACAAGCAGATTAAATTGTATCTTAGTGATGGAGCCACTGATTGTTTGCTGAGTTTCTGGATTGCTTGTTTTGCTTTAGTATTTATTAATTAATTAATTTATTTATTTTTGGCATAGGAAGAAACATCAAGTGGAAAGGGTGAAGTTCGTGCTGGCACTGGAGGTGTCCCAGAAGGAGATATTCTGGATTATTTCCTGTCATGTAGTTGGGCAAGGATAGCCAAAGAGGTCAGTATATTTTAATGAATCATGGTATCATTGCTGCTGTTTAAACTGGGAAGTGTAGGTCCCATTATGACATTCATTTCCTTTTGCATTTTCTTTAGCTTTATGTATATGCTAAGTATCTCCTTATTACAATAGTTTCTACATTCTACACTTTATTGCCACTACTGTCATTTTATTGCAATATTCCTGAATGGTGGTAGATTGTGGATTTACCTATAAACTTCATAGAAATACATGTTCTCATTCAAGGGGCTGTGATTATGTTTTGTAAATCCAGTGGCTACCTCCAGATCAGAAGATGAACGTCTGGAATCCACTTCCAAATCTGCGCTATTGCCTTTTATTTTCTTGTGACTTTGAAATGTGAGCATTAATTGATGCTGAGATGTGTAAAGGTGTAGTTGCTCCTTTTTTGCCTTTTAAAAATTATTTCAAAGGCAGAGAGAAAGATAAGAAAGATGTGTGTGCAGACACACACAGACAGTATACCGGCCAGATGCCTGCCAGGCCTGTTCCAGGTGAAAGGCGTCAGAAACTAAACCCAGGCCTCCCATGGGTGCCAGGGACACAACAGCTTGAGTCACTACCTATTTCTTCCTTGATATGCCTCAGTAAGATGCGAGGGAGAGAAGCAGGAATCAGTAAAGGAACCCTGAAATATTGTATGCTGTTGTCCCACTTAGCATCCGAGCCACTGTGGCAAGTGACTACAAAGAGGAAGATTTGAGTTTCCTTTCTCATGTCTGCCCTTTATGATTTATTTCCATCATAAAGTTAGTAATGCATTGTAAACAGTGCACTGCCACGTTAGAGAAGATCTACACATGTGTGTGACTCTGTTGGTGTAGTTAAATGTAGACAATAATAAAGTAGGCCTGAGAGAGATAAGGAATCAGTTTTGGTTTGGAAACTAGCTATATCTTAAAAATTAAAAGTTTATTTTAGCTCCACCAATGTGAATCATATTATTTTGTGATATCTAATGCCACCTGAATCTGAATGAGATTTTGAGAGAAATATTTGGATTGCCATTTCTATGTGCTTAGAATTCCAAATAAAAGCATAATGAATCGAAATGCCATTATTAATCAGAAAGTAATGGCATTTCAGCACGAGGGGAAACATGAATAATAATTCATTTTTCTTTTGGGAAAATAAAGCCTGTTTAAATGGTGTCTTTAATAAACATAGGCTATCTTGGAAAATTTAATGAATTCAACATGTTTATGATAGATATGTTAGTATTAGCATAACTATAAATATTCTTCTACATTGACAAAATGGTGAATGAGAAAGATGGAGCCCATTGCTGCAGAGCTCCGATTCCAGCATGCCATAGGCATTCATGGTTTGGTCTTGGATACCTACTGCACCTGTCTCTCTCAGTTTCAATAATATGTTGGCCATTTTACTTCCTTACTTCATTAACCCTCATTTGCCATGTTTTGCCTCCTACTTTTGTTCACACTGCTCTGTTTAGAAGGCCCATCATGCTTTGCCCCTGCATTTTATCTGCCGTACTAAATGTGTTCCTAACCCTACAGCCTTTCCTCAGTTTTCAAAGTCATGCTGAAGATTCTGTCATCCTACCCTCATTGTAATTTACTGACTGCGATAGTTGAAAATGTGGAATTCTGGTTTTCTGTTCTTGTTCGACATAGGTCAATTTGCCCCTAGTCTACAGGATAGAATCTGTCTTCTTTCCTTATATTTAGCTCATTGTTTGAGGGCGCCTATTGCTTCCCAAGCACAGCAAACGTCTTCCTGTTTGGCTGAGCACGTGAATGAATGTTTGCTGAATTTGTGGTATTATTTCTTTCTGTAGAGAAAAGCGTCAATGGCATCAAGTGGAGATACTGAAAAGGATGTGGCTGTCAGTCTAAGTGCCCAAGAGCATGCAAAGGACACATTATCTGGTATTGCTGGAGTGCCAGAAGGCAAAACTATTGGTCAGTATCTATCAATGAAACACTGTTTAAGTACTAATGTCTCAACTGAAATGATTTCCATTATTTTGATGATTTTTCTTTCGCTATTTGTTTCTATGTCCAACTCAACCTGGTTTAAAGTGCTGATTGAACAAGCAGAAATTCTTTTTTTTTTTAATTTATGTTTTTATCAGAAAGAGTTACAGAGAGGGAGAGGTGGAGTCAGAGGCATAGAGGCAGAGTGTGTGTGTGAGAGAGAGAGAGAGAAAGAAAGAGAGAGAGTGTGTGCAAGAGAGACAGAGAGAGAGAGAGAGAGAGAGATCTTGCATCTGCTCGTTCACTCCCCAAATGGCCACAATGGGCAGGACTGGGTCAGGCCAAAGCCAGGATCCAGAAGCGTCTTCTGGGTCTCCCATGTACGTGCAAGGGGCCAAAGACTCAGGCTATCTTGTATTGCTTACGCAGGTACATTAGCAGAGAGCTGGATCAGAAGTGGGGCCACTGGAACTTGCACCCGTAGCCATATGGTATGCCATTGCTGAATCGCCGTGGCTTTACCTGCTATGCCACAGCTTTGGCCCTCTAGCTGAAATTCTTTATTGCTGTTACTTAAATTTTAGTATATTATTGATGAACTCAGCTGAATGTGTAAATTTTTAAAAGCAACAGTTGGGGCTGGCGATATGGTGTAGTGGGTAAAGCCCCCGCCTGCAGTGCTGGCATCTCATATGGGCACTGGTTCAAGTGCCAGCTGCTCTACTTCCCATCCAGATATCTGCTATGGCCTGGGAAAGTAGAAGATGATGCAAGACCTTGGGCCCCTGCGCCCACATGCCCACATGCCCACATTGGAGACCCATAAGAAGCTGCTGGCTCCTGGTTGCAGATTGGCATAGCTCTTGCTGTTGCAGCCAACAGGGAGTGAACCAGTGGATGGAAGACCTCTCTCTCTCTGTCTCTCTCGGTATAACTCTGACTTTCAAATAAATTAAAATATCTTTTAAAAAAAGCAACAGTTGACAAATGTTCTCATTAGTACATCTCTGCCTATGTTTTATAGATATGCCTGGCTTCAGACCAGATGATGAGCCTTTAAAATACTCCTTAAAGTCTGAGGTACTGTCCCTTGTTTTCTTGTGACTTTTATATGTGAGTGTTATATTAATCGATGGTAAAATATAGAAAATATAGAAAAGAGTGCTTGTTTTTTCTGCCACCACTTTATCAAGAGAGATAGTAAAGACACAAGTGAGGCAGACACCGAGAGATCACCTGCCAAATGTTTGTGACGCCATGAACAGAGCCAGGCCAAATGAAGATGTCAGGAGTTAGAAACTCAACCCAGGTGTCCCTCATGGGTGTCTGGGACCCAAGAGCTTGAGACATCATTGACTCCCTCCCTGATTGCATGTTTGCAGTAAGCTGGGTTCCTGCACAGGGGTCGGTAATGGAACCCTGGAATTTTTCATATTGCATGCTGCTGTCCTGCTCAGCATCTGAGCCACTGGGGCAGGGGCCTACTGAGTACTGGGGGTGGCTCTTCTTTTTCATCTGTGTGCATACACTCTCTGATTCCCTTGTTTTCATCAATTAGTAATGCATTATGTTATAACTATTGCCCTGCTACTTTAGTAGTCTTCTACAGTTCTACATGACTTATTTAGTGTGACAATTGTAGCATAATTCAAAACACATAAATAGGACCATGGTAATATAAAGAAGTAAATTTGCTCTGCAAATTATATTTATCAACAACAACAACTAAAAAAGAATGTAACACCAGACATCTGATTCCAATATATCTATAGATGTCTTGTCATGCTGATGAGATTTTTAGATACCAAAATTGATGTGTTATTTCCACAACTTGCAAGTTGAAAACCTAATACCTGTGTTTCAATGCATTCTTAACATCTTCAGAATAGCAGCTGAGATACGCAAGTAGTAACATTTAGAGCAAGTAAAAAATGCGAAATAGTAAATCTGTGGGAGGACAACCACTTTGGTGGTGTTTTCATAAATAGAGATAATTAGAATTGGATGAATCTGGACTATCATTTTGGTAAATATGTAAATACTAACATAAGTTAAAATGTTTTTTTCTTACTGTGACAAAAAGAGAGTGAGGTAGCCATGTTCAGAGCTCTAAGGTTTAAGCAGTATAGTGGTATCACGGACCATATTTAAGTTATAGCACATATTAGTATGTTGCAATGTCACTTTTAGCTACAGTACGTTGCAAAGATGATAGAGCCTTTTTGCATGCCATATACCACATTCATAAAATATGCCAGTATTTAATGCCCACGTAGGTGTAATGAGCATCTGTGGTAGCCAATGTAAAAAAAAAAAAAAAAAAAAAAAAAAAAAAAACAAGAAATTCTAAAGTATGCATACAAGTTAAAGCAAAGAGATCACTAAGCACACAGTGACTTCCTTTAGGATATATGTGTTTTTTAAGCTGAGAGGCTTCTTTTTAGACAGGTCTGTTGAGGTGCTGTGTCCATTTCGGAACTAGATTTGTTGTTTGTTCATATATTCTTAACAATATTTCTTATCTGGGAAAGAGTGGGATACCTAGTACCTATGTAATACAAGCTTCCCCTTACTTATCTGAAGCTACATAAAGGAGAGGTTTGAGGCTATCTTGACATTCGCTTCAGCCAACTCTCTTGCCTTTAGGACCTAGGAAAAAAGAATTAGGAGCTAAACCCTTGTCCCAGTGGTGAAGAAATCAGATGAGCTATCTGCCTCACACCTCGGATGGCTTTCTGTCCTTATTTTGTACCCAGTCTGACTCTCAGCCAGAAATTAAGCAATATTTCCTGACCTTCCAAGACTGAATTGAGGATTCTGTTTTCTGCCTTTTCTTCAAGTATATTGACTTGAGTGGCAGAAATAGTGGTTTAAACTTTCCTGTTCTCTTTTCCCATGTCTACCTCTAACTGAACATGGGGTAGAATCTGCTCTGTGTTTATATGCTTAACTGAGCATGGGGTAGAATCTATTGTTTGTGTGTATGCTCAACCTTTGCAAGGACTGTGCCTGTGACATGACACACATAGTAAATCCTGTCTCACTGAATGAGTGGCTGAGGGGTTGAGAACTTGGGTGTATTTGTTGAATTTGTATTTTATCTTCCTGCAGGAAGGAATGTCAACCGTAGCGAGTAAGAAGGGCATAAAAGATATCGCCATCACTCAAGTTGCTCCACACCAGCCAGTGAATAAATATGCGTTCAACTATGATCGTGGATTGGACAATGGTAACATGGGTAGTGAGTGCCTATCCTTTGAAACTTAATATTAAAATACAATGAACAGAATGAGTAGCTCTGAATTGGGTATCCATGTATGTTGAGGGTTTTCTTTGGCTTTTTTTTAATATAACCAACTTCTTCCTGAAACAGCTTCAACCCTCTGAAATTCATCCTTACTATTCCTTTTATTTCATTGAAATATTCATTTCATTGCAATATTCATGAGTGGAGAGAGACACACCTTTATGTAAAATGTTTCCATGTGAAGAAATGTTCTCACTAGTTGATCTGTTACTGCATTTGTAGATAAGGAGTCTACCTCCCAAAGAGATCCTGAAGACAGCAAATCACAAAAGAATTCGAAGGTACTGTGTCTTCTTGTGATTTGGAAATACCTGATTTCAGTCATGTTAAAACAAAATTGGTGTTTGCTTGAAGGTATAAATTGACTTGAGAGACAGCTACTTTCATAAGACAGGCAGATAAACATTTTAGCTATCTTGAGAAGGGGTGGTGTGATATCTCTTGAAGGCATTGATATGCATTTCCCTGGTGGTTGGTGATGTTGAACATACTTTTATATTTATTGCCATTTCTATCTCTGTGGGGAGCAACTGGGAGCAACTCGGACTAGACTAAGTTACTGGAAATAAGACTTATTCTATGCATCTGCTTTCCCGCAATATGGCGCTGAGAAGAGAGTAGCAACTTCTGCGCAGCTGCCTCTTGCTAGCTTGGGTGATGACCTGCAGGAGCTGATCCTGCTCCTGATTGCAGGAGAGCAGCATACTCGGCGTGTGGGTAGCAGAGTTGGGATTGGTGGAAGAGGACTATAAAGGAAGAGAGAGACAACATGCACCAGGAACATCTAAGGGGAACATCTATCTGAAGGAACACCTGTGCAGCCCCCGAGAGAGCCGGCCGGTGGTGTGCCACTCCCCTGCGGAAGTGGGGAAAGTGGCCAGGGGGAACCGCCCTTCCACGGAGGTGAAAGGGATGGCAGCCAACCCGGGAAGAACCAGCAGCAAACCCGGGGAGGGCTGAGCAGACAAAAGAACAGCGCAGGGTCCTGTGTCATTCTTCCACGAAGAGGGGGAGCGACATAATGGTGCCGTGACTCGGATAGGAAACCTAGGAGGGAAGAAACGGGAAGAAGTGGGAAAATACCGGAGAGAGAGACTAGCAAAGAGCCTAGGGAAAAGCTGGACGGAAAAGGTGCCGGAAGAAGCTATCAAAAGCCTAGGCATAGACTCAGATACGGACTACGGGGGGAAGCTGGGAGAAATCTCTAAGGTCGAAAGCGAAAGTGAAAGCTAGAACAAACAGACTCGGATACGGACTGTGGAGAGAGGCCAGGAGAAATGAGAGGGGAATATTGTTGTTGGAAGAAAAGTTAGGGAAACATACCGGGAAGAGAAAAATATGATAGGGAGGATGAAGCCGCGAGTGCAGGCTGAAGCGGAGACATAAGCTATCTTGGGATTCTTCAAGTCAGCCCAGGGAGCAAAAGGCGAAAATCTGGAACCAGAGGCAGAGACGTGGGCTGGCAGGTTGGAATCCGTCAGATTAGCCCAGGGAGCAAAGGACGGGAAGCCAAGCCGAAGGGCGCAGACGTGAGCTGGGTTGAATTCGCCAGGTTAGCCCGGGGAACTTGGACTGAATACCGGTGGCGGAAACGTGAGCTGTGCTGTGTGACTCGTGGAAGCCGCCACACGCAGAGAGCGTGCGCGGGGCACAAGTAAATAGGGAACCCGGGGCTAGCGCGAGGCCGTGGTGCGGACGTGAACGGGCGCGGAGACTGCGGAGTGCGCGCACAAAGCCGGGAAGCCGCGCAGATGAGAGAAGCGCGGGCTGAAGCGGCTCAGAGCCGGGAAGCCACCGAGAAGCAGCCTCGGGGCAGGCGCCGGGATGCCGCAGGGATAAGAGAAACAGAAGTTTAGATGTAAAATGAGAGAAATAGGAATCCTGGTAGATAGAAGTAAAATAGGAGAAATAGGAATGCCCGGAGATAGAGAAATAGAGAAAAATAAGGCCTCCCCACAACACGCACGGCAATGAGAGAGCTTGGATTCGGTCTGCCTGATTAGGGAGGTGGTGAGCACCTGCGGGCGGCTAGCAGATTATGCACCACAGGTCACTGAAGACAGGCACGTTATCAACACCAATAAGTCTCCCCACAAGACGGCAATGAGAGGGCTTGGATTCTGTTTGCCTGATTGCTAGGGCTTGTAAGCACCTGCAGGCAGTTCTAGCAGAGCAGAGCATGTGCTGCAGGGCACCGAACACAGGCACGCATCAGCGCCTAAAAACCTCCTCACAACATGGCGAAGAGCGGACCCGGACTCGGTTTGCCTGATTGGTAGGGCTTGTAAGCACCTGTGGGCAACTCAAGCAAGCAGAGCAGAGTGTGTGCCACGGGGCACCGAAGACAGGCGCGTATCAACGCCAAAAATAAAAAGAAAGGGGGATCTGTGGGGAGCAACTGGGAGCAACTCGGACTAGACTAAGTTACTGGAATTAAGACTTATTCTATGCATCTGCTTTCCCGCAATATGGCGCTGAGAAGAGAGTAGCAACTTCTGCGCAGCTGCCTCTCGCTAGCTTGGGTGATGACCTGCAGGAGCTGATCCTGCTCCTGATTGCAGGAGAGCAGCATACTCGGCGTGTGGGTAGCAGAGTTGGGATTGGTGGAAGAGGACTATAAAGGAAGAGAGAGACAACATGCACCAGGAACATCTAAGGGGAACATCTATCTGAAGGAACACCTGTGCAGCCCCCGAGAGAGCCAGCCGGTGGTGTGCCGCTCCCCTGCGGAAGTGGGGAAAGTGGCCAGGGGGAACCGCCCTTCCACGGAGGTGGAAGGGACGGCAGCCAACCCGGGAAGAACCAGCAGCAAACCCGGGGAGGGCTGAGCAGACAAAAGAACAGCGCAGGGTCCAGCGCAGGGTCCTGTGTCGTTCCTCCACGAAGAAGGGGAGCGACATATCTCTTATTTTGAAACAGGTCTGTTGAGGTGCTGTGTCCATTTCGCAACTAGATTTGTTGTTTGTTCATATACTCTTTACGATATTTCTTATCTGGGAAAGAGTGGGATACCTAATGCCTATGTAATACAAGCTTCCCCTTACTTATCTGAAGCTACGTAAAGGAGAGGTTTGAGGCTATCTTGACATTCGCTTCAACCAACTCTCTTGCCTTTAGGACCTAGGAAAAAAGAATTAGGAGCTAAACTCTTGTCCCAGTGGTGAAGAAGTCAGATGAGCTATCTACCTCACACCTCGGATGGCTTTCTGTCCTTATTTTGTACCCAATCTGACTCTCGGCCAGAAATTAAGCAATATTTCCTGACCTTCCAAGACTGAATTGAGGATTCTCTTTTCTGCCTTTTCTTCAACTATATTGACTTGAGTGGCAGAAATAGTGGTTTATACTAGTTCTTGTTCTATTTTCCCATGTCTACCTCTAACAGCATGGGGTAGAATCTGCTGTTTGTGTATATGCTTAACTGAGCATGGGGTAGAATCTGCTGTTTGTGTGTATGCTCAACCTTTGAATTTGGAATTCCTTAGTCAGAGAAAACCTTTCTGAATGTAGCTATGATGCTGCCAACGAACGGATGAGATGGAATCATGTGTGTGAAAGTCTAGGATTAGAATATTCTGGGCAGAAAAGTAGTGGGTCTCATTTTTTATCATTTGGTTGTTATAGTTGGGTATTAGCAAAACTTTAAAGTGGGGCAACCATAATTGTAGCCATTGTTATGTGATCAGTTTAATAAAGAAAATTTGAAAATAAGTGCCTGGCATGTTTTAATGTTACTTATTTTCACTTATTTGAGTGGCAAACCAACAGAGAGATCTTCAGTGCAATGATTTACTCCACAAATACTTGACACATTCAGGACTGGGCAGGTTCTATCTAGGAGTTTGGTATTTGGTTGACCCTCCGCAGGGTTGGCAGGGACTCATGTATATAAGCCATACCTGCCTCGCAGCATGCACATGATCTAGAATCTGGAGTACGAATATAGTAGGTTAGGCACTACTCTATGGGATGCCAGTGTCCCCAGGAACAGCTTACCCCACTGTCAAATTGCTCCCCCTAGTCTGGCACAGTTTAGAAGCTAAACACCTATTATAGTTCATATCTTTTCCTTAAGGCTTTTTGTACCTTGTTGAAGATATTGACACAAAAGGCAGACACAGAGATACACAGATAGATATCTACTCACATGCAGTTCAGACACGCAGAACTCTCTTGGGTCCTATAGGTCAATCCCTATGTGTGCCTGCAACTCCAGGAACATGACCTCATTGAAGCTGAGATACGGGAACTGGAAACTCAGTTTCAGTCTCCCATGTGGATGGCTAGAACTTAAGTACTTGAGTCACCACAAACTGCCTCACTCTGCCCACATTTGTAGGAAGCTAGAATTCTGAGCAGGAGCCTAGACTTAAGCGCAGGCAATCTCACATCAGACATAATCCTTTAGACTTAGCTTCTTCACCATTTGATCAACCACTTGCAAAGAGGCTGTTTCCCCTTTCTCTCTTTAGTGCATACCTATAAGGAATTAGTTCCTCACATTTCCCCATCCCATGAGTAATTCAACTATGTGCTAAGTACTTTACAGCTGTGCAAACTCAAGGTTTCTTTCATAAATCCAGTACCATGCAGTGAAAAAGAAAGGTTTAGATATCACAAGGAATTTGTTAAGAATACTCTTTTCTAAGAAATAAAGAATGTTTCCACTCTACCAGTGACCAAATATATGAATACTAACTACCTTGGAACTTTTTCTAATTCAGGGATGATTTCTTTTGGAAATTTTCTATAGGAATAAGGTAATTTTATACTTGAGAAGCCTTTCTGGTAATATTTTAATTGACACCTTAAATAAATTTTGTTGGTGAGTTCCAACTATGTGGTAGGGCAGTTAGGCACTGACTTTACAGGTTTGGGCTACTTCTCTTATGGTTGGAACAGAAAATCAAGGTAACAAGCACTAAAAATTACCTCTAAATGCTTCATAAAAAGTAATGAGAGACTGTTGAATAGAGATATTGAGGGTGTCTGTGCTTTGTGTTGGAATGGGTTGTATGGTGGAATTCTGTAGGCAGAGGGAAAAAATATGGCTACTGATTTGATGCTGCCCAGCATAAGAATGAGAATGTACATTCGCTTTGAATGTCTAGAAGGAGGACATTATGAACAGAAAGATTAGTGGATCACCTCTGTTTATTATTTTATTCTTCACTTCCAGAAATTAGCAAGATGCAGGTAGTGGACTAACCATCACCCTCAATCTTTTTTTGATATGTTATTGTGTGTAGAAAATAAATGATGCAAATGAGTGTCAGACACATGTTAGAAGCTGAAGCAGAAAAATACACTTATTCTTATTAAAGCTTACAGTACAATCTTCACAGTATTTCTTTCTTTCAATGAGTTGCATACTAATACAGGTTTTTGCATACTGTTATGAAGCATAACATAAAGGAAAATTTTACCTACTCTCCTTCTGTTTCATTCAAACCATCTTCACATGTTTAAACATTGTATTAGATAATATTTAGGACAGGAATTCTGCCTAGCATTTAAGAGCTCAGTTTGGATTCTGGCAGCCTATATCTTAGTACCTGGGTTAATGTCTTAATTCCAAATCCAGCTTCCAACTAATGTGCATCCCTGTAAGCAACGGGTCTAAGCTAATGTAATTGTGTTCATGCCATCCACATCAGAGACTGGGACTGAGTTCTTGGCTCTCAGCTTTGGTGTGGCCCATGGCTGACAAATGGTGGCATTTGGAGACAGAACCAGTGAACTGATATATTCCCTAGCCTGTCTGTCTCTTTCTCTCTTTTTCTCTCCGTGTTATATTTTTCTTTCTCTGTATTTCTTGACCTCTCAAATAAGTAAATGAAAAGAAAACTTAGCATTTCTAAACCACTGTATATATAAATGTACAGCTTCTGAGATGTTCTGTGTATACTCAGTATGACATACTTTGAAGTTTCTTATGTTTAGAATGTTATTTTAAGACAAAACATAGAAATTGTTTATGTGTTTAACTCTGTATTATAACACTACAATTTTTCAATGTGTTTTTCTAGTTTGTCTTCTTTATTTTATTGGGGAATACAATGCAGAGTTGACTTTTTGAGTTAGTTTGTAGCTAAAATATGTGTTTTTAGTATCGTAAGTTATTGCTCCTCTGAACCTCCATGCTGCATTTATAGAATCAGTAACATGAAACCCAAAGTTAGGCCTGATCTTGAGAATTTGTATAAAACATGCTGGTCTTATTTTTGCCTTTATAAAGTGGAAATCTTTAGAAAGTGGAAAATTAAGATTCTTTTAGAACATTGTTGGGAAATGTATGCAGCTCATTATTGGCATTAACTTTAATAGACTATTTCTACAAATTCTTGGAAGGAATCCATTAATCAATCAATGGCAGCCGATGCAAAAGGAAAAGATATGAATGAACCACTGGAAGGTAAGAACTGTAGTTTTTAAAGCCAGTTGACAGATGTTTATCTAAGACATGAATATTGATGTATACCAATAGCTAAAGAAAGTTGTGTATTAAATGCATAGTAAGGAAAAGATAAATGAGAGTGGTAAGCTGTGTATTGCGCCACTAGTTAGCAATGCATTAAATTGTGAGTGTCCCAGAGGAGCTGAAGTGTTAGCTCCATTTCAGGATAACCTACAATGATAATAAAGTCTGGGAATGAGGATTCAGAATGGGGGAGAGTTAACAGCCATTCTGAGGGCTGAGGTGATATCTCATGGTAATTTTCTCATTGCGTTTTCCTAATGGCTAGTAATATTGAGTACTATATATATATATTTGTGTGTGTGTGTGTATATGTGTGTATATTGACTATTTGTATTTCTTCTTTTGAGAATTGTCCATTCATGTCCTTTGCCCATCTCCATATATTTCTGAATGTTCTATTGTTCTTCTGGTTGACTTGTCATTTCATTACTTTGTAATTTTAGTCTTTTTAAATGAAATTAGAATGGGAAAAAGGGTGAAATAAAATTAACTGCCTGAGAAAAAGCCCATTAAACCATGACATCTTATGCCATTTAAATTTGGGGGATGTGGCAGGGATGAACTTAAGGCTACATTCCAGAAAGTGGAGTTAAGGAAAAGGAATATATAAGGAAGCTTTGTAAAGACTAGAACTTCTTAAACTTAAGAATCTCTGGGGACCTTATTCAGAATGCACATTCTATTTCCTTAAATGTGGGATTCTGCATTTTTATCACGATCCCTGATGAGCTTTAAGGTTACATGTTTGCCTCCAGAGATATTTGAAAGAAGGACCTTGGGAGAAGTATTCAAGAACTAAAAGGATAGAGGGAGAGTATTTTTTGCTTTTATTTCTCAGCATGTTCCTATCCAGAGGATGACAGGGGAGGAGGAAAGCAAGAAAGCAAGGAAAGAAGGAAGGAAGGAGAGAGGGAGGGAGGGAGGGAAGTGAGTGGAGATAAGTAAAGAAGAGGAGAGGAGAGGAGAGCAGGGCAGAGGAGAGAAGGAGAGGAGAGGGAAGGGGGGAGGAGAGGGAAGGAGAGGGGAGGGGAGGGGAAGAGAGGAGAGGGAAGGGGGAGGAGAGGAGAGGGAGAAATTGGAAACAGGAATGAGAGGGAAGAAGGAAGTGAAGAAGGAGGAAAGTAAGAGAGGCTCTGGGGAAGGGAAGGAGAGTTGGATGGAAAGTTGAAGGGAGGTTGAAATAGAAGTTAGAACTGTAAATTGTAGCGATAAATGGGAAAAATAAGTGGTGTGAATAATCCCTAAAATTAATGGTAAGGTGAAGAATCCAGAGCACAGATCCAGAGATTACTTTTGATAAGGAGGGATGATTCTGAAGAGGGAAGAAGAGAGAATAAAGTGAACCTGGTAAATTTAGAGTTACTAATGAAGAAACCTGAGAATATTCACTTCAGATGCCTTCTGTATGTTCACATTTAAACACATTAGGTTATTGCTGCTCCAGAGATTACCAAAAACAGGATGGTGTGCTGGTATTGCAGCCACTCATTTGAACTTCATTTAATTCTCAAGCACTAGTGATATAAATTGCATGGATGCTATTTAAATGAGAAAAATTTGAATATTGAATCATTGGCTTATCTTATACCTAAATTTTTTATAAAGTAGTTTCACAAAATTAAAGTTAGCATACTATGCTAGAATAAATGTGTTTTGGAAACAAGATATCATAGACTTCATTCCTTCAATACCAGAATTTTTCAGTAAATATTGCATTGATTTAGCATAAAAGTGATATTAATAGTTCTGTGGCAGCTTAATGAATTTATTCTTTTTGATGACTAGGTTTCTGTATCAAAAGCATATTATATGCAATTACTTAGATATGTTCTATGTACCTCCTTGAATCAGGGGATAAAAATCTTTAAGACACCTAACTAGGGCTAGGCACTGTGGGACTGTAGGTTAAGCCACCTGTTGGGATGCCTGTATTCCGTATTCGGGTGCCACACTTAAGGTTCATCCTCCTGAAATACTGCCTGGGAAGCAGTGGATGATGGACCCAAGTACTTGAGATTCTGCAACACTTGTGTGAGAGCTGGAAGGCAATCCAGTCTCCTAGCTTCCACTTGATTTTTTAAAAATTTATTTATTTATTTGAAAGAGTTACACAGAGAAGGAGATGCAGAGAGAGAGAGAGAGAGAGAGAGAGAGAGAAAGATTTCCATCTGCTGGTTTACTCCCCAAATGGTCACAAAGGCCAGAGCTGAGCTGATCTGAAGTCAGGAACCAGGAGCTTCTTCTGGGTCTCCCAAGTGGGTGCAGGGGCCCAAGGACTTGGGCCATCTTCTACTGCTTTCCCAAGCCACAGCAGACAGTTGGATTGGAAGGGGAGAAGCCAGGCTCAAACTGGTGCCTATATGGGATGCCGGCACAGCAGGCAGCTGATTTACCTGCTATACCACAGTGCCGACCCCCCCATTTGATGTTGCCATGGCTTTTGTGGGCATTTGAAGAGTAGATGGAAGATATTTCTCTGTCTCTCTCACCTATCTTCTTCCATCTTTCAGATAAATAAGTAAAATCTTTCAAAGCTAAACTAGAGGAGGAAAGAAATGTACACAAACCAGTAGTCCCCATAATATAGAAAACTGGGACTATGTGTTATTATCTAAAGCCAAGTATATAAACCAATTGGTGAGGTCAGACCACTTTCTCTGCTAAGAAATGAATTATATATTCATCTTTCATCACAACTGTACGCTTCCAAAATACAGGAGACACCGAAAAACAATTGTAGCAATTGTAGCACAATGGAATAAATGATTCTGATGTGTACAGTAAAGGTATGCTGTCACATTCGACCATCAGCTTTCTCATTTAGACTCTCATGGTCATGATTTGTTCCTTTGATTAAAGATCACATTTGTCCCCAGTACTCAGCATGCTCACTTTGGCATATGGGTACCTTTTTGCTTAATTAACAGTCATACTTTTTGAGACATTGTCATACGTTTTGAAATCTTAGTGGCGTGTTTTATTAAACCCATAGGTCTATTGTTGAATCTTATTTGATTTTTTATCTTTATTTTTATTAAAAATTATTGTATATGTTTATAGAATTCAGTATGACATTTCATTTTATGTATACAACATATCTTGATGAGATCAGGGTATTGGCATGTTCCTTTCTTTCACATGATGTTATTAAAGCTTGGTACTCCTTTTATTTCATTATAAGATAGGTTACTGTGATATAGTTGCTCAACTATGCTGTATAATACTAGGAACTTATTTTTGAAAGAACTCTGGTTTGTATTTTTTATATATACTTCTATCTTGCATGTTGTTTTCCTAGCACCCCAAAGATAAACCAGTTCCCCCAAACCTACAGTAATCATTTCCATAGCCACACATGTGGACTTAGCACAATACTAAACCTGCACCAATATATTGTCGGCCTTGTCATATTTACATATAATTGACTGTATATCTCTTTTGCTTTTTAGAGTTTGCTAAGGGATCCACTGAATTGACGGTAATAACGTTTACATTTTTGTCTTGAATATTCTCAATGGCTGGTAATATTGTATTTTACATTTTTCTCTAATTATTAAATACATATTATATGAAATACGCATTGTTAACTACCTTGTTTCAAAACTCCTTCAGCCTCGTCTGGAAGCAATACATCCTTTTTGGACAACATCAGTGGGAATGAATGAAGTACAAACATGCAGACAAGGTAATTTTGCAGTACAAATGTTACTCTGGAAAGAAATGTAGTATTTGAAATGCCTTCAATCTTCATTCTAAAAATTATTTTTGTCTGCAGATTTGATAAAAGGTTTTGACACAAATAATGCAGATATCATTTTTCAGATTCATGTCTGAAAAAATATATTTCTCATCTAGAGACTGTAACCTTTAACTGAGATGCTAAAAAATACCTTTCATTTTTTGATACCCTGAAGTGCCTAGTTTAAAATTCCTATCTTTTATTAGGATTGACATGAGTTAATTAAGATATTGAAATTTTATTGGTTTAAAATGTCATAGCATTCTGATCTTTGCCTAAATTGGAATATTATTCCTAACATTTCATTTGTTTTAATTGTTCCATCCTAGTGATGTTCTGATTAGCATACTCTCATATGTGTGTGTGTGTGAGAACACAGACATTACTTAATCATACTTAATCTCAGTTTTTAAAGCACAGAAGAGGAACTGCAATCTCAAAATAGTTAATAAGATTTTGAATTTTCCCAAAGAGTAAATATTTGAGGTGACTGGTATGCTAATAATGATCTAATCAGATCATTATACATTGTATAATACAATACACATATGGAAACAACATATTCTATGCCACAATGATGTGTCAATATAGAATAAAAATATATACTTTAAATTTTCTTTAAGAACTGATTTAGTGCCCCCAAATAATTGTAAATTAGAATTCTTAAACATTCTCATCTTAGGGTTCCTTTTACCATTAAAATCCTTGTGAGTATCTGGAGATCCTTTACTTAGTGGACTGCTCTGTTCATACTTAGTTTATTAGATATGAAAACTGGGAAAATTAAGTACCAGCATGCAGAGTCCTACATTCCAATATCCATGACCCATTAACTGTTACAACTAATAGTATTTATGGCATATCTCTCTGAAAAAGTTGATTCTGCACTTTGAAGAGAATGGATTGAAAATTGCAATTAACACCTAAAATTATTTGAGTTGATTTTTTGGCACCTGAACATACCAACTTGGATCAGAATTTAGAATTACTACTTGAGGGCCGGCGCCGCGGCTTACTAGGCTAATCCTCCGCCTAGCGGCGCCGGCACACCGGGTTCTAGTCCCGGTCGGGGCGCCGGATTCTGTCCCGGTTGCCCCTCTTCCAGGCCAGCCCTCTGCTGTGGCCAGGGAGTGCAGTGGAGGATGGCCCAGGTGCTTGGGCCCTGCACCCTATGGGAGACCAGGAAAAGCACCTGGCTCCTGGCTCCTGCCATCGGATCAGCGCGGTGCGCCGGCCGCAGCGCGCCGGCCGCGGTGGCCATTGGAGGGTGAACCAACGGCAAAGGAAGACCTTTCTCTCTGTCTCTCTCTCTCACTGTCCACTCTGCCTGTCAAAAAAAAAAAAAAAAAAAAAAAGAATTACTACTTGAAACCCTTTGTAGTCTTACCCAAATGTTAATGCAGTCCCTGTATTGGAATCACCTTTAAAGTTTTATTTCTTCTGAATATAACCCTACCACACGACCCAGCCATCCCATTCCTCAGAATTTACCCAAGAGAAATTAAATTGGCAAATAAAGGAGCTATCTGTACCTCAAAGTTAATTGTAGCTCATTCACAATAACGAAGACATGGAATCAACCTAAATGCCCATGAACAGAAGACTGGATAAATAAATTATGAAATATGTACTCTATGGAATAATAGACAGTGGTAAAAAATGAAATCTGGTCATTTGCAGCAAAATGGAGGAATCTGGAAAATATTATGCTGAGTGAAATAAGCCAGTCCCAAAGGGACAAATATCATATGTTCTCCATGATCTGTGACAACTAACTGAGCACTTAAAAGGAAACCTGTAGAAGTGAAACTGACACAAGAAGCAATGACTTGATCAGACTTTGTACTGACTGTTGAGGAACAGCTTACTATTTTATTCTTTTTAATATTTTCTTTTTCTACTTAATAACATTGGTTGAACTCTTTACTTAACACACAATTATTCTTAGGTGTTTAAATGCAATTGAAAATTGACTTCTGTTAAAAATAAGAGTGGGAATAATATAGGGAGGAGATGTACAGTTTGGCACACGATCCCTCAGACTTACTCCTAAAGGGTAAAGCTAAAAACTTGCCATGGGACTCCAAATCCCATTAAGTTCACACTACCAATGCCATATTACTAATTAAAGTGATCAGTTTAAGTTCATATTTGATCATAAAGATAGGATTAAGTGTCAAAGGGATCACATAAATAATATCAGTGTCTGCTAATAATAATTGATAGAATTAAAAAGGAGAGAACACTCCAACATGGGAAGCGGGATACACAGCAGATTCATAGAATGGCAGATGCCCTCACATGGGAAGCAGGATACACAGCAGATTCATAGAATGCAGATGCCCTAAACAGCACTCTGGCCTCAGAATCAGCCCTTAAGGTATTTGGATCTGGCTAAAAAGTCCATGAGAGTATTTCAGGCACTGAAAGCCAAGGCACTGGCAAAAAATGAAAGATCTCCATGAGTGAGATCCCAGTGGAAAGAACAACCCATCGAAGAAGGAGATACCTTTCTCTGAGGGTGGGAAAGAACTTCCACTTTGACTATGGCCTTATCTAAATAATGTCAGAGTTTGTGGACTCTAGAGGCTTCCATAGCCTTGGTGGCTCATGACAAGAGCCTCAGGTGATCACTGACATCATAAATAAGAGTGTCAATTGTTAAATCAAGAACAGCAGTCACTGTGTACTTGCTCCCCTGTAGGACGTCTGTCCTTACTGTGTTGTACTATGAGAATTAACGGTAAAACTAGTCTTCAAACAGTACTTTATACTTTGTGTGTCTGTGTGGGTGCAAACTGTTGAAATCTTTACTCAGTATAGAGTTGATCTTCTCTATATAAAGATAATTAAAAATAAATCTTAATAAAGAATAGGATGGGAGAGGGAGTAGGAAATGGGATGGTTGCAAGTGGGAGGGAAGTTATGGGGGGAAGAACCACTATAATCCAAAAGTTGTATTTTAAAATTTATATTTATTAAATAATAGCATTCTATAACAATTTTTCAGTTTTTCTGATTTTGTTCTAGACTTGTCTTAAAGTATTTAAATATGATAGTTTATCTTTTATAAAAATGATAAAAATATTTCAGATAAATACCAGTTAGAGCATTCTGAGATTCTGTGTACTTTGCTTCTCTATTGGAGCTAAACTAATTTTTAATTAATGTATTTGTATATGTTAATCTTATTTGTATTATTTTCATTCTTATGGTTGAACAAATAACTTTTAAGTTTTTCAGACTGTGCTTCTGCCCCCAGCTGCCTACTAGTTTGATTATCCTTTGATTCTCAGTAATGAGTTGTCAAAGATATACAAATTTGACAATTGATGATACATAACTGTTTTATGACCAAAAATCCATCAACATCCATGGAATCTCATGGACAGATAAAAGTAATAGCTGAGGAAATCGGAGCACAGAATTTAACCCTGGAGTACTTCTGTGTGTCTGCATAATTTCATAGTGTGACTTTCAAACATCATTTTGTTCCAGGGTTCACTTAGGATTACTCCTCTTATGCCACCTAAAGTCAACAGGATATAATTCAGAAAATCATTTTTATTCTTGAGCTTGAGTTCACATATAAACAATAGAGACAAGAGTATAGATAATTTTGTGTGGGCTGGTATTTAGCATAAACTTCTGAGTGGGTTACATGATTATATTTAGTACACAGGAAGATATCTGCTGTCTCCTCAAGTTGTTTGCTGATAATTTGGAAGTCAGAGGTATTTCTTAAAGAATTAAATATTCAATGAAAGATTAAGCTTAAGCTTTCAATTGATAAAATAAGTTACTTGGTATTTTTTTAAGATTATAGCTTTCCTCTCACTGATAATTAACATATTTAAATGGAAACATAGATCTGTAAGGGACACCAGAGTTACCCGTGTAAATGCCAAAAAATATTAAACAAAATATCACTAATTGGATTAGACCCTGGATATGTGCCTCACCTCAGTGGCCCAGAAAGCATTTTGGACTTGTGGCTTACCCAAACTAAACAATTGAAGCATGTGATTCAAATAATAAAGTCTAGTGTTTTGTAGTTACAGGCAGAATCAAGTTAAAACCAATACCAAAACATCTCAAGAGGCATTTCCTTCCTCACTGCAATACTAATCAATGTAAAAGCACAGAACTTGAGTTAAAAAAATGTCAATTCTTCTTCAACAGATAATGACATTAAAACAACACCCAAGGAAGAACAAGAATGGCTTGATGGAAGTAAAAATAAGCAAGTATGTAAAAATGTAAACTTCTGATTTCATATTTGTGTGTGTAGCATAGCATATACCAATCAAAATGACTGTCCATACCACATATATATATATGTATATAATATATGTAGGTGTGTATATATGAATCAAAAATCATAATTTAATGCTTAATTAAAAACATGTTAACTGCTTATTAGACAAAATCTTAGAAGCTGCTGTATAATAGAGCTAATCATTTTCTTGAAAGAGGCAAACAATTCTAGATAGGGTGTTAAATAACATTTTTAAAAACCTATTACACAGGCCGGCACCATGGCTCACCTGGCTAATCCTCCGCCTGTGGCGCCAGAATCCCATATGGGCCCTGGGTTCTAGTCCCGGCTGCTCCTCTTTCAGTCCAGCTCTCTGCTGTAGCCCGGGAAGGCAGTGGAGGATGGCCCAAGTCCTAGGGCCCTCTGCCCGCATGGGAGACCAGGAGGAAGCACCTGGCTCCTGGCTTCGGATCAGCGCAACACCGGCTGAGGCGGCCATTTGGGGAGTGAACCAATCGAAGGAAGACTTTTCTCTCTGTCTCTCCCTCTCCCTGTCTATAACTCTACCTGTCAAAAAAATTTAAAAAAAGAAATTATTTGTTCTTCTCCCTCACATAGGGACAAAACATCAAAATGAAATACTGCAGCAAAATATGTGTAGATTTAAGAAAGAGGTAGGATAAGATGGACATTTGTCATAGTCACTAAGACACCACTTGGGATGCTAACATTCCATATCACAGTCCCAGGGTTTATGTCCAAGTGCTGCTCCAGTTCTGTCTTCCAGTAATGCATACCCTGGGAAGCAGGTGATGGCTCAAGTACTTGTTTCTGTCACGCTCCTGTGAGAGATGCACCTTTAGGTTCCCAGCTTCTGGCCTTGGCCTGGCCTAGTCATGCTTATTGTGGGTAGTTGTAGAGAACCAGCAGAGTTTGTCTCTTTCTCTCCCCCTCTCCCTCTCTCCCTCTCTCTGACTTTCCAATACATTAAAGTCGATTTTAAAAAGAATGAGGTAGTCTCATCACAAGTAGTTCCTGGCCTTGGTGAAAAAGTTTAACTTGCAAAATACAGAGAGGTTCCCTTGCTGATACTCTCCTATTTGCCTGTGTCAATTACCTGATCCATTGTGATTTTCTACCTAGAAAAAGCTTGTGTACACAATGATGTTGCTCTCTAAATTACAATTAAAAAATCTTCATAGTTTTTATTATTTAATTCTTCCAAGTGACCTTTAACCTGGGTGAATAATTTAACTGAATACTCTATGACTTTCTGAACCAGAATAAGTATAAAGATCTTTTTAAAAATTTTAAGAAGCCCTAGCCATTTTGATTGGCTTAACAATAAATTACAGTTATTTATTTTTTAAAGATTCACTTATTTATTAAAAGCAGAGTTTTGGAAGAGGGAGGAGGGAGGTAGGGGAGAAGGGAGGGAGGGAGAGAGAGAGGAAGAGAGAGAGTGGGAGCAAGAGTGAGCTCTAATCAACTGTTTGACTCCACAATTGGCCACCTTGGCCAGGACTGCGCTAGAGCCAGAAACTTCATCTGAGTCCCCTATGCGGGTTCAGGAAACCAACTACTTGGATCATCTTGTGTGAATTGTATTGATTACATATTAAAATATGAATATGTGGGATCCAGTGAGCATACCATGGGAAGGAACCATTGTTTGAGAGTGAATATTAGCATGTTCCTGGCCTTGAGTGTTGTGAAACATATTACAAGCATAGTGAGTCTGTTTATTGTGCCTTGTCTATTGTACAACTTTATCTGATTCAGTTAAAGTATATGGAACTTTGTGTTCCAACATGACTACTTTAAAGATTTTTCAAACACTTACATACACTTTCATGTAACTTTTATGCTTACACAAATATTTCTGGTGAATTAGACTTTTATAAGTATCATAAACCATCACCAGAGGTTCAATGTTTGTCTCTAAATTAGGATGCTACATTCTGGAGTACTTACAGTTTTATAGGTATGTAAAAATCTACAGACATCCTCTTATAGGTAAGGGTAGATCAAGCCTCTCTTCACGCTCCTCACCATGAAGGCATTGGAGTATTTTGACAAAGTCACACTGCTCATTTCTGTGATTAATTTGGTTATTTTCTCTGGTAATGTATCTGATTCAGTGTTATAGAATGTGTGTTTTCTGTTAGTACCATAAAATGCTAGGAAAAGCCACCCTGTGTACTTTGTCTGAATCATTTAACCTTTTGAAGTTTTATTCCCATTATCAGTAGATAATGGGGCCAGAACACTTAATTACTTCATGCCTTCCATCTATGAAATTATATGCTTAGTGACTGTAAAATGAGGGAAGCTTATTTTTCAGAATCTCTCACTTACAATTCATGACATTCCCTCTTCTTTTGAGGTGTGGCAAACTTGGACGGATATATTTTAGTGAGCATGTATCTCTTTTCTGAATATCAAATATCCCAGGACCTAAAGGGAAAAATATTGCTGGAAACAGTTTTTTTTTTTAAATTAAGATTTACTTTATTTATTTGAAAGACAGAGTTAACAGAGAGAGGTAAAGACAAAGAGAGAGGTCTTCCATCCTCCAATTCACTCCCCAGATGGCCACAATGGCTGGAGCTGCGCTGATCCGAAGCTAGGAGCCAGGAGCTTCTTCCGGGCCTCCTACGTGGGTGCAGGGGCCCAAGGACACAGCACTGGCCTGGCAACATAGTTTTCTAAAGCTTTGTTTTACACCTTTGTGAACCCAATGGTTAAGAATGTTATACTATTAAAGTTTTAATGATCTGTGAATACTTTAAAAGTTATTGTCTATGGAAAAAATAATTATAAAAGCTATGAGAGAAAAAATAGCTTAGAGCACAGAGGGGAAGCCTCCTTGCTGTTACTAGAGACCTGCATCGTCAAATCCTGTAAATCTGGATGGTTAATATAAAATCCAGGTGACAATGACAGAAAGTGACATATTTCACGTGTTTCTCTTATTGCTTCCATACAGGTTAATAAACATATTAGATAGTGAAATGTGGATAGAAATAAAAGCATAAAATGAGGAAGTACCATCTTTGATATTTTGGAGAATTGTCAAAATGTTTAAATTCAGAAATGAAGCAGAATGCACCAAAATTTCCATGAGATGTAATGCTGAAACTAAAGAATATAACATGCAGCACAAATACATTTCATTGACTAGAATTCATGGCGAGTGTCTTAGGTGCAGTGATCACTTTGAACTTCCATGAAATACATCTTCCTCCTCAACAGTTCTTGGATAAAAAATACGTTAAACATGATTATCTTGGACAATTAATTCCTTGTGCCAATATCAGCAGTCTTAAAATTTTTGTTAGTTTGAAGAGCAAACCCAGTTAAAAAGAATTTTAGATCCTCCCCTCAGGATGATTCCTACCCAATCAGTCCTTTGTTAACCTAGTGGATTTTTGGTCCCTTTAATTGTGTTCTTTCTCTAGTTATATCAGACTCTGGCTTGGTTCTTCATTTCTGTGTGAAGCATTTAAACAGAAGTTGTTGCTTACGATGTATGGCATATTCATATGCCACTGCTTGCACTGTTTTCTTAGAGACCACTGTGTTTTTCACTGGATACACTTGGCACTATGCTCATAAGCTTTCCTTCATAAAATAGAAAAAATGGGCTCATTTTGCGTAATAGCTAATCTTTTTATCCAATAATGTTGTAAGTAAATTTCTTGAATTCTAAACGTTGGTCTTTCTAGATTTTTTAAAAATTGATGTTTCCCAGCCCTAAAGGCATTCCGATCTGGCTGAAAAGCCCATGAGAGTATTTCAGGCATGGAAAGCCAAGACACTCTGGCAAAAAAAAAAAAAAAAAAAAAAAAAAAACACTAAATAAAAGATCTCTGTGAGTGAGATCCCAGTGGAGAGAACAGGTCTTCAAAGAAGGAGGTACCTTTCTCTGAAGGGAGGAGAGAACCTCCGCTTTGACTATGACCTTGTCTAAACAAGATAAGAGTCGGAGAATTCAAGGGGCTTCCATAGCCTTGGCAGCTCATGACTGGAGCATAGGGAGATTACTGATGCCATAAACAGGAGTGTCAATTTGTAAAGTCAACAACAGGAGTCACTGTGCACTTACTCCTCATGTAGGATCTCTGTCCTTAATGTGCTGTACATTGAGACTTAATGCTATAACGAGTACTCAAACAGTATATTTCACTTTATGTTTCTATGGCGGTGCAAACTGTTGAAATCTTTACTTAATGTATACTAAACTGATCTTCTGTAAAAAAAAAAAAAAAAGAAGAAGAAATTATCAATTCCCAACTTGACTCTCACTGGGATTAAACATGACAATAGGTCTGATCTGATTTCATCATCATTTAAGAAATCGTCTATTATTTTTCACTTTATGCTTCTGTGTGGGAGCAAACTATTGAAATCTTTACTTAATGTATGCTAAACTGATCTTCTGTATATAAAGAGAATCGAAAATGAATCTTGATATGAATGGAAGGGGAGAGGGAGTGGGAAAGGGGAGGTTTGCGGGTGGGAGGGACATTATGGGGGGGAAGCCATTGTAATCCATAAGCTGTACTTTGGAAATTTATATTCATTAAATAAAAGTTAAAAAAAAAATAAAAAAAATTGATGTTTCCAGGATAAAAGTTTATTACAATGTAGTTAAGTTATAGGGTTGTCTTTCTCTGTTACTTTCAAATAAATAAATAAATATTTTAAAAGGGAACTGACATTACATAGTGGGTGAAGCTGCCACCTTTGATGCCAGCATCCCACTTGGTGACAGTTCATAATCTGGCTTCTTACTTTCAATCTGACTCCCTGATAATGGCGTGAGAAAGACAGTGGAGGATGACCCAAGCGTTTGGCCCCCTACTACTGATCTGGGAGACCTGGATGCAGTTCCTGACACTTGACTTCAGCCTTGCACAGTGTTTGCCATTGCAGCCATCTGGGGAAGGAACCAACAGATGAAAGTGCGCGCTCTCTCTCTCTCTCTCTTTTTCCCTCTCTCTCTCTTATATGTAAATATATCTTCAAGAAGTGTAGGATTATTTATCATAACCCTACATGAACATGAACACCATGGGAGACCAGAAGAAGCACCTGGCTCCTGCCTTCGGATCAGCACGGTGCACCAGCCATGGCGGCCATTGGAGGGTGAACCAACGGCAAAAGGAAGACCTTTCTCTCTGTCTCTCTCTCTCTCTCTCTCTCTCTCACTGTCCACTCTGCCTGTCAAAAATATATCAATAATATCAGAAATTTACATTAGCATTTTAAGACCATTGTAGGATTCTAGCACACTGTCTGTTGCCTGTGGTGTATTGTAAGAGCTAATTATCGCAGGTGAATTGTTTCTCTTTCTCCAGTTTCCATTGTTGTTTTATTGCAGAATTGTAACATGTGTCATATCCAAGGTATTATTGATAAACTTTTCCCAACCAGTAGCAGGATGTTCAAAATTTTTTTCTGTCACTGTAGTAGAAAACTGTATGTAAAACATTTATGTAGCAATAAATGTGCTACATAAAATGAATAATAAATGAACACAAAAATGCTTATATTTATGTACTAACAGCGATTTTAATATGAAACTTTCATTAAAGTTTGAAGAAAAAGAGCAGCGTTGCCAAAGTAAGGAAATGGAAGTGTTAAGAAACTTGCATGAAAGTGCTGCTCCTCCTGATGACAGTGATGGTTGTGGACTGAATCAGCAGAGAAAGAGTGGGGACCTTGACAACCAGCAATCTGCCACTAAGAAGAATGAAGAATATTATTTGTAAGTCTATAGCAATAGTTAACATTGGATGATGGGATATTTATTGTGCTATACCACTTATAATTGGGTTATTATCTATGATTAACATATTTTTACTAAGGATTTTATTCCATGCTTTGGAATTAGAAATATATCAAGAAACAAATAATATTTGTAAACCGTACTGCTAAGTATTTGTTTAAAAGTTAATAGTTGGCAAATGTGAGGGAAAAGTTATTATCTACTGTTGGTAAATACAATTATAAGACTCTTTGAAGGGTAACTTAAGAGCACATGTCAAAATTTGAAATAAACCGTTCTTTGTCCTTGTAGCAACTTCACTCAGGGATTAGACCTGACAAGATAGCATAGTATGGTCTATTGTACACTACTACACCCATAAGTTTATGACATTTGTGATGTATTGTCATCATCTATTATCTAAGATGTAATAGGACAATTAGTGTTAAGGATGTAAAACACATATGATAAAGATATTTATACAAATATGTTGCAGGGCCAGTGACATGCACTCTTCCTATATGAGAGTGCATGGTCTGAGTCCATACTTCTCTGCTTCCTATCTACCTTGCTTTATTTTTTTTATTTTTATTTTTATTTATTTTTTTGACAGAGTGGACAGTGAGAGAGAGAGACAGAGAGAAAGGTCTTCCTTTGCTGTTGGTTCACCCTCCAATGGCCGCTGCGGCCGGCGCACCATGCTGATCCGAAGGCAGGAGCCAGGTGCTTCTGCTGGTCTCCTATGGGGTGCAGGGCCCAAGCATTTGGGCCATCCTCTGCTGCACTCCCGGGCCACAGCAGAGAGCTGGCCTGGAAGAGGGACAACCAGGACAGAATCCAGCACCCCGACTAGGACTAGAACCCAGTGTGCCGGCACTGCAGATAGAGGATTAGCCCATTGAGCTGTGGCGCTGGCCCCTATCTACCTTCCTAAGAGTGTATCTCATGGGAGGCAGTAGATGGTGGCTCCAGTACTTGGGTGTCCATACCCACTTAGGAGACTTGGGTGGAAATTCAGACCCTTGGGGAGCCTTGCCCAGTCCTGGCTGTGCTGGGTATTTGTGAATGAAACAGCAGATGGAAAATCTTTCTTAATATGTTAGTCTATCTAGATCTGTTTCTCTGCCTTCCAAATAAAATGAAAATAGGTTAATAAACATGTTGCCTTCGTACATATGTATATGACATTCACAATAACATTGTTTATCAAAAATTTAGAATCAGTCTAAATACCAATCAAAATAGAAATAAATTGTCATACCAATAAAAGAACTCAGTATGCAACCATTTTTAAAAATGAGGTTTTATCTATAGTACACTGCGTTTTCACAACTAGAGTATATTTAATGTGACTAGTTTGATGATGCATCTTAAGCACATTTTATTAAAATACCATATCTGCTGAATTGCAAAAGGGGAGTCCATGGGACACTTGTACTTCTTATAACCAATACCTATTTTATTTTTGAGTTTTGATCCCAATTTGAGCCTAAATATTAAAATATAGAATCTATAAAATAATTTGAGCATTATTCAGTATTTGCATATTGTGGTCCATATTCCTTATAAGCATTTCAGTTTGTTAGGTAAACCTTCTCAAATGCATCAAAGGATGTTTAATCTGCTAAAGCAGGAGTTGAAAACTTTTTCTGTAAAGAACCAGATAATGAATATTTCAGGCTTTTTGGATCAGAAGGTCTCTATAGTTGTGGTGCGAAATCCTCCATATTCTTTAAGGCAATTAGTGTGGCTTAATATCAATAAAACTTTATGAACAGTCCTAGGAAAGATTCCGCTGGATTTATTCTTGGGCACAGTTTTACTGAACCTATGCCAAAACATTGGTACTGCTAATGCAATAACTCTTTCGTTAGAAGATGGACTACAGGCTAAAGAATGTTTCAGAATGTATCATACTGTATTTTTCAGGAGTGACATCAAATAAAGCTTACAAAAACTCTAGTTGTGGAGCTGGTGCAGTGGCATACAAGATTAAACTTCCACCTGCAGTGTTGTCATCCCATATGGGTGCCAGTTCAAATCCTGGCTGCTCTTCTTCTGATCCTGCTCTGTACTACCTTGCCTGGTAAAGCAGCCAAAGATGGCCCAGGTGCACAGGACCCTGCACCCACGTGGGAGACATGGAAGAATCTCCTGCCTCCTGGCTTTTAAGCAACCCAGAAGTTGCCCTTGAAAATTTTAGATTTTCAATATTTTTTTTTTTATTTTTTGACAGGCAGAGTGTACAGTGAGAGAGAGACAGAGAGAAAGGTCTTCCTTTTCCATTGGTTCACCCTCCAATGGCCGCCACGACCAGCGCACTGTGGCCGCCGCATCACGCTCATCTGAAGCCAGGAGCCAGGTACTTTTCCTGGTCTCCCATGTGGGTGCAGGGCCCAAACACCTGGGCCATCCTCCACTGCACTTCCAGGCCATAGCAGAGAGCTGGCCTGGAAGAGGGGCAACCAGGACAGAATCCGGCACCCCAACCGAGACTAGAACCCGGTGTGCAGGCGCCACAAGGCGGAGGATTAGCCTATGGAGCCACGGCGCCAGCCACAGATTTTCAGTATTATCAGCAGAATAATAATATTCAGTTATATAATACCTAATGAGGAACTTTTCAAGGAATTCACTTCCTTAAGTTTATGAATTATTTACTGTTTTGATCAGAACATTTTTAGTTCCAGCAACTTTAGAGAATCACAGATATTCCCTAAAATCATTATGCGAGGATTGAAAAATTCAGTTAAACATGGAGAAAAATAGATCTTCAATGATCATGGCCTTAGCAGTGATCTCCTTGGAAGAACTGTCTCTATTCACTGACTCAAATTGACTTTCTCTTCACTCTTGGACTCACTCCAGTTGTTTACATTCCCACAACCCCTCCAAAACAGGTTTTCTCTCGATTGCTACTGATTTTTAATCAATGTTGTAGTACTTTCCAAAGTCTCCTTTTCTTTTCATTAAATATTCCTCCCCTCCTTCCCTCCTTCCCTCCTTTCCCCCTCCCCCTTCCTTCCTTCCCTCCCTCCCTTCCTCCCGCCTTTCTTTCTTTCTTTCTATATTTCTTTCTTTTTCTTTCTTTCTTTCTTTCTTTCTTTCTTTCTTTCTTTCTCTCTGTCTCTTTCTCTCTGTCTCTTTCTCTCTCTCTCTCTTTCTAGTTAGAAGGACAGAGAGAGAGATACAGAGAGATCTTGCATCCACTGGTTTGCTCCCCAAATGGCAGCGATGGCTGGACCTGGGCCAGCCTGAAGCCAGGCATTTATTTTAGGTCTCTCGTATGGTTGCATGAGCCCAAAAACTTGGACAGTCCTCCACTGATTTCCCAGGCACCTTAGCAGGGAGCTGAATTGGAAGCAGAGAAATCAGGACTCGAACTGGCCCATATGGGATGGTGGCACTTCATATCGTGGCTTAACCCTCTGTGGCAAAGTGCTGTCACAGGCTCTCATTTTAATTAACCATTAAAAATATTTTATCCTTTTAGGGTAAAACATCTTTAAACAATTCTTTTCAAATAATACATTTTGTCAATATAGTTTGAAACAATAGGAAAATAACAATTACTTATGGTGTTATATTTGTGGGCAGACTATTTTAGGACAAGTTAAACATATTTGGGCATGAAGTCTCAGCTTAGATTTTGTAACATTTTATTATGTCTGTAGAACACTTTTCCTTCAAGATCATTTCTTGACTTGGCTTTCAGGGTATAATTCTCAACCAATCTCTTTCCATTTCTTTTCTACTCCATCCTGTGTTGTTTCCCTTGTTTCTCTCATCTTCTACTTTTAAAACATGGGTATTTCCCAAGGCTGTCTTTGATCTTTTCTCTCATGGCTTCACTATCTTGTATATGCAAATGAATTCTGAATTTTTAACTGCAACTTAGATCTCTTTCCTTAATTCCATATTTTAGATAATAACCTGCCTACTCAACACTTCTCTTTGGTCATTTATTCAGTATTTAAAATTTAGGTGGCCTAGTGCTGTGCTAATGATGTTCTTGTTCATACCAGCCCCTCATATAGTTTTTCCTACTTCAGCGAATGGCAACACTTTTATCTGTTCTACCAACAGCCTTGGAGCATTCTTATACCTCAGCCTTTATGTGACAGCACATGTTGTCAAGTATACCTTCACAATATGTCCAGAAGCTAGATACATCATATCCAAGTCAGCATCAGCTACTGTCTATATTAGTTTGTAGATTCCTCAGTGATTCTCTTGTTTATTTTTTCATAAATCCTCTTTTCATTAATCTTAACACAGGGGATCTCTTAAAGTCAGATTATGTCGTTTTTTCTACTTAAAACCTGGTGATTTCATTTGACTTCACATACTAAACTTCTTTCTAATGCCTACCAGGCAATACATGTTGTGACCTCACTCCTCCTTATTGCTGTGATTTCAATTTGTGATTTTCCATCTCCTTCATTCTACTTATGCTACAGAAATTTTCACTATTCCTTAAACATACCTGGGCTCCTTCTGTGTTTGAAGATTCTTCCTTAGATGTCCACCTGGCTGATTCCTTTCCTTCCTTCAATTGTTTTCTTCCTAAGCAAGATCTTCCTTGGCCTTCTAATAGGTCCACACCTCCCTTAAACATGGAAAACATTGATTCTCTGCTTTTGTTCTCTTCCTCTAACATACTGTATTTTGTTTTTATATAGCTTGTTCATTGCTAATGTTTTTGCTTTACTCTTTTATGTTGGATTTTGTCTTTTCACTGCCATATTTTTGTACACAGAAGAGGCCCTAACATGCATGCAATGAGCAGCTACTCAATATTTTTTTATTAATTGAGTGAATGCAGCTTATCCTTGGAGTTTTTTTAGACATTAGAATAATACTCACTTAAAAATTGATTTTATCTGGGTTCATTCTATTTATTTTAGTTGGCAATTATATACATTTGTAATCTTTCGACTCTAGCAGTCTACATTTATGTGTGTATGTATATATGTTTTATTATATATACATATATGTTTTATTATACCTTACATAATAAAATATAATATAATATCCTGGAAATCAACAGATGATGGCTCCAGTACTTGAGTCCATACACCCAGGCAGGAAACAATGATTGATTTCCTGACTCCTGACTTCACCCTGGCCCAGAGGATAGGTGATCCGTCTCCCTTCTTCTGCTCCTTCCTCCCTCCCTCCTCCTCCTCCATCGGCCACTCTGCCTGTCAAAGTAAATTAAAAAATTAAATTTTAAATTTTCATCTAAGGTTGGCATTATTATATTTAACAATGAAACCAAAAATATAGCACAATTATAACTGCTACTTCCAAATCTGAATATTATGCTTATAGACTGTGGACATCTATATTTTAGTGTAGCATTCAAAATTAGTGTAGGCCTCATCTCTCAATGATAGATTTAGGTATTTTATATTTTTCTTACAAATTCCAAAGAAATATATCAGATATCACATGCCTACTCTTTGTTTGCACATTCTGGAAATGAAATGGTTTTCATCCACATTTTTCCCTCATGAGTTCTTTTTTCCTTTTTTTTTTTACCTCCTTTGTAAAGCTTTCCTGTGCTCAGATATCAGTTTCCAATATCAACACTTTTTTATTTAAGAGTCTGAAACAGGGGCTGGCACTCTGGCGTAGCTGCTGAAGCCATTGCCTGAGGTGCTGGCATCGTATATGGGTGCTGATTTGAATCTCGGCTGCTCCACTTCTGATCCAGCTCTCTGCTATGGCATGGGAAGGCAGTAGAAGATGGCCCAAGTCCTTGGGTCCCTGCACTTGTGTGGGAGACCTGGAATCAGCTTCTGGCTCCTGGGTTCAGATCAGCCTAGCTCTCACCATTGCAACCATTTAGGGAATGAATCAGTGGATGGAAGACTTCTCTCTCTCTCTCTCTGCCTCTATGTAACTCTGCCTTTCAAATAAGAAATATATATTTTAAAAAAAGAATCTGAAGCAGTCAGAGATAACTCCCCTCTTCTAGTACACCCCATAAATTCCCTCAATGGCCAGAACTGAGCCAGGCTTAAGCCCATAGTCAGCAACCCAAACCATGTCTTGCATAAAAGTGACAGGGATTAAACTACTTGGACCAGTCTTCTGGTGTTTCCCAGTATATTATAAAGCTGGAATTGATAGTGAATCCAGGATTCAAATCCAAGCCCTTTGATATGGGACAAGAATGTCTTACCCTGTATGTTTATATATATATAAAGATTTATTATTAAAGGGCAGAGTTACAGAGTGACAGAGACAGGGAGACAGAGAGAGGTCTTCCATCTGCTGGTTCACTCCTCAAATGGCCACAATGGCTAGAGCTGCACTGATTTGAAACCAGGAGCCAGGAATTTCCTTTGGGTTTCCAAGGAGGTACACAGGCCCAAAGATTTGGGCCACCTTCCACTTCCTTCCCAGAGCACAGCAGAGAGCTGGATCAGAAATGGAGCAGCAGGGGCTCAAATTGGCACCCATATGGGATGCCAGCACTGCAGGCAGTGCTCTTAACCACTATGCCACAGCGCCGGCCCCCTGCTTATTAACGAATAGGTATTAACGAATAGGTGAAACACCACGCCCGCAATATCAACCCTTCCATATTACCTTATATCATAATTGTGTTTTTACCTGTTTTCCAAAGAAGATATAACAAGGTGTGTTCAGTAAGTGTATAAAATGCATGTTACAAAAATTATTCTGCCTGGATTTCAAAGTTTTTGTATCAGAACTACTTTTCACCCAATTTTCATGTAATTTTTTAAATTCCCTGTACACCTTTCTTTACATGTAGTTATCACTTCCTATCTTGTTTTGAATTAGTAAATGAATTAAGTTGGGGAAGAATAAGAATTTTCTTAAAATTGTGCTTCTTTAATCTTTCCCAGTTGAGTAAAAAACATTGTCATGTTAATGATCTTTTTAAAATAGCTGCCCTGCCTTGCATATAAAGGAAACAAAAAATGAAAATGAAAAAGTGACTTCCATGGAGTATGGGATTAGACCAGTGATAGAGAATGGCTTTTCACTCACTAGAAGTCTACTGCAAGTGATTTATGACAACAATCTGAGTGAGCTCGATCGTCTTAAAAGGTAAAGTCTACGAATTCTTTACTTTCCAGTGAAGCAATGTTAAGGGTGACTACTTTCAATGAAAATAGGAAAGAATAGTGTAATCTACAAGCCAAACAAGAGAATACTCAACTATATCAATACTGCAGTAAGGTTAAGATACTTGACAAAAAAATGTGGCAGTCAAGGGGATTTTCTTTTATTTTAACATAGAAGCTTTTAGTCCATCTATACTACTAGAAATGATGTAGCAGAACGCATAGTGAATTTAATTTTATGCACATATCTAGGTATAAGAATGCTTGGTGCTTTAAATTATCTTTAGAACTTCAATTCATGTATATTTTATGGTAAAAGATGGTTCATTCAAAATTGGCGCAGAAATGGAACATCTGTTTTTGAAGACTTTAACTTTTTTCAATTTGATTTATTTAAGGAATACAAACATGCATCATGTATACAAATTCAGGAACATAGTAATTCTTCCTACCTTATATTCCACCCATAATCCCACCATTCTTCCTCCTTCCTCTCCTCTTTCTATTCTTATTTTTAACAAATTTCTATTTTCAGTTAACTTTATATACACAAGATTAACCATACACTAAGTGAAGAGTTCAACAAATAGTATGAACAAACAAACAAACAAAAAAAACAAAAACACTGCTCCTCAGTACTCAAGACAAGAGCTGTTCAAAATCATCACATCTCAAAATGTCAATTTCATCCCAGTAGATTACCTTTTACATACTCTGTTAGTTATGACAGATCAGAAAGAACACAGGTATTTGTCTTTTTTGGGACAGGCTTTTTACTCTAAGTAATCATTTCTAGTTACATCCATTTTGTAGCAAAAGAAATTATTTCATTTTTACCACCGTATATTATTCCATAGTGTATATATACCATAATTTCTTTACCCAGTCTTCAGTTGATGGACATCTTGGTTCATTTCATATGAGCTGTAATAAACATGGTGTACAGGTTATTCTTTCATTTGCCGATTTCTTTACATTTGGGTAAATTCCCAGGAGTGGGATGGCTGGATCATATGATAGGTCTATATTGAGATTTCTGAAGTATCTCCATGCTATCTTCTACAGCAGGTGCACCAGTTTACATTCCCACCAACAGTGGATTAGGGTACCTTTACCCCCACATCCTTGGGAACATTTATTGTTGTTGATTTCTGTATGAGAGCCATTCTAACTGGAGTGAAACTCATTGTGGTTTTGATTTGCATTTCACTGATTTTTTAAAACTTTTTTAACCCAATAAATTGTAGCCATGAATGCCTGACTCTACTGGGTCAGTACTGTCCTTCATACTAATTTTTATTCCTTCATACTATTTGTTGAACTCTTTAACTAGTATAAGGTAATCTTATGTGTTTTAAGTTAACTGAAAATAGATATTTGTGAAAAATAAGAATGGAAAGAGGATGGGGTAGAGGAAGACAAGTGGGAGTATGGGTGGGATGGAGGGTAGGTAGAATCACTATGTTCCTAAATATGTATGTATGGAATCCATGAAATTTATGTTCCTTAAATAAATCAAAATGAAGTATGTTAAGTATTTTTTCAAGTGCCTGTTGCCCATTTACATTCCCACTCTTGAAAAATGCCTATTAAAGTCCTTTGCCTATTTCTTAACTGGATTGTTTGTTTTGTTGTGATTGAGTTTCTTGAGCTCTTTACAAACTGTGGATATTAATCTTTTATCAGCTGCATAATTTGCAAATATTTCTTTCATTCTGTTGGAGCTTCTTCACTTTGCTGAGTGTTACTTTTTAAGTACAGAAGCTTCCCTGTTTGATGCAATCCCAGTTGTCAGTTTTGGCTTTGATTGCCTGTGCTTTTCTGGGGTCTTTTCTAAGAAATCTTTGTCTATGCCAATATACTATGGGGTTTCCTCAATGTTATTTATTAATTTGATGGTATTGAGACATAGATTTAGCTCTTGATCTATTTTGAGTGGAATTTTGTGTAAAGTGTAGAGTAGGGGTCTTATTTCATATTTCTGCATGAGGCGATCCAGTTTCCCCATCACGATTTGTTGAAGAGACTGTCCTTTCTCCAGGGATTGATTTTATCTTCTTTGTCAAAAGTAAGCTCATTGTAGATGCATGGATTGATTTCTGGAGTTTCTATTTTATGCCATTGGTCTATACATCTGTTTTTGTGCCAGCACCAATGTGTTTATATTATATCTGCCCTATAGTATATCTTGAGGTCTGGTATTGTGATGCCTCCAGCTTTTTTTATTGTTTAACATTGCTTTAGCTATTCAGGGTCTCTAGTGTTTCCTTATGTATTTTAGCTTCATTCTTTCTAAATTTGAGAAAAATCTGATGGGTATTTTGATTAGGAATGAATTGAATCTGTAAGTTGCTTTTGGTAGTACAGACATTTTCATGATTTTGATTCTTCCAAACCATGAACATCGAAGATTTTGCTACTTTTTATGTCTTCTTCTATTTCACTTTCTAATGTTTTGTAATTTTCATCATAGAAATCTTTGACATCCTTGGTTAAATTTATTTGAAGGTATGAATTTTTGTAGCTGTTATGGCATTGTCTATGTATAGATCAGCTACTGATTTGATTTTTGTGTGTTAATTTGATATTCTGCCACTTTACCAAACTCTTCTATGAGTTTCGGTAATCTCTTAGTGGAGTCTTTTGCATCCCCTATATATGAAATGTCATCTGCAAATTGGAATAGTTTGACTTCTTCCTTCCCAATTTGTATCTCTTTGGTTTTATTTTCTTGCCTAGTGTCTCTGGCTAAAACTTCCATGATTGTATGGAATAACAGTGCTGAGAGTTGGGCATTCCTGTCTGGTTCCAGATCTTAGGGGGAATGCCTCCAGTTTCTACTCATTCAATAAGGTGCTCACGGTGGGTTTGTCATAGTTTGTCTTGATTGTGTTGATGAGTGTTGCTTCTATACTCAGTTTGCTTAAGATTTTCATCATGAAAGGATGCTATATCTTATTATGTGCTTTTTCTAAATCTGTTGAGATAATAATATGTTTTTTCTTCAATTTGTTAATGTGATGTATCACATTGATTGGTTTGCAAATGTTGAACCATACCTGCACACCAGAGATAAATCCTACTTGGTCTGGGTGAATGATCTTTCTGATGTGTTGTTGGATTCAATGAGCTGGTATTTTGTGGAGGATTTTTCATCTTTGACCATCCGAGATATTCTGGGATTTTACAGGGTAGAAACTTCTACTCTTAGGAAGTGTGAAATTCACAAGAATTGCAAATAATGTACAAGTTCTTAAGTGTGAATGCTTGTAATAATTAAATACATCTTCTTCAGATTGTAATCTTAGTTACATAGAAGCACACCATATAGAAGTTTCATGATTTGTTTTGAACATTGTATTTTGAGTTTATGTTTTGTTGTATTATAAGTCATGCTGCAACAAACATCTTCTATATAAACATTTCTTTATATGCCAAGTGCTTTACTTTGAGTAAATACTTCAATATGGAATTTGATGGCTAAATTTGAGGAAACCTTTTTAAATGCTTGGTTAATATTTCTAAATTTTTGTCAAGAAAGTACATAAGCTTATACTTCCATCAACAGATATATAGTTGAAATTTTTTTAACCTTTCAATATTTTGAAATTTACTTATTTTTACATGCATGGGATAACAGAAAACTGGAAAGTAATCACTGATCAGTTTCTTGAACATTTCTCTTTTTTACATGCAAAAATTCGTTTCATGTTCTATGTTGAAAGCACTTAGCACCCTTGCTTAATTAACAATGTCATCTTTTGAAATTGTTTATAAAATGTTTAATAATCATTCAGTTGAAAGTACTACCAAAAATATCAATTATATGAAGTGACACATATACTCTTTACCCTTGGATGATATTAATCAGTAGCTGTGTGTATCATATAAAAGACATATATAAATTATAGGCTGTCTTACACGCTAAATAATTTTTAAGGATACCTGTAATATTTGATAAAGTTGAAACTGTAGTTCTAATAACTATATAAAGGTGTTTATAAAAAATAACTCATTAAGGGCCAGAACTGTTGCATAGTAAGTTAAGCCTCTGCCTGTAGCACCAGCATTCTATATAGGTACTGGTCCAAGTCCTGGGTGCTCCACTTCTGATCTAGCTGCCTGCTTAAGGCCTAAGAAAGCATTAGAAGGTGCCAAGTGCTTGGGGCTCTGCACCCCGGCATGGGAGATAAGGAAGAAGTTCCTGGCTCCTCACTTCATATCCTCTGAGTTCCTGCTGTTGTGGCCATTTGGAGAGTAAACCAGCAGATGGAAGACCTCTCTGTGTGTCTCTTCTCTCTATATATAACTTTGCCTCTCAAATAAATGCATAAATCTTTTTTAAAAAACTCATTAAAGATTGGTTAATTCTAAATTACCTTTCCTAATGGAGATGTAATTATGAATGGAGGAGGAAGAGGTAATTTTCAACTCATAACTCTACTGGATAATTTCAAAATTCCTTTCTTGATAACAGTTATCAGTTGCAAGTAACAGAATCTTATCAATTATCAGAATGTAATTTCTGATAACAAAGATTTATTTATTTATTTGAAAGAGTGAGAGAGATAGAGCGAGTGAGCGAGTGAGCAAGCTGCTGGTTCACTGTGGGTGGCCTCAATGGCCAGGATTGAGCCAGGCTGAAGCCAGGAACTAGGAGCTTCTTCTAGGTCTCCCAAATAGGTGGCAGCAGAGATTGAAGTACTTGAGTCACCTTGTGCTGCTTTCGCAGGCCATTAGCAAGGAGCTAGATAGGAAGTACATCTGCTGGGAGAGGAACCTGTGGCCACACGGGGTGTTACTATCACAGGCGGTAGCTTGACACACTACACAATACCAATCTCAAGAATGTGCTATTTTTTTTTGTTTTAAGAATGTGCTTTCACAGCTAACTTTCAACTCTGTCCTTTGAAGAAGACATTTAAATGAAATGTTATAATAAAATATTTGAGAACATAAATTTTATTAGAGTGTATAAGCTGCATGGTAGTATAAGATTATACAATGAATCTTTTAATTTCTAATAAAATGAATTTTGAAACAAGCATGTTTTTACCTAAAACAAGAAAAAGAGACCAATACCAATATATTGTGTAAAAAAACTAGGGAACAGTTAAGAAGAAAAGAAAAGCAATATCATAAAGAAGTAGTAGTGAAACAACTTGAAGTGACACATAGAACACTAGAATTGGATGCGAGGACTTCAAAAAACAATTTGACCCAGGTAAGTTAATAATTTGATAAAATTTTTATGTTTCTGACTTGAATCACTGTTACATATAATGTCCTCCTCATTCAAGATATATACATAAATATATATATATACACACACACACCTAAACAGGTGTGTATGCACACAGACACACACACAGATGTGTAATCTTTATTTAAAGCAACCCAAAAATTATTCTGAAGATGAATTATGACATATACTGCTGGAGTTATTGCTTGTGAGTCTTGGTACATGATGGTGCTTAGTACATATTTTCTAAATAAAGCAGTGCATATTGAGTTGAATTTAATAACTCACATCAAGATTGATTTAGACATTTTATGTTAAAATGCAGGCTAAAGAGCTGTGAATTGTAATAAAGTTAGGTAAATTATAAAGAAATTTATTTTAAAAACATCTGCTTTTGTTTAAGGATTTTTTAAATTATTTGGTGAATTTAGCTATAACTTATACAATTAAATTTAAGTAGTTCATGTGAGATACGTGTCTTGATTCTTTAATAGTTTGTGTTCTTTGAACAGATTTTGTTAATAGGCATGTTTGGAGGCTTTCTTATTGTAGAATCTATTAGAAAATGTATTTAAGTAATTCTAATGCAGTTTTGAGATGCTAAATGAATGTAACAGTTTTTCCTGTGGCATTAACTGATATGTAAATGTTGCCAAAGAAATTTGCCTACAATTCAGCAATAAGATGAATGTCAACACAGTTGAAAATCACAGTGGCAATCTCTAGTAGTGTTTAGAATTGGAATTTGCCTACTGACATTAGTCATAGATTATCACTTATGATGTGAAACTGACTCGAGCGTAACGTTGTTTTACAACCAGACATTTCCAGTTGGTTTGGTGAGTTTTGAGAATCTAAATACTAAATTTTATTTTTAGAAAGATGAGTGCTCTCTCATTAAGTGCTAATGCTATTAGAATGAAATTTTCCAAAACATATCACCTAAAGGAGAATAAAACCTAGACCTGCATGGTAGATTATGTTTGCTTTGATGATGGTGGGTTTTTTGCATACATTTTCTGTGGTAAATCGCTGAGACGTAATCAAGTCCTATTGTCTATCCTTTGTTTCTTCTGCCTATTTGAAGGTAAATTTATAATGTTACATGTAAAATAATAATGAACTGAAGAATGTTTTACCGATATTAAAAACTGGTATTTTCAACAAAATATACAAAAAATAAAAATTTTAAAAAGTCATAATGGGAGAATTTTTAGATAAGTCAGATAGATAAACATAATTTCCAGGGTTAGAGTAATGGTTTGCAATACTGGCTAAGCAGCATGCGAGGTTGGTGCATTGAAATGGAGGATAGAAATATGGCTGTGATCGGTTTATGAAGTGGATTTGAAACATAGTTGATTCCAAGATGGTAGATTAGGGAATGGCATATGTGCTAGGCTAGGAGTAAATAGTAAAAATTGGAAGAAGTACACTCTCAGGAGAATTGAAGAGAAAACCACACTAGAAATCCTTCCAGAGGAAGAACAATGTCAGGGACCTGTATGGAGGGTGCAGATGTGCAGCAAAAATGAACACAACACATGACTGTTGCAGTTGAGAGCCAGAGCAGGTGGCAGCTTGGAGACGGAGCTGAGGCCAGATTGCAGCAAACGCTGGTGAGAGAGAGAGAGAGAGAGCAAGAGCGAATGAGCCTGGCATGAGTCTGGACTAGATCCCTGGGTGCTAGTGGTTGATAGCATTTGCCTGCAGATCCAGTGGAAGTAGAGAGGCCATGTTTATCTTGCCCCAACTTCCCCATGACAATGCCTGCTGCCTGGTTGAGAAAGGGCAGTTGCCATTTTGGGTTTTGGCAGGAGGCACAGGTACTCACAGCAACTGGCTGAGACAGGACATCATCATCCCAGCAGTACTGGCAGCAGTGGTGGGGAGAGAGCAACATTTGCCAGTGACTTTTAAGTATGTGTATGATCCAGGGATTCTAGTAGAGAGAAAAGTCCACAGACCCACTGACTTTGAGCCTGGCTGGGAGGCAACCGCGCAGCTGTGTATGAATGTATTGTACCCCCAGCCTCCTAGGATCTCAATAGATACATAGAAAGCATTTGATAAAAAAATACAACATCTTTTCATGATGAAAACCTTAAGCAAATTGGGTATAGAAAAAATTTTCCTCAAGACAGTCAAGGTAATTTATGACAAACCCACAACCAACATCTTATTGAATTGAGCAAAGTTGGAAGCATTGGCACTAAGATCTGGAACCAGACAAGGATGGCTACTCTCACCATTGCTATTCAGTATAGTCCTGGAAGTTTTAGGCAGAGCCATTAGGCAAGAAAACGGAATCAAAGGGATACAGATAGGGAAGAAGGAAATCAAACTATTCCTATTTGCAGATGACATGATTCTAATATAAAGGGGATCCCAAAAACTCCATTGAGAGACTATTGGCACTCATAAAATAGTTTGGTAAGTGGCAGGATATAAATTCAACACAGATTGATAGCCTTTGCATACAGAGACAATGTAATGGCTGAGAAAGAACTTTTAAGATCAGGCTGGTTCACAGTAGCTCCAAAAATAATTCAGTTCTTTGGAATAAATGTTATCATAGATGTCAAAGATCTCTACAGTGAAAATTACAAAACACTAAAGAAATAAATGGAAGACATTAACATGTGTAAATCTTCAATATTCATGTATTGGAAGAATCAACATCATCAAGATGTCCATAATACCAAAAGAAATTTACAGACTCAGTGTGACCCAATCAAAATACCCATGACATTATTTTCAGATCTAGAAAACAATGATTGTAAAATTCATATGGAAACACAAGAAACCCCTAAATAGCTACAGGAATCTTATAAACAAAAAGTGAGAGGCATCACAATACTTTATTTCAAGACATACTACAGTGCAGTTATAATGAAATAGCATGGTACTGACACATGAGCAGACTTATAGACCAATGGAACAGAATAAAAACTCCAGAAACCAATCCATGCATTACACCAATTTACCTTTGACAAAGGAGCCAGAATCAATCCCTGGAACAAGAACACTTTCTTCAACAAATGGGGCAAGGGAAACTGGATCTCCAGAAGTATTAAACTAGACCCATACCTTACACCTTAAGCAAAACTCCATTGAGAATGCACCAAAGACCTAAATCTATGACCCAGTATCATCAAATTAATAGAGAACACTGGTAAATTCTGCAAGACATTGGCATAGGCAGAGACCCTTGCAAAAGACCCCAAGAAGCACAGTTAAAGCAAAAATTGACAAACAGCATTACATCAAGCTGAGAAGCTTCTGCACTACAGAGGAAACACTCAGCAAAGTGATGTGTTATGAAGTGATCTCACCCTAATGTCGACACAGGTATAATAAAATGGTTTTGATTCCACCCATCCTTCTTCTAAATGCTCCAGAGATCCTGATATTGCCCCCAATGTATTCAAGACCCTGGCTGCTGCCTTCACCACTTTCAGAGAAGACCTGTCTCCTCTGCCTTTGGTAATGTTCACCAGCTTCTCGATGCCTCGTAAGTTGGCCAGGGTCTTGGTGTTCTCCATGTTCTTGCTTGTGACCTCGTGCAGGGTGAAGCAGATGGCTGCTGTGGTTTCGTCAGACAGGATGCTCAGGCTGTTGTCACCCGGGAGGCAGTTGACCAGGACTCACATGGCATACTTCCCTGTGAGCTCCTTGTTTCAAATGTCAAGCACCATGTTCCTGAAGGCAGTTGCTACAGAAGAAACAACCCTATCGTTATCCATCTGCAGTTCTACAAGGACAGGGAGCCATTTCTCTTTTCAGATAGCTGCCCAGATGTAAGCTGCAAACTTCTAGTTGCTGGCAGACAGGTTCTAGAGAGATCCCGAAGAGCCTTGCAAGGTGACTGGGTTGGAACTTTCTGCTAGAAGAGTCAGATATGGTTTTACTACCAACAGAGACTACACCATCTCGACCCCTTTGGGGTACTTAGACAGCCCAGGGATATGACCGACTCCATCCCACTGGTCCTCTTGTGGAGGCCTCTTCTTTTCCTCATTGCTCCAACAGCTTGGTTCTGAGTCTACTGGGAGTCTTTTCTGAGCAGGTCATCCAGTTCATTCAGTTCCAGCAGCTGGGCCTGCGGAGCTCCAGCTCCGGGTGCTAGGACTGGTTCCACAGTGTTCACATGCTGTTCTCCACTGTCTTGCTGTCATAAGTGGATGTGTTCACACATGTGGGATCACGTACATGCGATCACATACAACAGCGAGTTCACTAGCCCCTCGCAAGACTGCATTTGCTTTTCCTGCCTCCTCTGCGGAGCTCTGGTTCCTCAGGCAACCTGTCATGTTAGGCAGAGCAAATGAAGTCTGAAATTTAATTTTATGATCATCATGGAAGGAAGAACTATTCCATCTAGAATGTGGAATGATCATAGTATTTGTTAAGGTTAGAGGGCATCTCAGATGATTGTTATCTTCACAGCATCACACGAGGATATATTCCCAAGAACTGTAACAAACTCCCTTATATCCACATCAATAGATTTTCTCAACAGTTGCAGCAAGGCAGGTATCCTACCAACATTCTTCATTCCTATGTTATTTTCATCTGTAGACTTGCCAAAAACAAGGTTTCAGAGGGCACTGCAGCATTCTTCTGAACTTCTAAAACTCTGTGGTTCCAAAGGTCAACCGAGGCTTGATTCCCCATAACCTCCACACCTCCATCTTTGCTTTGTTGTCTCGGAAGTACAGGTACTGCGGGTAGGCTGCTGTGTTGGCCTGGACAAACAGGAACTGGGGCCAAACCAGGCAAACTCCCTAGGGTCTTTCTGAATGCTGTCTGTTGATGGGGATCTGGTGGTGCCATTGTCACCTGTTGTGTGCTGGAGCCTGTTATAATTACACTCTTGTACTTGGTACTGGATTGGCCTGTAGGGCTCCATATAGGTAGCTGTTGTGTTCAGAACATAATTATTTCTTTAGTATGTAAGGTTCTTCATTGGCTGGATGTTGTTTGTATATTTCCAACACCTGCTGAGCCTGTGTGGAGCAATGCTGTCTGGGACTCCTGCAGCTCCACAATTCCATGATTTGGGCTGTGCTACACTGGGCTGTAATAGGTCCTCCCCTCGTATGTAGGGGTGATGTGCAAGTTGGGAGACACGGCTGAACGAAGGTCTGGATCAAGTTGACTGTGTTTAATGTAGGAACTCCACAATCCTGGCTGAGGTGGAACCATCCTCTTGTACTTGTCATCCTGCTGCTGTCTGAGTTGTTCCAGGTCCTGGACAATCCTTGCAGTGAAGTTCCCAGATGCTGTGGTATGGCAGTCATCACTGTGTGTTTGGGAGGCGATGACTCCACCTGGCCTTGGAATGGAGAAGTTACCCAAGTCTGCATCCATGAGGGTCAGTGTGGCCCCCAATCTGGAGGTGGTTTCCTATTGAGGGGTCGATCCTTTGGGATTGGAGGTCTGCCAGGAGGTTACTGACCCAATACAGTGCACAGCTGTTGGGGAGGCAGTTCGCTGTGAGTATGGAGCAGCTGCCTGCTGAGCAGGCAGTGTGGTAGACAAGTATGCACTGGGGTTCAGAGGTCGGGAGACACTCACTGCTGGACAGCCAAATCCACTGCCCAGAGAAGTTCTCAGTGAGTCCCTTGAAGGAGGCATGGCTGTGCTGACTGCACTCCAGGTGGAACTGAACTGACTCTTCTCATGGTCCAATTGGCCACTGATTTGTGAACCAGTGTTTGTCCATCAGCTCTTGTCTTATTACCAGCCTTGCTCATGTTTTGGCTGTTGTGGAAACTCGCTGCTTTCTGGTATTCACTGTCAGAGTAAAAATTTATTTGTGTTGAACTTCTTGAGTTACCCAATGATCCCCCCTTTCATGGAAACATGGTGTTCTGTCCTGATGAGATAGGTGTTGGGGTGGACAGCATCAGAAACTTGCTTCAACAGTATTTGGCACCTCTGATGTGCAAGGAAATGACTGCTCAGTTGAGCTGGTACTGGTGATGTTCCAAGCCCGTGATTCTGCTCCAAGCCTACATCTTTCTAGATTACTGGCAATAATCTGCCTTTCCACTTCCAGTTCTTGGGTGTGCCATTGAAACGGAAGCTCCTGCTGCTTCACGGGAGCTAGAATAGTAATGGCTGTGGTCTTGGGTTCCATGCCTGGATAATGAAGCAGCTTCTTGGAGGGTCTGTGGTTGCCTTTCCTCCTCCAATGAGGCCTGCCCAGGAGCTGGCATTTCTCTTTCCAGGTCAGGTGGTGGCCCTTGTTGCTCCAGGGATCAGGGACATCTGCGCTGAGGGGTCACCATTAGGACACCCAAAAATTTTTTAAAAGTGCTGCAGCCCAACAGCTTCCCGCCACTCCCTTCCTCCTACCTGCCCGCCACTCCTAACCCCCTACCCTGGAGCATCTCTCTCACCACTCCCGATGGGAGTGTTGGCCAACTTGCTCCTCTACCCATGCCCATGGTGCCACCTTCGCAGCCGGCGTCAACCTGGACTCAGCCCCTGGGCCAGCAGGTATCTCTCTGGTATTCATGTCTCTGAACATATACCCAGGAATGGTATTGACAGATAATATGGCAAGTGTTTTTCTAGTTTTTAAAGACATCTCCATACTGTTTTCCATAGTGGTGCTACTAATTTACATTCCCAAGAACATCCTCATCAGAATTTATCACCTTCTGCATTTTTGATATTAGCCATTCTAACAGGTGTGATGTTCATTGTAGCTTTGATTTTCAATTCTCTGATGGCTGGTGATATTAATTATTGACTCTTTGTGTTTCTTCCTTGAAGAACTGCATTCAGTTACTTCACTCATCTTTTAACTGGGTTGTTTTGTTGCTGTTCTTGTTATTGAATTTTTTATATTATGGATATTAATCTTTTGTTGGGTAAGTAGCTTCCAAATATTTTCTTCCATTCTGTAGGATGTTTTTCATTCTGTTGATTGATTGCCTCCTTGGTTGTGTAGATGTTTCTGTATTTGATATAATCCAATTTGTCTACTTTCCTTGTTGCTCTTAGAGTCATCTCCAAAAAATATTTGTCTATACTAATTACAGATTTTTAAGACCATGATGAAGTCAAGGGAATTATTCATGCTTAAAGGGAGTATTTTGAAATTGACGTTCTATTAAGTGGATTACCTTGAAAGTTCATTTTAGAATTTGATGATGAGTGATAAGATATCTCATAATACTTTTCCTCTGTAGATTTTTCTGTATTCTAGTTGGTACTATTTGAATTCATACCAGTTCTATTTAAATGTAAAACTATTTCACTCTCAATTTATGTATTCTTATGACTTAATTCTTTAACAGCAGCTCCTTTATATTAAGTTCAGATTTGATACAAATATGGTGAATTTTACTGATTATATTTGAATTAATTTTCTCTCAGGTATTTATGATTTTCTTAATTTAAGCATTTTAGCAAAGAATTTGGTTATTATTTTCATTTCAGGGTCCACTACAAATATAATTGTAACTGTCTGGTTACAATAGATTCCCATTTTCAGTTTCATGAGAGCTAGCCAATTTCATGAAAAGCAGTTGTGGGGAGAATAGGCAAGAGGGTTATAGGAGCTGAGATCAGGAAAGAAGGTGGAGGTGAGGCTAGCTAGGCCTTGAATGTCATTGAAATTTTAGTGCTGTTCTGAGATAGGAATCTCTTGGAAGGATTTAAGTAGAGGATTGAAAGTGAGAGGATCTCTGATTTTTATTTTGGTCTATAATGCAAATGAGGGAAATTGTTCAACACTGTAGGAATTACTAGCTTAAGTTCTGAAGTATGTTGTCTATGGAATATGTATCACTTTTATGCCATCATGAGTCTGAAAAATTGAAGTGAAACAATCACAAGTCTGTGAGTGACCATTTGTATGTAACTTAGAAGTAAATATTAAGACAATTTGATCATAAAATGATTTATAAAATAGTAATAAAAATGTGTTCTCAAGAAGTGGTGAGCCACCTTCATCAATGGACTGATAACAAAAAGCACATCCTGTATCAGAGCAGTGACAGGAGGCTGTAAGAAGTTACTGCTTTAAGTCAGCAGATGAAATAAAGAATATAAAGAAGATATTAAGGGAAACCCAAAGACAAGTATATATGAAAATTAACCTATACCAGTTAAACAATGTGCACTAGAATAAAAATCACAGTGAATGTAATTTTTAAAAAAATATTTGATTATTTTTCCGGCAAGATGGCGGAATAGGAAGGGAGCACACTGATAGTCTGGGGAGAGATAGTTTAATAAAAGTGGAGATACTGCAGGTTCAAGGAAGAGTAGGGGAGGAAACAGCAGAAGAAACTCTTCCGGAACGCGTGACTCACAGCGGACCTGCGTGGAGAGCGTGGGAGCCCACAGTTCGGGACATCAGCGGCAGACTCAACACACCAGCGCTGGAACGCGAGGTGAGCCGAACCTCAATAGCCCGAGACACCGGCAGGCAAGCGGAGAGAGGAGACTAGAGGGAACGACCCCCGGGGGGGGAAGTTCACAAGGCTAACTGGAAGAGAGAGAGAGAAAAAAGGGTGACTAGTACGGACACGGGTTTCTCTCTCTCCGCTCACCTCTCAAGGGCGAGCAAGACAAAGAGCAGGCGCCATCTTGGACATTCGTCATAAGCAGAGCGACCTCAGGTCTGCACCGGCCCTGAGCCTAGCAGAAAAACCTGACTCTGGGCGGGGTGAATTAACAGGAGATTAGGAGCTAGTAAATTTGTGGTGCTACTGAACTGAGACTGTGAAAAAAGAGATGGTGGGGGAGAGAACTCACGGAATTCACGTGAGCACTCTCCAGAGACGCTACAATTCCGTAACTTTGGCAACCCAGTGGGAGGCTGAAGGAGAATTTGAGCCCACTCTGAGGGCCGAACAGATTCCCTGTGGGGATCTTGGGAAAGAGCTTCCGATCTCTGGCTCCTGTGGGTATATCATTTGCCTGCTAACTACCTCCAACTTCGTTCAGCTGTGCGGAATTACTTCCCTTTTGAATCAAAAAAAAAAAGAGAGAGAGAGAGAGATTTACCACGCCTAACCTGGGAGTGTCACCTTTGGCACACCAAACAGAGCTCTCAGGCCACACCCATCTCAAGCCCTAAGGCTCCATCAAAAACAGATAGTCCACTTAATCTAGAGTCATGGTATAACAAGAAAAAGCACCACAGTGAAGAAACCAAATATCTCCAATATGCCAAATAACAAACGCAAAAACCGAGGTAATAAAAACAAGGAAGTCACCATGACGCCCTCAAATGAAAAAGACACCCCAATTCAAGATTATGAAGATGATGACATAGAAGAAATGCAAGAAGCAGATCTCAAAAAATTGATAAGAACATTAAGAAGTTCTCAAAAACAAATTCTGGAACTACACAAATCCTTAATGGACAAGATAGAAAATCTCTCTCGTGAAAATGAAATATTAAGGAGGAATCAAAATGAAACGAAACAACTAGTACAACAGGAAACTGTGATAGTGACTGAAGTGAAGAATTCAATAGATCAAATGAAAAACACAATAGAGAGCCTTACAAACAGAATGGGTGAAGCAGAAGAGAGAATATCGGACTTAGAAGACAGAGAACAGGAAAGGATACAGTCAGACCAAAGAAAAGAAGAGGAAATTAGAAATCTGAAACATATTGTCGGGAATCTTCAGGATACTATTAAAAAACCCAACATTCGGGTTCTAGGAGTTCCTGAAGGCATGGAGAGGGAGAAAGGATTAGAAGGCCTTTTTAGTGAGATATTAGCAGAAAATTTCCCAGGTTTGGAGAAGGACAGAGAAATCCTAGTACAGGAAGCCCACAGAACCCCTAATAAACACGACCAAAAGAGATCCTCACCACGACACGTTGTAATTAAACTCTCCACAGTGAAACATAAAGAAAAGATCCTAAAATGTGCAAGAGAGAAACGTCAGATTACTCTCAGAGGTCTCCAATCAGACTCACAGCTGACTTCTCATCAGAAACTCTAAAAGCTAGGAGGGAATGGCGAGATATAGCCCAGGTACTAAGAGAGAACAACTGCCAGCCCAGAATATTATATCCTGCAAAGCTATCATTTGTGAATGAAGGTGAAATAAAGACTTTTCATAGCAAACAGAAATTGAAAGAATTTGTTGCCACTCGTCCAGCCCTGCAAAAGATGCTTAAAGATGTGTTACACACAGAAACACAGAAACACGGTCATCAATATGAAAGAAGGTAAAGGAAGGAAACCAAGGAAGGAAACCTCACAGCAAAAGATCACAGGGAATTCAAAGCATATATTAGAACTTATCTTTGGCAAATGGCAGGGCAAAGTTACCACTTATCATTAGTCACTTTGAACATGAATGGCCTGAACTGTCCAGTTAAAAGACACCGATTGGCTGATTGGGTTAAGGAACAAAACCCATCTATTTGCTGCTTACAAGAAACACATCTTTCCAACAAAGATCCATACAGACTGAAAGTGAAAGGCTGGAAAAAGATATACCATGCCAACAGAAATGAAAAAAGAGCGGGCGTAGCCATCTTAATATCGGACAACATAAACTTTACCACAAAAACTGTTAAGAGAGACAAAGAGGGACACTATATCATGATTAAGGGATCAATTCAACAGGAAGATATAACAATTATCAATGTATATGCACCTAACTACAGGGCACCAGTTTATCTAAAAGATTTATTAATGGACTTAAAGGGAGACTTAGACCCCAATACAGTAGTACTGGGGGACTTCAATACTCCACTCTCAGAAATAGATCATCCGGTCAGAAGATCAACAAGGATACAGTAGATTTAAACGACACTATAGCCCAAATGGATCTAACAGATATATACAGAACTTTCAATCCTACAGCTAAAGATTTTACATTCTTCTCAGCAGTACATGGAAGCTTCTCTAGGATTGACCACATACTAGGCCATAAAGCAAGTCTCAGCAAATTCAAAAGAATTAGAATCATACCATGCAGCTTCTCAGACCATGAAGGAATGAAGTTGGAAATTAGCAACTCAGGAGTCCCTAGAGCATACGCAAACACATGGAGATTGAACAACATTCACCTGAATCAACAATGGGTCATAGAAGAAATCAAAAGAGAAATCAAAAATTTTCTGGAAGTAAATGAGGATAACAGCACAACATACCAAAACTTATGGGACACAGCAAAAGCAGTGTTAAGAGGAAAGTTTATATCAATAGGTGCCTACATCAAGAAATTGGAAAGACACCAAATAGATGAGCTTTCAATTCACCTCAAGGATCTAGAAAACCTACAGCAAATCAGACCCAAATCTAGTAGGAGAAGAGAAATAATTAAAATCAGAGAAGAAATCAACAGGATTGAATCAAGAAAAACATTACAAAAAATCAGCCAAACGAAGAGCTGGTTTTTTGAAAAAATAAACAAAATTGACACCCCATTGGCCCAACTAACTAAAAAAAGAAGAGAAAAGACCCAAATCAATAAAATCAGAGATGAAAAAGGAAATGTAACAACAGACACCACAGAAATAAAAAGAATCATCAGAAATTACTACAAGGACTTGTATGCCAGCAAACAGGGAAACCTATCAGAAATGGATAGATTCCTGGACACATGCAACCTGCCTAAATTGAACCAGGAAGACATCGAAAACCTAAACAGACCCATAACTGAGACAGAAATTGAAACAGTAATAAAGGCCCTCCCAACAAAGAAAAGCCCAGGACCAGATGGATTCACTGCTGAATTATACCAGACGTTTAAAGAAGAACTAACTCCAATTCTTCTCAAACTATTCAGAACAATCGAAGAAGAGGGTGTCCTCCCAAATTCTTTCTATGAAGCCAGCATCACCTTAATTCCTAAGCCAGAAAAAGATGCAGCACTGAAAGAGAATTACAGACCAATATCCCTGATGAACATAGATGCAAAAATCCTCAATAAAATTCTCGCCAATAGAATGCAACAACACATCAGAAAGATCATCCACCCAGACCAAGTGGGATTCATCCCTGGTATGCAGGGATGGTTTAATGTGCGCAAGACTATCAATGTGATACACCACATTAATAGACTGCAGAAGAAAAACCATATGATTATCTCAATAGATGCCGAGAAAGCATTTGATAAAATACAACACCCGTTCATGATGAAAACTCTAAGCAAACTGGGTTTGCAAGGAACATTCCTCAATACAATCAAAGCAATCTATGAAAAACCCACAGCCAACATCCTATTGAATGGGGAAAAGTTGGAAGCATTTCCACTGAGATCTGGAACCAGACAGGGATGCCCACTCTCACCACTGCTATTCAATATAGTTCTGGAGGTTCTAGCCAGAGCTATTAGGCAAGAAAAAGAAATTAAAGGGATACAAATTGGGAAGGAAGAGCTCAAACTATCCCTCTTTGCAGATGACATGATTCTTTATTTAGAGGACCCAAAGAACTCTACTAAGAGACTATTGGAACTCATAGAAGAGTTTGGCAAAGTAGCAGGGTATAAAATCAATGCACAAAAATCAACAGCCTTTGTATACACAGACAATGCCATGGCTGAGGAAGAACTTCTGAGATCAATCCCATTCACAATAGCTACAAAAACAATCAAATACCTTGGAATAAACTTAACCAAAGACGTTAAAGATCTCTACGATGAAAATTACAAAACCTTAAAGAAAGAAATAGAAGAGGATACCAAGAAATGGAAAAATCTTCCATGCTCATGGATTGGAAGAATCAATATCATCAAAATGTCCATTCTCCCAAAAGCAATTTACAGATTCAATGCAATACCAATCAAGATACCGAAGACCTTCTTCTCAGATCTGGAAAAAATGGTGCTGAAATTTATATGGAGGCACAAGAGACCTCGAATAGCTAAAGCAATCTTGTACAACAAAAACAAAGCCGGAGGCATCACAATACCAGATTTCAGGACATACTACAGGGCAGTTGTAATTAAAACAGCATGGTACTGGTACAGAAACAGATGGATAGACCAATGGAACAGAATTGAAACACCAGAAATCAACCCAAACATCTACAGCCAACTTATATTTGATCAAGGATCTAAAACTAATTCCTGGAGCAAGGACAGTCTATTCAATAAATGGTGCTGGGAAAATTGGATTTCCACGTGCAGAATCATGAAGCAAGACCCCTACCTTACACCTTACACAAAAATCCACTCCACATGGATTAAAGACCTAAATCTATGACCTGACACCATCAAGTTACTAGAGAACATTGGAGAAACCCTTCAAGATATTGGCACAGGCAAAGAATTTCTGGAAAAGACCCGGGAGGCACAGGCAGTCAAAGCCAAAATCAACTATTGGGATTGCATCAAATTGAGAAGTTTCTGTACTGCAAAAGAAACAGGAGAGTGAAGAGACAACCGACAGAATGGGAAAAAATATTTGCAAACTATGCAACAGACAAAGGGTTAATAACCAGAATCTACAAAGAGATCAAGAAACTCCACAAAAACAAAACCAACAACCCACTTAAGAGATGGGCCAAGGACCTCAATAGACATTTTTCAAAAGAGGAAATCCAAATGGCCAACAGGCACATGAAAAAATGTTCAAGGTCATTAGCAATCAGGGAAATGCAAATCAAAACCACAATGAGGTTTCACCTCACCCCGGTTAGAATGGCTCACATGCAGAAATCTACCACCAACAGATGCTGGCGAGGATGTGGGGAAAAAGGGACACTAACCCACTGTTGGTGGGAATGCAAACTGGTCAAGCCACTATGGAAGTCAGTCTGGAGATTCCTCAGAAACCTGAAGATAACCCTACCGTTCGACCCAGCCATCCCACTCCTTGGAATTTACCCAAAGGAATTTAAATTGGCAAACAAAAAAGAGGTCTGCACCCTAATGTTTATTGCAGCTCAATTCACAATAGCTAAGACCTGGAACCAACCTAAATGCCCATCAATGATAGACTGGATAAAGAAATTATGGGATATGTACTCTTTAGAATACTATACCGCAGTAAGAAACAACGAAATCCAGTCATTTGCAACAAAATGGAGGAATCTGGAACACATCATGCTGAGTGAAATAAGCCAGTCCCAAAGGAACAAATACCATATGTTCTCCCTGATCGGTGACGACTGACTGAACACCAAGAGGGAAACCTGTTGGAGTGAGGTGGACACTATGGGAAATGGTGGCTTGATCAGCATAGCCCTGACTGTTAATGAACAACTTAATACATTATCCCTCTTAGTAGTTTTTTTTATCTGTTCTACTTAATATGACTGGTTTAGATCTGTAATTGATGCACAGTTATTCTTAAGTGTTGAAAATTAACTGAAATGTGATCCCTGTTGAACATGGTGGTGGGAATGGGAGAGGGAAGAGATGTATAATTTGGGACATGCTCAGGCTGACTTGCCCCAAGTGGTGGAGTTGGAAGCATACCAGGGGATTCCAATTCAATCCCATCGAGGTGGCATGTACCAATGCCATCTCACTGTTCCAGGTGATCAGTTTCAGTTCACAGTTGGTCATGGTGAAGGGACTGGGAGTCAAAGGGAGCACATAGACAAGTCTAGTACCTGCTAACGCTAACTGATGGAGTAAATAAAGGGGAGAGTGATCCAGCATGGGAAGTGAGAATCTCAGCAGACTCATAGAATGGCAGATGTCCTAAATAGCACTCTGGCCTCAGAATCAGCCCTAAAGGCATTCGGAGCTGGCTGAAAAGCTCATGAGAGTATTTCAGGCATGGAAAGCCAAGACACTCTGGCAAAAGATCTCTGCGAGTGAGATCCCAGTGGAAAGAACAGGCCATCAAAGAAGGAGGTACCTTTCTCTGAAGGGAGGAGAGAACCTCCACTTTGACTATGAGCTTGTCTAAACAAGATAAGAATCGGAGAACTCAGAGGGCTTCCATAGCCTTGGAAACTCATGACTGGAGCATAGGGAGATTACTGATGCCATAGACAGGAGTGTCAATTGGTAAAGTCAACAACAGGAGTCACTGTGCACTTACTCCTCATGTAGGATCTCTATCCTTAATGTGCTGTACACTGAGGCTTAATGCTATAACGAGTACTCAAACAGTATATTTCACTTTGTGTTTCTATGGGGGTGCAAACTGTTGAAATCCTTACTTAATGCACACTAAACTGATCCTCTGTAAAAAAAAAAAAAAAAAAGAAAGAAATTATCAATTCCCAACTTGACTCTCACTGGGATTAAACATGACAATAGGTCTGCTCTGATTTCATCATCATTTTAAAAAATCATCTATTATTTTTCACTTTATGTTTCTGTGTGGGAGCAAACTGTTGAAATCCATACTTAATGTATACTAAGCTGATCTTCTGTATATTAAGATAATCGAAAATGAATCTTGATGTGAATGGAAGGGGAGAGGGAGTGGGAAAGGGGAGGGTTGTGGGTGGGAGGGACGGTATGGGGGGAAAGCCATTGTGATCCATAAGTCGTACTTTGGAAATTTATATGCATTAAATAAAAGTTTAAAAAAAAGAAATGTAAAAAAAAATATTTTATTATAATTAAGACAATTTTGTCAATATGATGACTTCTTACACCATCTTATTCTGCCATTTTTCTTATACTTAAATTCTTTCTAAAGATAGCATTTATATTTGAGGATGTTGCAGATTTTGCACTAGTCCTCCTGAAAGCTGAGAGACTTTATCATCTACATATTGCCATTCAACTTCAAAACTTTTTGCACCAAAATTGACTTATCTTTAAGATCATTTCCCACAAACTCTTAAAGATTTATTGTATTTTTCTTGAAAGTCAGAGTTACACAGAGAGAGGAGAGAAAGAGAGAGGAGAGACAGGGAGAGGGAGAGGGAGAGAGAGAGAGAGAGGTAGTCTATCCAATGGTTCACTCCCCAATTGGCTGCAACAGCTGGAGCTGCACTGATCTGAAGCCAGGAGCTATGAACTTCCTCCAGGTCTCCCACATGGGTGCAGGGACCCAAGGACTTGGGCCTTCCTCTACTGCTTTCCCAGGCAACAGCAGAGAGCTGCACAGGAAGTGGAGCTAGCCGGGTCTGGAACCGGCGCCCATATGGGATACCAACACTTCAGGCCAGGGCATTAACCCACTGTGCCTACTCCCTTCCACAAACTTTTAAAAATGCTGTCTTAAACACTCTTATCTGTATATTTCATGTAACACCATAGAGTTCACCCATCCAAATAAGTGTAGCTCAACGTCCATAGTATATTCCCAGAGTTGGATAACCAGCACCACAATCAATTTTAGAACAGCTTTTAACATCCTGAGAGAAAACCTTGTCTCACTCACCCATCCTGCCTTTAGCTCCTATATCTTCCCTAGTCCTTAGGCAACCAAACATGTACGTTTAGTGTCTCATTATTTGCCTGATGTGGATATTTCATTTAAATAAGGTCATCCCTACAATATGCAGCCCTTTATGACTGATTTCTTTCACTTAACGTAACATTTCCAAGGTCAATCCATGGTATAGAATCTATCAATACTTCTTATTATTTTTAAAATAATATTGTACTGTGCAGAATACAGTTCTTTGTAGGAATTATTCATTCATCAGTTGATAAACATTTCATCAGTTGATAGAACACTGTTTCCATTTTTTGACTATTATTAACGCTATTGCTATGAGCATTCATTTCCAAGTTAATGTATGGAATATGCTTTTTACTTCTCTGCCTGTGAACGTCAGCAAAGTGAGTGTCTCTGGCCAGTTTTCCCCCTCTCTCCTCCTTTTTCACACTGTTATTTTAGTTTCTGTTGATCTGTACTCATTGTATTCAGACCCTACTCCAGAGGTCCTTTCACTGATGGGATGTTCTGTGTTCTCTCATCGATTTTTCTCTTTTCAGTACTTGTCATCTAGTTTATGGAGAATAACGTGGCCTTTAAGTTTATATTGCTTTTACTTATCTGCATAATAGATAATTTGTCTAAGGTGACAGTTGTGCTATAAATTTGCCTAAGTGGACATATGTGATATAAATGTGTAGATTGAAAATGTTATAGTTGGACAGTTAAGTTAAAATTAAGTACTTTATGCCATGCCATCTGTGTTCCTTGAGACACTGACAGGAACATTATGAGTGAATGAATGAATGAATGAATGAAGCTTTTCTTCTAAACACATTTTAGGCAATTAAGTACAATATTCAAATACTTAATCCTATTTCTGGAGAATTGTTCTATAAAATGCTAATGCTTTACTCACTGGGAGAATATAAAATCTGAAGTTTGCTTCCCTTTATTATATAGCCAGAGCTGGGACTCGTAGCTTTACAGCTCTTTACCAGTGGAAATGCCATACATTTTCTTACACACCAAACCATGGAGCATCACTCTATCCTCAGATTGCTTGCTAGAGCAACCTGAGAATGAAGAGTGATTTGGGAAATTTGATTTAGCTATAGAGTCTGGTCTTTTCATTAGTACATTTAGGCCAATTTTTATGGCTATGTAAGATATGTGCTACTCAAATTCAGAGTCCTGTTTGTATTGTATTTCATTATTATTGCCCACTGAGTTTACAGAAAAATAATTTATAAATTATAAGTTGCATAAAGGATGGTTGGCTAATAAAATTAATGAAAGCTTTATAATGAGCTGGCAATGTATTCTGGGCCTCATGCTCCTAGTTTGCTGCCACTTTGGTATGAAGGATTTGGTATCACTTTATAAGAGATCACTTCTATTGCTACGCTCCCCTTCCCAAATATGTCATTTTATTCAAACATGAATTCAATAATAATAATGCTATTGAAATATTTCCCTGACTATGTGACACATCTTCTTTGAAGTTCTTTACATATACCTTTCATTTAATACCTCCTACCTTCAAGTGAAGTAGACACTATTATTTCCATTATACAGGTGAAGAACTAACACAGGGCAAATGAATTGCTGAAGATCACACAGATAGTGGAGCCAGAATCCAGGCACTCTGGCTTCATTATTGGTGTGGCCACTGAAAAATTCCATTAAACATTTGTTGTCTATAACATTATGTGAATTTTTATGATCTCTGGGATACCAATGGTCATTTGCACATATGAATATCTAAAATTATAGTTGATTTCATTGTACTTGGATTTCAAAATTATAGCTATTTTCCATAAGGTAATCTCCCATTCCTTTAACTGGCCAATATTGTAAATCTGAGAATTTTTCTGATAGAACATACTCAAAACCAAGTCTACTCCTGTGTCATTTTCTTGAGCAGATGACTATAAACTTTCTGTAATGGCCCAGACAGTTCTGTTTTAGATTTGAGGTCATAGCATCCCTGTTGGCACAACTCAGCTTTGAAGTTATAGCATAAATGTAGTCATGAATAAGATGAAAAGGAAGAGTCATTGCTATGTTCTAATGAAATTTTAGTCATAAATCTAGGTACTTCCCAGATTCATACCAGATACTGGTAAATTTCATGTTTTTTTTTTATTCTTTGTTGTAGTTCCAAGAATCAGAAGATGAACAAAAGGAGGTGGTACAAAACACTGAGAAAATTCAAGATCATCTGGAAAAGTACAATTCAAACAACCATTCAAAATAACTTGAGTCTTTCTAAAGCATATATGCTATGTACTATGAGAATTATATCATTTTAAACATAAATACTTCTGAGTAAAGCATGGAAAACTTTTAGTATTAAACTATTTTTAAATGCATAGCTTTTGCACATTATCCCTAAATTTTGTGCATTATTGACAAAGCAAGATAGAATAATGATATATTTGCCAAGAAATTGACTTCAAATTTCTAGAATTTGCATAATAACACTTTCAGATGTTTATTCTGAAATATATTTTCTTAAATTGATCTGTGAGAATCATTAATTTAAAATATGTATTTTAGGCATGATCAGGAAAATCATGAGTTGAAAGATACAATACTAAAGCAAGCAAGGGAAATTAAAAATCTTCAGGAAATCCTTTTCAGACTAAGTTCAGTAAGTCAATCATTCACCTTTTGTTTATTATGTATAAGGCTACTATGGGAATTGATAATAACTATATATTGGAGTCCCTGCTAATTGTTAATATGTTTTGAAATCCCAAGAAATGAGAGCAGCGAATTCTGAATTTTTCATAATCTAAAGCATTCAGTAAGATTTTAAGACTAAGTTATTGTGATGTTGTAAGTTATATTTCTTTTTTTAAAGATTTATTTATTTATTTGCAAGTCAGAGTTACACTGAGAGTGGAGAGGTCTTCCATCTGGTGGTTCACTCCCCACATGGCCGCAAAGGCTGGGGCTGTGCCAATCTGAAGCCAGGAGCAAGGAGCTTCTTTCGGGTCTTCCACATAGGTGCAAGGGCCCAAGGACTTGGTCCATCTTCTGCTGCTTTCCCAGGCCATAGCAGAGAGCTGGATCAGAAGAGGAGCAGCCGGGTCTTGAACCAGCACCCATATGGAATGCCAGCGCTTCAGGCCAGGGTGTTAACCTGTTGCGCCACAGCGCAGCCCCAAGTTATATTTCTTTTATTAAAAGATTTATTTGAAAGGCAGAGATACACACACACACACACACACACGCACACACAAAGGGTGGGAGGGGGGAGAGAGAGAGAGCGAGCAAGCAAGCAAGCAAGCGAGCTTCATCTGTTGATTCATTCCCCAAAAGAATACAACAACTAGGGCTGGACCAGGCTGAAGCCTCTAACCAAGAACCAGGAGCTTTATCCAGGTCTCCCACATGGGTTCACGTGCCCAAGCTCTCATGCCATCCTCCTCTGCTTTCCCAGAAGCCTTATCAGGGATCTGGATCATAAGAGGGGTGGATGGGACTCAAACTGGTACCCATAAGGGATCCAGCAGTGTAGGCATCAGCTTAACCCACTATGTGACAACATTAACCTCATAAACTGTATTTCTTAACAAGAAAGGATAGTAGGTCTTTGAGTGGACTTTTTAACCCCAAGAAATATGTGTTTCTCTTTGTATTTTAAAATGAAAGAAATATGGAATACATAGCAATGACTATTCTTGCCGGGCCTTGTAAAGTTACCTAATGCCCTGAGCACTGCAGATTAAGCAATCAACTTTTTCCCCATTAACCTATATATATCAGCCTTTATTTTGACTTAGGTCAGTCTCAGAAAAGATGGCTGTGTAGTCTAGGATCCTAATTTATTGATGAATAGTGAATGCTTTACAACTATTTATAACAAAAACAGGATTCCCTTATCCTTCATGTTTTCCTTTAATAGGATATAAGGTCACAAGATTGTATGAAGCACTAATATGGAACAATGAAGTAGTTGTTTCTACTAATTAATTGCCTTCAGGCACAATAGCTAGAGTGCAGTTGCATTACACAGATTCACATGCTTGTTTGGTTTAGAACATTTGTGGTGTTTGATCTCTCTGATGTCTTAGGAAAATTGAAGGATTGTTTTTCTCTAGACCTGTAAGAACTTAGTTCCATACATGTGAAATGAAAGCATATTGGTAAGGGGACTTTTTCTTTTTTAAGATTTTATTTATTTGAAAATCAGAAATACAGAAAGAGAAGGGGAGAGAGAGAGAGAGAGAGAGAGAGAACTCTACCATCCATTGGTTTACTCCCCAAATAGGTACAATGGCCAGGGTTGGGCCAGGCCAAACCCAGGAACCAGGAGCTTCTTCCATATCTCCCATGTGGATATAGGGGTCCGAGTACTTGATCCATCTTCTGCTGCTTTCCTAGGTGCATTAGCAGGAAGCTGGATTGGAAGTGAAGCCCCTTGGTCCTGAACCAGCACCTATATGGGATGTCAGTACTGCAGATGGAGGCTTAACCTTCTCTGCCACAGTGCCAGCTCCTATGGGACTTTTTAAAATGCCACAAGACATCCCTTTATAAAATTGTCATACAGAAATATGTTAAGCAATTAGACATTCAAAAATTGGTTGTAGTACCTAATAGCTGTTGAGCTGCTTCAAAATAAAGAGAGGTTTCCTGTACATTCCTGTATAAATGTTAGAAAATGTCATTGAATTATTAGGTACTTTGAAATCTACCCTGTAAATCAAAAGTTTAATAAGAAACAGTTTTCATTCAACTCATTGGAATGTAAGTTTTCCAGAAAGTTCTCATCCCATGAGTCCCTCTACCAGAGAATACCCAAGTTGAGATATTTCGTTGACACAGCTGTGGAGCAGTGGATCTGAACTGGGACAGAGGCAGAGTCTGGTTGGCTCCAATTGACCTACTTGAGTGTACATCTGAACAGAACTTCAGGAGACTCAGAAGGAAGCTCAAAAGGTCGTATCTGTGGAAGAGGAACTTATTCAAAAGAAAGCAGAGAAATCCATGACTTGACTTTGTGAAAGCTTTGCATTAAAAAAGAAAATCAAGTGTGCATCCAAGATGACTGAGTAATGAGTAGCCTCACTAATGTCAGTCACAGTAACTAGAACAAAGGAGCATGTCATTCTCAGGGCAATGAAATTCCTGTGGAGAAGTGGCAGAACACAGACTCCTTGAGGCAGTTAGGGGAGAGAACAGATACACCACTGTCATCAGTGACTGCCGCCGGACATCCCTTGTATCTGTGTGACTGACTTCTGGTTGGGAAACACTGTCTTGCTGGGATAAGATAGGAAGAAGATGCTGTGGCTCCCACTGTGAGCAGCCCTAGCTATGGGAGAATTTCACAGTCTCCACTGACTTCAAGTCCAGTCCAGGGATCTGACTGGGATCTGAGTGACTAAGTTGCTCTGAAAAGGGAAGGCACATTGCCCCCTTCCATTTGCACAAGGGAAAAGCAGTGTTAGGAGGGAAATCTATAGCATTAAATGTCCATATTTTTTTAAAAAGGTCTCAAAACGTGTTCTAAGTATGCATCTTAAAAATTTAGAATATCAAGAACAAACCAGACATTAGCAGGAGGCAATAAATAAGAATCAGAGCAGAAATAATTGAAGTTGAAGCAAAAAAACAATATTAACTATTAACAAAAAGGTGTGTGTTTTTTTTGAGTAGACACATCTTTAGCCAAACTACCAAATTACAAAAAAAAAAAAAAAAACTCAAGTAAATAACATTAGAGGTGAAAAAGTAGATGTTAAAGGTGACACCATTGAAATACAAAGGCTCATAAGAAACTACTCTGGGGCTGGTGTTGTGACACAGCAAGTTAATGTGTGGCCTGCAATGTTGGCACCCCATGAATAGCAGTATCAATCCTAACTGCTCTACTTCCAATCCAGGTTCTTGCTAACGCACTTGGGAAAGCAGTGGAAGGTGGCCCAGTTTAATGGGCCACTGTCACCCATATGTGAGACTTGGGTAGAGTTCCTGGCTCCTGGCCTCCACCTGGTCCTGTGTTGACTTTGGGGAACCATTTTTGGAGTGAAGCAGAAAATGGAAGATCTCTCCCTCTATGAGCAACTTTATGCTAACAAATTGGAATACCTCAAAGAAATGGGTTAATTCCCAGATACAGAAAGCCTAAAGAGATCCATAAGAAGCAGTGAAATTGAAAGAATAACCAAAAGTCTGCTATCAAGGAAAAGTACAAAACCTGATAGATTTACTATTGAATTCTGCAATACATTTAAAGTGAGACTAACTCCAGTACTTTTCAAACTATTCCAAAATATTGAACAGGATGGAGTTGCCAAACCCTTTTTGAGATCAGCATCATACTGATTCCAAAACTGAACAGAGACACAACATGAAAAGACTACTACAGACCTATTATCCTTGATGAATATAAATGCAAAAATTCTCGACAACATACTAGCAAAGTGAATCCAACACTACATCAAGAAGATTGTATGTCACAAATCAAGTGGGATTTTTCCTAGAAATGAACGAGTGGTTCAGCATTCACAAGTCAATAAACAAATAATATCACCAGAATGAACAAAAACCATTTAGTCATCACAGCGAAAGCATTTGATAAGATTCAGCATCCTTACATAAAAATGTAAGCTAGCTATAGATGCAACCATACCTAAAAATATTAAAGCTATATATGATAAATCAACTCTCAGTATATCATACTGAATGGGGAGAAGTTGAAAACTTTTCCCATCATATCTAGAACAAGACAAGTTTGAGTACTTTCACTCTTATTCAATATAGTGTTGGAAAAATTAGCAAGAGCAATTAGGAGAAAGGACATCATAATTAGAAAGGAATAAGTCAAAATATCCATATTTCCAAATGACTTGTACATGGGAAAACCTAAACAATCCACCAAAAAGCTGTTAGAACTGATCAAACAACTCAGTAAAGTTGAAGATACCAAAATCAAGATACATAAAACTAGCTTTTTTACATGCCAGTACTAGAACTCACTGAAAGATAAGTCAAGAAAGAAATCCCACGTACAATAACCAACCTCAAATAGTAGGAGTAAATTTAACCAAAATAGTTAATTAACATGAAAATTACAGAATGCTAATGAAAGAAGTTATCAAGGACACAAGAAAATGCAAAGATGGAAGAATTAATATCATTGAAATGGTTATACAGCCTTAAGCAATCTACAGATTTAATTTGGGGAATTTTACCAAATCTGCATTGGATTTAATTCTGTCATTGGCATTTATGATGTAGTTTGAACATTTTTACAAATAGTTTGCTTTTTATTTTTATTTCAAGGATGAGTTCCTATCAATGGGTATAATTTCTCCAGTACAAAGATAATTGTAGCTGTCTGTGGATTGTTAATTTGGCATTGGATTCCTGTTTTCAGAGACATGCAAGCTGGCAGAGTTCATGATTCACAGTCGTGAGAGCAAAGGAGAGAGTTGTAGGTGCTGAGGTCAGGAGGAAGCTAGAAGCAATATTTGCATAGGGCCTAAGAAGCTATTGGGAATTACTTTTTCAAAAAAAGAAATCTGTTCAAAGGATTTGAGCGAAGAATTGACTGTGTGAGGAATTCTGATGTTACTAAAAAGAGGAAAATAGTTCAACACTGTAGAATTATACCAGCTCTAGATACAAGATACGCATTGCTCTGTGATACTTCAGTAGGTTCTTAAGTGTTGCAGATTTATCAGGACAGAGATAGAGAACTGAGTCTGTTGGCTAATACATTACTGATTGTGCAGGGAGATAACACCTTCTGTCTTACCTGATTTCAATAATTAATAAAAATGTGTACAATTGAGGAAAAGAAGGTGAAGTGATGTATGTGGTGATAGTACCTAAAGTACAGATGCTGCTTGTCGTTTGATATGGTGATTCCTTGGTAATCTCATTGCTAAATTGAAAATGCAAGTCAATAAAGTGTGTAACACACTGGACTTCCTCAATATGCTAGCTTAGTGGCACGTTACACTCTAGAGTGTTCTTCATTTGTCCTTGTGTTTGTGTGGTTGACTGGGAGCTACAAAAAACTACTGCTGGCTAGCATCCTGAGAGAAAATAGTGTGGCATATTGCTTGCTCAGGAAAAGGTCAAAATTCAAAGTATGTGTCCTATGGAATGTTTATCACTTAATTGCCATCCTAAAGCTGAAAAATCCTAAGTGAAGCCATCACAAAAATCAGACCAGTTGTATGTATCTTTGAATGAAATATAACCATTATTTAACAATAAAGTGACTTATAAAATGGTAACACGCATATCTTATCAGGTAGATATGAAACACCTGCAGCAGCAACAGGATGACATTGAGAAAAGGCAATGTAAATCGGAGGCATCACTGAGAGAGATGGCACAGTTTTACCTTAAGTTAAACAGCAAGATGCAGGATATAATGAACAAGTTAGATGAAATCATCAGAAAAGTATGTATGATATTTAGCATGTCAATAAGAATTCTAGAGCTAAGAGTTTCCAGATACAAATATCATAAGACCCTGCTTTATTTGAATATGAAAATCCTGGCACAATTTTATCATTATGCACTTACTTCTTAAACTCTGATATCCACTCTATGTATTGTTATATTCTTTATTAAAATAATATTCACTGTTAAAAACTTGAGGAATATATATCATTTTTCACAGAAAATGCACATTTTTCTCAATATTTTCAGTGGTATCAGTTGTCATGATAAAACAAGGCAGATTGAATCAGAGGATAAAATCTTGCAGAATTCTCAAAAAATACATTTCTTGTTTCACTTATGTGAATGGATACAGAACCTATGTTTATTGATCCTGTGTATTTCAGAATAAATTCTCAAAATACTTTATACTATGCTGAAATGCACATTTTAAAATATTTTGCAGTCTAATTGAAAACCGTGTTTATCATTCACATATATGTTATTTATACACATTATAAGTGTGTATAATGTATGTTATCTATACACATAATAAGTGTCTGTTTTTATGCATGGAATATTCATATCCTGTGTAGTCTATACTTCCAAAATTTAAAATTAAGAAAATTATTAATATCCTGCCATTGGAGTTTTAAAAACTGATTTATTGTGATATAGTGGTGCTTCACAAACTTCTTGGGATACGTGCAGCATGTATAAGGTATGAATTGAATTCACACATTTTACCTTTAAACTGACATCTCTTAAGCCTACTTTTTGCACAAATATTTTTATGACTGCTCATATATTTCACCTATGTAGACTTCAAACATTCAGATTAATAAAATTCAATATCCATAATAGGTTCCCAAAGTGGGATATCCATCACCATAATCAGTTTTTAAATATTTCAGTCACCATAAAGTGAAACTCTGTGTCACTTATGCATCACTCCTTCAGTCCTTTTTTCTTCCTTTTTCCTACAAAAAGGAAGTGTTTTTTCTCCAATGATTTGCCTGCTATGAACATTTCATATACATAGAGTCCTACAGCATGTCGCCCTTTATGACTGGCTTTTTTCACTTAGTATACTAATTTCAGGATCCATCCATGGCATAACATTTATCAATACTTCTTTTTATTATTAAATAACATTTTATTATCTAACAGAGTATAAGTCTGCTGTACAAATTATCTGCTCATCAATGCATGGACATGTAGAATGTTTCCACTGCATGCTGCCATGGACATTCATTTCCAAGTTATTGTATGGACACATTCAATCATTTCATTGGATTTAATCAAACTTGGAGTTAATTGGGCCTGTTTTCTCATTTCTCCACCATTCTTTATGCTGTCCTGTCTTTGTTTCTGTTCACCTAAACATATTTATCCAGACCCAGCCCCAAATTTCCCTTTTGTCAATAAGCTTTTCCTTCTGTCACATTTTGACCTTACACTTTTCAATATTTGTCATCTAGTTTTTATGGAACAGCATAGACCTTACTTTTAAACTGCTTTTATTTTTATTCATGGGAAATAATCTTGTCTGAATATAAATTTTCCTCAGGGGATTTTATCTGACATGGATGCCACCTATCTTTGTGTTGATTGAACATATTTTAGCTTATCAATTGTTAGACTAAAAGTATAAACAATTTATATCATTTCAGAAATTTATTCTTTTTGAACATGTATTTATGTATTTGAAAGGAAAAATCAGATAGAGGGAGAAGCTGAAAGAAAAAGAGATTTCCTCCATCTGTTGTTCTAATCACCAACTTTCCACATTTGTTGGGGCTGGCCAGGTCAAAGCAAGGAGCATGGAACTCTATGTATGCAGGTCTCTACGTGGGTGGCATAGACCTAAACACTTGGGCCATACTCTGCTGTTTTCCCTGTCAGTTAGCAGTGAGCTGGGTCAGAAGAGGACCAGCAAGGGCTGGAATGCCAGCATCACAGAGGCAGCTTAGCCCACTGTGCCAAAACGCTGACCTGCTGAATTTTCTTCTTTGAGGCATTGACATAAGCATTATGAATAAAGCTTTAAGGTGAAGCTTTTAAAGTTTTTAAAGTTGTCCTTTAAGAAACAAATTATAAAATCAAAACACTTGATTGCTGTAGAGGAGAACTTATCTATCAAAAACTCAGTCTATACTCAGTAAGAAAAAAAAAATTAACTATTTTCTTTCATGAACTAGCCAGAACTGGGATTTATTGTTTCATAGCTCTTTTTTCTGCTGGCTACAGATTCACTAATAGATCCAAATGTATACTGTTATGCTATCTACAGAGTGCTTGTAAGGCAGCATAAGAATGAATTGATTTTGGAAACTTCATTTAGCCACTGATTCCAATATTTTCAGGTCTGTGCTTTGAGTCTGTGTCTTATGGTCTACAAAGTATGTGCTACTCAATCTAGGAATCCTGTTTACATTATCATTACCCAGGAAGTAGTGCAGAGAGTAAGTGATCAGTAAATCATAAGGTGAAAAAACACTGGTGACTATTGAAAGCACTGACAATTTTATGCATTACTGGGGAAGTAGTCTGGCCTTCATCTTTCCCATTGGGAAAATAGCAGAAGATGGCCCAAGTGCTTTTAAATTGTGAAAGCAAGGGTTAAGTGTAATTTGTATAAAAGACCACTTTCATTTCATGCCACCTTTTTGAAATGTCAAAAATGTATCAAAATATGAAATGAGTAAGAACAATTCTTGACCAGATCATATTATTTTAGATATTGGACCAAGTGATGTCTGTTGGCAAGTCAACTTTGCAGTTACAGCATGAATGTTGCCATGAACAATATGCAAATGAAGAAGTGTTGTGATTTCCAGTAAAATTTTAATGGCAAAACCAGGTAGTGAGCAGTTTGTACCAGGTGCTGGTAACTTTTTTTTAATCCTTTGTTTTAGTTCCAGGTATCAGAAAATCTACACCAAGGAGTGGTAGAAAATGTAAAGAAGACACAAGATTATCTAGAACACTACAATTCAAGGTACTATGCAAACTAGCTTGAGTCCTTATAAAGCACAGTAGCCATGGACAACAAGAAACAGGCCATACTTTTCCAATTTTAAGAATTTACACAATATTGCCTTCTGATGCTTAGTCAGAAATTATGTGTATGCTTAGATTGATGGGTGAAAATATTTTCCATGTACATTGTAGGCTTCAGTCTGAAATTTTGGAAATGAAAGATATCGTCAAACTGCATGCTGGCAGTATTGAAGAGCTGCAGAAAAATCTGATAAGACCAAGTTCAGTAAGTCAGTCTCTTAACCTCTGTCACACTGAGAAGGTGTTTCTGTATCTCTGCTAGGAGATTGGGAAAATACTTTGCCTAATCAGACAAGTCTCATTGATAAGTATATTTTCTGTATTTATACAGATACTACTTGCTACTACCAGTGCAAATCTGCTAACCCTTATAGAAGGAATGGACTGAACTCATAAAATTGTTTAAGTAGTCAGATTACATTTTAAAATTCTAATTGTGTTACATTAGAAAACAATATTTTGTTTACAGTGGATTTTTTATATCCTTTCATCAGTTGATGGACATTTCCATGATTTCTACCTTTGGTATACTGTGAGTAGTGTTGCAATGGTCATGGTTGTAGAAATGTCACATGGAGTCCCTAGTAATATTTACAGTACCTTTTGAAGTGTGAATAAAGTCAAGTGATGACATGGTGTGGAATTCTGAATCTCTTTGGTTAAAATCTAAACTCTTCTTTGGGATTTAATAGTACATTTATTTGAGAGTGTAAGTTGTATTCCTTATCCAGAATGGATACTGGTTCATTATACATGCTTTTTCACCACAAGGAATGTTACATCTTTGGGTTCTTAAAAGCAAATAGTGTCATTGGTTACCTAGAAATGACTACTCTGGCGTTATGGGCTTACAGAGTTTCATAATGCTCTGAACGCTGCAGGTTCGGAACCAAACTTTTACCTGTTAGTCTACGTTCATCAGCCTTTATAAGGACTTAGTTCAATCTCATAAAAGATAGGTGTGTAATCCAGGATTCCAATTGATGGATAGTGAATACCATATAAAAATTTATCAAGTAAAACAGGATTACCCTGTCTTTCATGTCCTTCTTCATAAAAATTACTCTCACAAGATTACATGTAAACACTTATTTGTAAGAATGAGATTATGGATTTTACCAATTAGTTTCTTTAAGTGACAATCGAGTGCTGTTGCATTATGAAGGTATTTATGTCTACAGAACAAGAACATTTGTGTTGACCATTTTCATGAATTAGGAAACATTGAAACATTCTTTTACTCTAGACTTCCAGTAAATTAGTTCAAACTATGTCCATGACAGGGTGTTGATGATGGATTTTTGTGGATAAGAATGCCAGATGTCCCTTTACCTTAATTGTCATACAGAAATATGAGAAGGAATTCAACGTTCAAAACTTAGTTGCAGTGCCAAATAGCTATGGAGTTTGTTAAAGATGAAGGATTTCTTATGAATTCTTGGAGGAATTAGTTAGGAATATGTCATAGAATTACTTGTCAGTTGGAAATCTTGGTATCAAATGTTTAATAAGAGTTGGTTCTACCCACTCAATCAGTAGCCACTAAAGTTTTCCAGAATGCTCTCATTAAATGATTTTTCTAACCAGAGAATTAGGATCTTATATCATGAACACAAAATTGTAGTAACAAGCCCAAATAGGGTAGTGTGCAGAGTGCTTCCTTACTCCAGTTGATCTAGTTGAGTGTATATATGAAAAGACTTCAGAAGTGTTCTCTAGGATCATATCTCTATGGAAGAGGGAAATATTCAAAAGAAAGCAGAGAGAATCCATTATCTGGCTTGTGAAAGATTTGTAATGGAAAAGAAAAGTGAGATGATTTGTGGTGGTCAAGTTCCTAACAGTGAGGGTGTCCCCAAGATTAGAAAGCAACACAACTCTCAGAGACACATCCATAAGAATCAGGATAAAATGTAGAGGCTTAACTGTCTCCAAAGTAATCCACAGAAATAAGTCTTTATGGACATGTGGATAAGGATATGATTTCTGCAAAGTACGACAGAAAGAGGAGACTAAAGGCCGGCGCTGCAGCTCACTAGGCTAATCCTCCGCCTGTGGTGCCGGTACTCTGGGTTCTAGTCCCGGTTGGGGCGCCAGTTCTGTCCTGGTTGCTCCTCTTCCAGTCCAGCTCTCTGCTGTGGCCCAGGAGGGTAGTGGAGGATGGCCCAAGTGCTTGGGCCCTGCACCCACATGGGAGACCGGGAGGAAGTGCCTGGCTCCTGGCTGCGGCGCTGCGCACCGGCCATGGTGGCCATTTGGGGGGTGAACCAATGGAAGGAAGACCGTTCTGTCTCTGTCTCTCTCTCACTGTCTAACTCTGTCTGAAAGAAAGAAAGAGAGAGAGAGAGAGAGAGAGAGAGAGAGAGAAAGAAAGGAAGGAAGGAAGGAAGGAAGGAGACTAAAGCAAACAGTTAAGAGAACAGTAAGAGGACAGGGCTCAGAATATAGATAGGCAGTCTAAGAATTGGGAGTTAACAAACTGAGAAAATTCTAGGGAATAGATGAGTAAATTCAAAGATTGTTGCATTTAAAAGTGAAGTGACTATAGAATCTGTGAAGACAAAATAGAAGTATCAGGGAAATGAAATAATTTTAAACTCCAGGAAAGAAAATTCAGTCATACGTGATTATGGATAAATATTGAAATGCAGTAAATATAAATTTATGTACGTTAGAAATGCATTTGCTTATCTGCTTAAAAATAAACTTGCCTCAGGAAATAAATTTGGACCTGAGAGATACTTTACTTAAGACACTATGTCCCCTTGATGCTTTCAAATTATTAATTACACATATAGGCTAATATTAATAATGAATTCAATACTCCTAAAATAATAATTTTAATGTCTTTATCTTGCCATATTTAAGACCATGATGAATCCAACAGCAATGCTCAGACCTGAAAGGAGTATTTTGAAATAACTTTGAATTATGCAGGTTGCCTTGACAGTTCATAGAAGATTTCCAGATGAGCGAAAGCATAGATGCTGCACCACATAATACCTTTCTCTTGTAATTTTTTTTATCTATTTTAGTTGGTATAATTTGTTATTCATATCCATTTTGTCTTCAACTGAAAGGCATTTCACTGTCAACTGATGTGTTCTTATAACCTCTCAACAATTTTATAATGGTCCATCCATTTTATTAAATTATGAATTATTTTAACCACTTTTTACAAGTAACTTGCTTACAATCTACACGTCATTGAACACTGTAGAAGTACACAAGTTCTAGTGTACCAACATACTGATTGCTCTGTGATACTTGTGAAGTGTAAGAAATTATGATTGTGAAAAATTGGGAGTGATTTTATGAAAATTTTATTTATTTGCAGTTTCTCCAAGATTTTTTTGATTGACTTTGACCACTTTTTACAGATAATTTGTTTATTACTTTTCATTTCAAGGCTCAATAGTATTATTTGGATATAATTTTCCAGTTCAAAAATATTATAGATTTCTATGGTTCATTAATTTGGCATTGGATCCCCATTTTGATAGGAAAACCTGCAGGATTCATGAATCTCAGGGTATAAGTAGAGGAGAGGGTTGTAGGAGATAAAACAAGGATACAGGTGGAGGCCAAGTTTGCCTGGGGCCTTAAATGCCATTGCAATTTCATTCTTGTTTTGAAATAAGAATCTATTGGAAGGATTTGAGCAAAGAATTGACAATGTGTGAGTAACTCCAAAGTTACTAAAGAGAGGAAAATAGTTCAACACTGTAGATTCAAATGAAGTCTAATTCCAGCCACATACTCATTGCTCTATGATACTTCAATAGGTTAAATGTTACAAATGTATCGGGGAGAAACAGTGACTTGAAGCTGTTGGATGAATCAAATAATACTGATTGGGCAGGAAAATAACTGTTTCTGTGTTACCTGAGTTCAGTAATCATAAATGTATATACATAGAGAATATGAATATTAATATGATTTGCTGTAGGTGGTTATATTATGAAACTACAAATGCTCATTGGCATTTGATAGGGTGATACCTGTTAAATTGAAAATAAGTCAAAAATTTATAATACACATAACTTCCTCAAAATTCTAGCTTAGCAGGTTGTTAACACTTAGAGTGCTGGTCATTGGCCCTTGCGATTGTGTGGCTGATTGGGAGCTGCAAATCACTACTGCTGGCTAGCATCCTGAGAGATATAGCATGGCATATTGCTAGCTCATACGTGTCCAATGGGATATTTATTACTTACACACCATCATAAAGATGACAACTCATAAATCAAAATCATCACAAAAACTCTACCAGTTGTGTATACCTTTGAGTGAAATATAAACCTTATTTGACAGTGAGGTGAATTATAAAATACTAACAGACATATATTATCAGGTAGATGTGAAACACCTGCAGCAGCAACATGATGAGCTTCAGCAAAGACAGTCTAAATCAGAAGCATCCCTGGAAGATATGGCGTGTTTTTACTATAAGTTGAACAATAAGACAAAGGATATAATGGACGAGTTAGGTGAAATCAACAGAAAAGTACGTATGATATTTGACATGTCAGTAGGAAGTCTAGAGCTAATTTAATATACAAGTGTTCTAAGATACAGATTATGGGTCGCGCACCAGCACCCCTTATGGGTGCTGGTGCTGCAAGCGGAGGCCTAACATACTATGCCACAATACTGGCCCCCCATGAATGACCCTTCCCCCATTAAATAGTACACAGAGAAACTTGTCTACAAACTGTTAAGTGGAAAAAATATTGTTGGCTCATGGAAATGGTGAAAGTGTTATTCAGGGCCTGGGGTGTATTCTTGCCTCCATCTCCCCAGTTGGATGCCACCTTCTACTGTGTCTGCAGGAATTGAATACAACTTGTATAAGACACCATTTTCATTGTCATGCCACCTGACTGAAATGTCAAAATTTATTTGAATATGAAATCAATGATACTGATTCTGGACCATTGTATTATTGTAGATATTGGGTCAGGTGAAGTTTGTTGCAACAAGTAAACACTGCAGTTACAGCATAAATGTACACATGAGCACTATGCAAATGTACAGGCATTACTGTAAATTTTAGATGCAAAACAAGTTAATGTAGGCTGGTTTTGTGGTGTAGTAGGTTAAGTTTCCATCTGCAATGCAGGTATCTCATGTGGGCACTGGTTCAAGTCAAGAGCTTGGGCCCCTGCTGCCTATGTGGGAGACCCAGGTGAAGTTCCTGCTTCCTGTCTTTGGCTTGGCCCAGACCCATCCTTTGAGGGCCATTTTGGCAGTGAACTAGCAGATTTAAGATCTCCCTTTGTCTTTCACACTCTCTTTGTAACTCTGCCTTTCAAATAAATAAGTAAAAACTAGGTGATTATCAGATTTCTACAAGCTACTTGTAAGACGTTTCAAAAATTTATTGTTATAGTTCCAGGAAGCAGCAGCACTACACCAAGAAGAGGTACAAAATGCAAGGAAGTTACAAGATCACCTTGAACACTATAATGCAAGGTATCTTGCAAAATAACTGGAGTTCTTTTATAAAGCAGTGAAATCAAAGAAAATGAGAAATAAGGCCGGCGCCGCGGCTCAATAGGCTAATCCTCCGCCTAGCGGCGCCAGCACACCGGGTTCTAGTCCCGGTCGGGGCGCCGGATTCTGTCCCGGTTGCCCCTCTTCCAGGCCAGCCCTCTGCTGTGGCCAGGGAGTGCAGTGGAGGATGGCCCAGGTGCTTGGGCCCTGCACCCCATGGGAGACCAGGAAAAGCACCTGGCTCCTGGCTCCTGCCATCGGATCAGCGCGGTGCGCCGGCTGCAGCGCGCTGGCCGCGGCGGCCATTGGAGGGTGAACCAACGGCAAAGGAAGACCTTTCTCTCTGTCTCTCTCTCTCACTATCCACTCTGCCTGTAAAAAAAAAAAAAAAAAAAAAAAAAAAAAAAAACAAAGAAAATGAGAAATAGACCATGTATTTATCATTATAAATATATGTATGTGAAGCCTGGCAAAAATGTTCTTTTTAAGCTACTTTGAATTATGCATATTCTGTAATTGTTCGTTACACCGTATCCATACTAACCCACAAGAAAACATAATAGAGTCATCAAATAGTTTACTTTTTAAATTTTTAAGAATTTACATAATTACACCTTCAAATGTTTGTTCAAAAATTAATGTGTATATTTAGATTGATGTGTAAGAACATTTTTCGATATTCATTTTAGGCTTAAATATGAAAATTCACTATTAAAAGATACCATCAAAGTTCAGGCAAACAGAATTGAAGAGCAACAGAAGTACCTGATAAGACCAAGTTCAGTAAGTCAGTCTCTTCTCACCATACTGTAAAGGAGTTTTTATTTCTCTGTTAGGAGGTTGTAGAAATATTTTAGCCAATATGAATATTCTCATTGATAAGTATATTTAATGTATTTATGCAAACACTACTTGCTACTACCAGTTCAATTCCACTTAGCTTTATAAAAGGTAAATTATTTTGGTAGTAAGTTTTTAATTAAACATTGTGATACATTGAAAATAACATTTTATATTTAGTATATCTTTTGTATTCTTTTATCAGTTGATGTGTATTTGCATTATGTATCTTTGGTCTACCTTGACTAATTTTGCTATGGCCATGGGTGTACAGCTGTTACTTGGAGCCCCTGCTAATATTTAGAGTACTTTTAAAATGCAATAATGTTGAATAATTATGTCATCTATAATTGTGAATACCTCCTTTTTTTAAAGATTTATTTATTTGAAAGTCAGAGTTACACAGAGAGAGGAGAGGCAGAGAGAGAGAGAGTGAGAGAGAGAGAGAGAGAGAAGTCTTCCACCCTCTGGTTTACTCCCCATCTGGCTGCAATGGCCAGAGCTGTGCCAATCTGATGCCAGGAGCCCGGAGTTTCTTCTGGGTCTCCCATGTGGATGCAGGGGCCCAAGGACTTGGGCCGTCTTGTACTGCTTTGCCAGGCCATAACAGAGAGCTGGATTGGAAGTGGAGCAGCCGGGTCTCAAACTGGCACTCATATGGGATGCCAGTACTGCAGGCAATGGCTTTACCTGCTACCCCACAGTGCCAGGCCATGAATATCTTCTTTTTAAATCTAAGCTCTGCAGTGAGATTATGAGAATGAATTACTTTCTAGGGTGTAAGTTACATTCTTTTTCCAGAATGGATACTAGATCATTATACATCCTTTTGCACCACAAGGAATGTGTTACTTCAACTCTTTGTATTTCTAAAAGGACATATTGAGAAATGACTACTCCAGCACTGTCTTACATAGTGACAGAGCATTCTAAGCACTGCTGGTTCAGAAACAGACTTTTCTCTGGTAGTCTGTGTTCATCAATCTGTATAAAAACTTAGTTCAGTTTCACAAAATATTGAAATATGATCCATGGATTCCAATTTATAGGTGGATAATGAATACTGTATAACTATGTACAAGAGAAACAGGGTTATCATTCATGTCTTTATGTCATACAGATTGCGATCACAAGATTGCATGTAAACACTGATAACTGAGCAATGAGGTCACTGATTTTACTAATTAGTTTCCTTAAGTGACAATGAATAGATGGCAGTTAAATTATATAGATCCTGTTATCTGGAGATTAAGAACATTTATATTGACTGCTCATGTTCACAAATTAGGAAACACTGAAAGATTATTTTTTTCTATATCTATAAAAATTAGTTCAAAATAGATGACATGACAGTATGTTGATAATGGGTCTTTTGTAGATAAGAATGCCAAGAGATGTCTCTTTACTTTATTACCATACAAAAATATGTTAAGGAGTTCAACATTCAAAGTTAGATGCGGTACCCAATAAGTTGAGTTTGTTCAAATAATGAAAAATTTCTTCTAAATTCTTGGAAAAATTAGTAATTTATCATAGAAAAAAAGAAATATTATCATTTTGAAATTTATTCCAGAAATCAACTGTTTAATAAGTTTCTTACCCACTTAATCAGTGACCCCTAAAGTTTTCCAGAATGTTCATTTCATGTATTTTCTACCAGAGAGTTAGGATATTATTTCATGGACACCATTTTGTAGTAAAAAGTATGAATTGGGAACTATTCATAGCTCTGCATGACTCCAATTGATATAGTTGAAAGTATATCTGACAGAACTTCAGAAGACTGCCTTACGATCATAGCTGTATGCAAGAGAGAAGTACTCAAAAGAAAGCAGAGACAGACTATAATCTGAAAGTTTTGCAGTAGAAAAGAAAAGCAAAATGTTTATGCTGGCCAAATCTGGATTATAGCAGTTTTCCCCCCATAACCACCCTCCCATCCACAAACCATCCCATCTCCTATTCCACTCCCTCTCCCATCCTATTCTTCATTAAGATTCATTTTTATTTATCTTTATATACAGAAGATCAACTTAGTGTATACTAAGTAAAACTTTCAACAGTCACCCACACAGATGCACAAAGTATAAAGAACTGTCTGAAGAATATTTTTACCATTAATTCTCATAGTATAACACATTAAAGACAGATCCTACAAGGGGAATAAGTGTACAGTGACTCCTGTTCTTGATTTAACAATTGACACTCCTTATTTATGACATCAGTGATCACCTGAGGCTCTCATCATGAGCTGCCAAGGCTATGGAAGCCTCTTGAGTCCACAAACTCTGACATTATTTAGACAAGGCCATAATCAAAGTGGAAGTTCTCCCCTCCCTTCAGAGAAAGGTACCTCCTTCTTTAATGGTCCCTTCTTTCCACCGAGATCTCTCTCACAGAGATCTTTCATTTAGGTCATTTTTTGCCACAATGTCTTGGCTTTCCATGAATATTCAAACCTAAATAATATGAATATTTTGAGATTAGCCATCAATTAAGTAGGATGTTTTGACATTACATTCCAGATTTCCGAGATGAATGATGGTATAAATGCTACACCTCCTACACCTTTGCTCAGCAGTTTTTAATATATGTTGGTTGGTAGAACTGATTTAAACCTGAAAGTATGTCACCCTCAGTTTATTATTTTTATGATCTCTAAGTTCTTTAACAAACATTTCATGATTTGGGACAAATAGGGTGAATATTACCAGAACTATATTTAATTTTCTTATTGAGATTTACTTTATTTGCTTTGGACCTTTTACAAATGATATGCATAAGTTTTCATCACAAGCATCAATAACTGTCATTTGGGTGTGGCATTGTACATTACAAAGGTAATTGTAGCTGCCTATTATCTATTAATTTTGCATTGGATCTGCATTTTCAGGCTCCTGAGAGCCTGCAGGAATTGTGAATAGCAGAGAATGCAGTTGTGCCTTGAGTAGGGGAGAGAAATGTAGGAGCTGAGGTCAAGAAAGAAGGTGCAGGCCACCTTTGCTACAGCCTTGAAAGTCATAGGAATTCCATTCCTATTCTGAGAGGGCAATCTATTGGAAGCACTTAAGAAACCAGTAAATGTGAGAACTCTGATACTAATTTGCTCCTCTATTGTAAGAGGGAAATTATTCAGCATTGTAGAATTTACACGAGTTCCAGTCACATACTTAATGTTTTTTTTAAGATGTATGTACTTATTTGAAAGTCAGAGCTACACAGAGAGAGAAGCACAGGCAGAGAGAGAGAGAGAGAGAGAGAGAGAGAGGTCTTCCATCTGCTAGTTCACTCCCCAAAGGGCCACAATGGCCAGAACTGTGCCAATTGAAATCCAGGAACCAGGAGCTTCTTCTAGGTCTCCCAAATGGATGCAGGGGCCCAAGGACTTGGGCCAACTCCATTGCTTTCCCAGGGCACAGCAGAGAGCTGGACTGGAAGTGGAGCAGCCGGGACCTGAACGGGTGCCCATATTGGATGCCAGCACTGCAGTTGGTGGCTTTACCGTCTATGCCACAGCACAGGCCTCTAAATGTTTTTGATACTTGACTGGGTTGTTATATGTTGCATCTTCATGAAAGGAGACATGGATAGTGGGCTGAATCTGGTAAGAAGCATAATACTGATTAGGCAAGAAGAGAACACCCTCAGTGTTGAATTCAGTAATAAACAGGCCTGTGTATGCATGAGGAAAGATGGAGAGTGATGATGTGGTGACATTTTTCAAAGCACAGATGTTCCTTGGCATTTGGCAGAATTGTGTCCTGATAAATGCATTGTTAAGGTGAAAATATAGTGAAGACAAAAATACTGTTATATACCCAACCTACCCATTGTCCTAGCTTAGCACAGTACCCTACAGTGTTGGTCATTTTCCCTTGTGATTATGTGGTTGAGGGGGAGCATCACAAATCTGGGACCATTTGTATATAACTTAGAATTTATATTGGTAAAATGACTTAATGAAGTGACTTAGGAAATAGTAACAGAAATATCTTACCAGGGAATAGTAACCTGATACATTAGCTGACTGATATGCAAAAAAAATTAAAAAATAAAAAACAAAATCCACAAAAAAAAAAAAACAAAGAAACAGAGCCTGCATTGCGGCATAGTGGGTTAAGCTGCCATGTGCACTGCTGGTATCCCACATGGAAGGACTCTGATTTGAGCTCCAGCTGCTCCACTTCTGATCCAGCCCCCTGCTTATGTACCTGGGAAGGTAGCAGGGGTTGGCCCAATTGCTTGGGACCCTGTACCCACATAGGAGACCCAGAAGAAGCTCCTGGCTTCAGCCTAGCCCAGCCCTGGCCATTGCGGTTATTTGGGGAGTGTATCAGGAGATAGAAGAGCTGTCTGTCTATCTCTGTAAGTCTTTTAAATAAGTCTTTTAAAGTCTGTAAGTCTTTTAAATAAAAAAATGTTAAAAAAAAAATTTGTATCCTAGGTTTCACCGGATAATGTAAGAAGATGTTGTATGAACTCAGAAACTGAAATCCAGAAATTGAAGAAGGAATTAAGTGACCTCAGGAGACAAGTACATTGAAATTTATTGTGTCAATAGCCCTTCTTGGGCTTCATCCAAGATGGTGGAATAGGGAGGGAGCACACTGATAGTCTGGGAAAAGATAGTTTAATACAAGTGGAGATACTGTAGTTTCAGGGAAGAGTTAGGGAAAAAACTGCAGAGGAAACTCTTCTGGAAGTAGTAGGACACGGTGGACCTATGTGGAAGGCACGGGCACCCACGGCTCGGGACCCCAGCCACTGAGTCTAGGCAACAGCGCTGGAAAGGGAGGTGAGGCGAAATCTCAGCCAGAGACACTGGCAGAAAAGTAGCAGGAAGAGCCTAGAGGGAACGAGGCTTGAAGCCCCATGGGGGAAAGTTCACCAGGCTAACTAGAGGAGAGAAAAAAAAATAAAAGGAACTGGTATGGACACGATTCTTTCTCTCCACTCACCTTACAAAGGCGAGCAAGTCAAAGAGCAGGCACCATTTTGGATATACGTAAAACTGTGCCACCTCAGGGCTGCGCTCGCCCTCAGCCAGGCAAAAAACCTGACTCTGGTGGGGAGAAATAACAGCAAGTTAAGACCTAGTGAATGTGTGGAGCTTATGAACTGGCACTGTGAAAAAAAAAAAAACTGAGGGTGTGTGAGAAAACAGAGGGCCTGAGACGTGAGTACTCAGTGGGAGAAGCCACAAACTTGGTAACCTTGGCAACCTGGTGGGAGATTGCAAGGGAATCTGAGGTTACACTGAGAACTGCACAGATCCTTTGTGTGGTCCTTGGGACAGAGCACATGAATATTATACCCACAGGGGCTAGTGCTCACTGATTGCCTTCAAGCATAGCTCAGCTGTGAGTAATTACTTCACTTCTGAAGAGAGAGAGAGAGAGAGAGAGAGAGAGAGAGAGAGAGAGATTTACCACACCAAACCTGGATGTGTCACCTTTGGCACACCCTTAACCCTTAAGAACTGAACAGAGCTCTCTGGCCACACCCATCACAAGCCTCCAAAGATCCACCAAAAGCAGACAGTCCACTTAATCTAGAGTCATAGTATAATGAGAAAAGCCACCACAGGGATGGGAGAGGGAACGGGAGATGGGATGGTTGCGGGTGGAAGGGTGATTATGGGGGGAAAAAGCCGCTATAATCCATAATGTCTTTTACACTGCCATAAATGTTGAATAGTGATACATGTATGATTCTGAATTTCAACTATAATCCTAACTCTTCAGTGAGTACTTGAGGATGAGTTATTTTGATACTATGAATTTTATTCCTAATCAAGAATGGATATGAAATTCTTGTGGGAGCTTTATTTTCACCATGGAATATACTTCCTCTGGATTTTTAAAAGGAAATAGTTGTAAAAGATAAAAATGACTACATAAAAATGGCCGGCTCAATAGGCTAATCCTCTGCCTGTGGCGCAGACACACCAGATTCTAGTCCCAGTCGGGGTGCCGGATTCTGTCCCGGTTGTCCTTCCAGGCCAGCTCTCTGCTGTGGCCCGGGATTACAGTGGAGGATGGCCCAGGTGCTTGGGCCCTGCACCCGCATGGGAGACCAGGAGAAAGCACCTGGCTCCTGCCTTCGGATCAGCGTGGTGCGCCAGCCGAAGCAACCGGCTGCGATGGCAATTGGAGGGTGAACCAAAGGCAGGGGGAGGACCTTTCTCTCTGTCTCTCTCTCTCATTGTCCACTATGCCTGTCAAAAAAATTTTAAAAAATTAAAAATTTAAAAAATGACTACTATGACATGGCTTTGCAGAGTGACATAGTGCTACCACAACTGCATGTATAAAAACAAGCTTTTCCCCTACTGTGATCATCAGCCTTTACACAGGCTTACTTTATTCAATTCATATCAGTGTGCAATGGCTATTAAGCTTGTTCATAATTATTAAGGTATTTTCTGTAAATTCTTGTAGAAATGACTTAGGAATGTGGCATAGAATTATTAGTCACTTTCAAGGGTACCCTCTCTGTCAAAAGTATAATAATCGATGGCATGTGACCAACTCAATAGCAACTAATTTTCCAGAAGGTTCTCATCTCACGAATGGAGGTTCTCATCTACCAGAGAGTAATTGGGTTGATATATTTTATGGACACAATTTGGAAGTGAAGATTTTGGATTGGGAAATAAAGATATTTGACTCAGGCCTCCAAGTGATATAGCTGGGTGTGTGTCTGAAAAGAACCTCAACAGACTGCTAAAGTTGTATCTATGGCAGAGGGGATTCCAACGAAAATGGAAGTGACCCATAATTTGATGCCTGTGAAAAGTCTTGCATTAGAAAAGAATTTCAACATGAAGTACGCTGGTCAACATCCTAACACATCTAGTATCAATATTAGAAAACAACACTAGGATCAAAGACACACCCTTTAGAATCATTAGCAAACGTACTAGACTAGTTGTCTGCAAAGGTATCCCCATCAGGTAACGGTTTATGTGGGTATAGTTGAAGATTTAACCTATGAGAAATGAAAGAGAAGTAAGAAATGACCTGAGCTATGAGGTGAGGGCTAGGAGTATAGATTAAGCAACTTCAGGTGAAGCATTGAGACTTAAGGAACTTTTGAGACAGACTTAGAAATGGAATACAAAGAGTGGTTGAGTAGAATCCAGCAGTCACTGCATTTACAAGTAAAGTGGGCTTATAGGAGCCAAGAGGAAGGTCTAATCACTAATTGCTATTGCTGCTGTGGATGAAAGCAGTGGAAGAACTAAACAAAGCATCCTGGATATGTCTCAAAAATATTGCATTGAATTGTACCCTTGGAAAACATATTTAGGGCCAGGGAGTTGCACAGTCATCTATGTGACCCCACAATTATCTGTGTATCAGGCCATGCATTCACATAGGACAGTACAGAAAAAAACACACAAGAATCAAACATGGTAAATGTTTGTATTTTATAGAAAAGGTAAACTTTGTTTAAAGTTAAGTCATGAATGTCAAAGGAAAAAAATGAAACTTCTAAACAATGTTAAGACATGATCTTGTTTATCTCATCCTGAAACCAGGTGAAGATGAAATATGTAGTAAGAATCAAATGTGAAATTTTCCAAAAATCCTATTAGTAGCATATGATTTAATTAAACCTGGAATATCTTGAATATTTCAAGTTTTTGGAGAAAAGTTTCTAGGGAATCTTTAGAATGTAAAATATAACCACTCTTTCAAAAATAGCTGTTTACGGGCCAGCTACATGGCACAGTAATTAATCCTCTGCCTGTGGCACTGGCATCCCATATGGGTGCCGGTTCTAGTCCTGGCTGCCCCTCTTCCAATCCAGCTCACTGCGATAGCCTGAGAAAGCAGTAGAAGATGGCCCACGTGCTTCTGCCTCTGCATGCACTTGGGAGACCAGGAAGAAGCACCTGGCTCCTGGCTTTGGATTGGCACAGCTCTGGTCATTGTGGTCTTCTGGGTAGTGAACCAATGGAAGGAAGGGCTTTCTCTCTTGTCTCTCCCTCTCACTGTCTGTAACTCTACCTCTCAAATAAATAAATAAAATAATCTTTAAAAAATTTTAAAATTAAAAAAATTGCGGCCAGCGCCATGGCTCACTAGGCTAATCCTCCACCTTGCGGCACTGGCACACTGGGTTCTAGTCCCGGTCGGGACGCTGCATTCTGTCCCGGTTGCCCCTCTTCCAGGCCAGCTCTCTGCTGTGGCTAGGGAGTGCAGTGGAGGATGGCCCGAGTACTTGGGCCCTGCACCCCATGGGAGACCAGGATAAGTACTTGGCTCCTGCCATAGGATCAGCGCAGTGTGCTGGCTGCAGTGTGCCGGCCGCGGTGGCCATTGGAGGGTGAACCAACGGCAAAAGGAAGACCTTTCTCTGTCTCTCTCTCACTGTCCACTCTGCCTGTAAAAAAAAAAAAATTTAAAAATTGCTGTTAAAAATAATTCATTAACAGTATTTGGTTCTTTAAACTCTGTATTTGTTTTTCATTTTTACTAGAAAGAAAGAGAGGGACAAGGTGAAAATGAGAGAGGGGGTGAGAAAGAGATCTTTGATTTATGGGTCCACTACTAAAATACATACAGTAGCCTAGAGCTGGGATCCCAGAATTTAATCCAGTTCTACCATGTAGGTGCAGGATCCAAGCACTTGAGACATCATTTGCTGTTTCACTGAGTGTTCATTAGCAGGAATCTAGATTAGAATCCAAGTTGGCCAGACTCCATGCAGACACTCTGATTTGGGTTGCAGAAATCTCTAGTAGCATCATAGCCACTGTACCTCTATCTTTAATGAATGAATTTTGATAATTTGAAATCCACAAAAGATAGTATTGAAAGTGTAAGTCAACTTGAACTGTTTTTTGGGAAGTCATTATTTTTGAAATCTGATTATCATCAGATTTTATAGAATATTACTCATTAACTCACGGGGAATAATACTTTTAGAAAGAAGCCTACATTTTAAAAAATAATTTGCACATTTTCTTAAGTTTAAAGATGAACAGCAACACATAATGCTGCTTGCTGAGTTAAATCAAGCTCTGCAGGACAAACTGGATGAAGAGATGAAGAAAAATGGTGATTTAGGAGACAAGATAACTCAGTAAGATTTTAGTATTTCAGATTATATCAATTATTCTTTAATTAACTTATCTATAGTTTGGCTATATTAAAGCCTAAATACACATTTTCTTATGTTTTCATAATTGAACTGTACCCTGCCAAAGTTTACTTCTGAAACTCACAGAACCATCTGGAACCTTTTATATTTTTTGAATCCCAGAATATAACATTTTCTGTTTCATGATTTCATAAACAGTAATAACAATGCCCTGGTACATAATGTCAACTGAATTCTTCTTAATGTATCTTCAGCTTGTTTTTCTGGAGATATATTTGCTGTCTTTGATAATATTTCCATTTTTGGTAACGATCTTAAACATCCAAATATTCAAATATTTAAAATATATCAGCATCATTCTTTCATAAAATTAAAATTTATATTTTTAGCTATAAAATATTTCATGAGATGTGCTAATTTTCTTTGTGTATCCCTCCACATGTATATACTGTATGCATTTAACTGTTTTAAATATATTTGTGTACCTATTGCATGTATATGCACATATATGCATATTATATTTGATACATAAAAATGTATGACCTCTTCCAGGCCAGCTCTCTGCTGTGGCCCAGGAGTGCAGTGGAGGATGGCCCAAGTGCTTGGGCCCTGCACCCCAGGGGAGACCAGGAGAAGCGCCTGGCTCCTGCCTTCGGATCAGCATGGTGCGCCGGCCACAGTGCGCCAGCCGCGGCGGCCATTGGAGGGTGAACCAACGGTAAAGGAAGACCTTTCTCTCTGTCTCTCTCTCTCACTGTCCACTCTGCCTGTCAAAAAAAAGAGAAAACAAACTTCCAAGGTTAGAGGACTCCTTTAATTCTGCCCTCTCTCTATTTTTATTGCAAACTAGAAACTACTGGATTTTCTAATACAACCCTCTGGAAAAATGGAGCTTCCTGTGATTTTATTGGAGTTCATCCTACTAGACACTAAATATTCAGAAATACTACCTTTTGAAAATTTGATTTTACCTAAGACAAAGAAGAAGTTAGGGGAGAGAGAGTGTGTGAGAGCAAGATAAAGAGCACACAAAACATTCCTATTTACTGGTTTACTCCTAAAATAACCAGATCTCATGTGAGGCTAAAGCTGAGAGCTGGGAACTCAAGCCAGGGGTCCCACATGATTTATAGGAACCCAATTACTTGAGCCATCCCTGCTTCCTTCCAGTGCCTACACTGACAGAATGGTAGACTCAGGAGCAATAGGCAAGTAAAAACCAAAAGCACTCTGATGCCCACTCCCATGAATCTTTTTGACATAATCTCTTCACCTTGGGCTTCCAGAAGAGCCAGAATAGGACAGTATCGTGAATGTTCTTTAACTCCTAAGACCCATACGGTGATTTGAGGCACCACCTAAAGTTTTTCTGAAGTTTTATTGTCCGTTGTACAGTCATCATCTTTGCTTCATCTCTGGATCCTGTTTGCCTAGCAGCACTCTGGATTTGATTTTATTCCAGAAATCACCTTTTATTTTACTTTTTTTTTTTTTACAATTGCATGGTGATTTGTTATGTGGAGATGCTGTAATTCACATATATGGATTTAGATACTTGAACCCAATAAGTCATAGCTCCTTTAAATTTGGTAGTCTTTCTTTAGTTTATCTCTCACATCAGTTTTACCTTCAGATTCCTGAAGAATGGGGCCCTTGTCTTCCAGGTCTTGGTATCCTTTCTTGACAGTTCCTTCAAAACCTCAAGTTTCCACACAGTCTCTTTGATGTCCTTTTGGTTTTCATTCTTCCTCTTTTGTAGGCCCTTTCAGCTTCCACCTCCCTTTGGTCTGAAGGCATTTAACCTATTTTAGTCTTTGTTTCAATTTCCTAAAGTTACAACTCCCTGTATCTAGTGTCACCATCTAGTGTATCTGGGGCACCACCTTGTGTTGCCCTCTCAGGCACATTTGTAGGGAGCTGAACCAGAAGCAGAACACCAAGGAGTTGAACCAGTGCTCCAGTATGGAATTCCAGCATCACAGCCAGCAGCTCAATATACTGTACACAATGCCAGCTTTGTTTGATGTTGATAGTTGCTTTTTTTTGGACCTTACCTGGGACATCAGTTGGAATATCAATATGTTGTTTCACTTTCTCGTCTTTGGGTGGCTAATTTCTAAGTCCGAGTTTGCTTGAGAGATTCAGGTGGAAGCAGCATCACATTTTACAGCCTAGCAAAAGTCACTCAGCATGTGTGCCCTATTCTGTTCACTAGATACACATTGCTTTGTCCAGCTCACATTCAGGAGAGAAAATTTCATGGAAAAATTGTCAAAGGGTTTGTAGACATGCTCTAAATGTACTACTTTTAAGTATCAGTTAATGGTTTTATTTGAGGGAAATGACTCCTTCTCCACTCAGTACCAGGGAAACTCCATCAAGCTTTTCTCTTGCTGTTGTTTAATATGTGCCCTTATTTTGTGGAAAACATCAAAGGATGACAAGTCAGTTTCATTGACTGAAACATTTTCATTCACAAAAGTATACAGATCACATCATAAACTTTTATCCTCTGAATTGTGATTTCTCATTAACCTCAAGGGGAAAATCGTAATTTAGGAATTATAGTATAGTTTTAGTTGCTTTAATTGCTATTCACTTTTAATCGATGCTTCTATTCTTTGATAACTAATTTACATGAGTAGTAATGTAATAATGGTATTATTTTCATTAGAATTCAAATTTCAGTCAATGTGTATTGAGATAAATATTTTAAACTTTGGCTTGTTTTTTACTTTAAAATTTCTCTCAGAATCACTGATTCAAAACTAAAAGAAATAAATAAAAACATTAATATATATTTTAATGATTTTTTAAATTACCTTTTTATTTTGCTTTAGAAAAAAACATCATGTCAAAAAAGTTCAGAGTATCTAATGGAGAGTGATGACATTTCAAAAAGTATACAAAAAGAACACAGAATCCATGTTGGGATATCTACACTCTCCAAAATGAAAGCTCCTCAGGAAGCCATTTCTAAAGAATTGGACGAATATAAGCAACTCCTTCTAGAGGGATTTGAAGATGTGAGAAGAAAACAAGATGAGATCATTCAGGTTGCAAAAGCTTTTTCAAAGCAAGTAAATGAGTAAGTCAAAACATAGAATCGCAGACAATAGCTTACATTTGCTAATTTGCCACTAAAGCATAATTCTTAGTGAAACAGGTTCCTGAGATTAGTAAGGATATAATCTACCTAGACAAAGTGATTTTGGAAAATAATGTTAGTAAATGAAATTACCAGTAAATTTGTAGTGCAGAACAATTTATGTAAATGTTAACAACTCTGTTAACTTAAGTTCAGGATTACAACTTAAGTGTCTAGCATCTCTTCTTCCCCCTCCTCCACCTGTTGGTACAATATGGCACTTGTCTAGTTACCTTTCCTTTATTGTAATCCTTTATATTACCTTTATTGGTAATCCACTAAAGGATGCCTTGAGAAAGATTAAGAAAGAGAGGAAGGAAAGTATAGTGTCTGGAAGAAAGAGCAAGTCCCACCTTTCATGTCTTCCTAGCTGCTTTAGTTGTTGCTGAATACCTACTTGGCTATCTCATTCCCCACAGTCATTGTTCTGAATTATCTCCCAATGCCAAAAATTAAGCATTTGCTTAATTTCTCCCAAAAAGTGGGTGAAAAAAGCAGGGCTTTTTTGAAAGTAAGTACCCGAAGCGGGCGCCGCGGCTCACTAGGCTAATCCTCCGCCTTGCAGCTCTGGCACACTGGGTTCTAGTCCCGGTTGAGGCGCCGGATTCTGTCTCGGTTGCCCCTCTTCCAGGCCAGCTCTCTGCTGTGACCAGGGAGTGCAGGGGAGGATGGCCCAAGTGCTTGGGCCCTGCATCCACATGGGAGACCAGGAGAAGCACCTGGCTCCTGCTTTCGGATCAGCGCAGTGCACTGGCTGCAGCATGCCAGCCACGGAGGCCATTGGAGGGTGAATCAACAGCAAAGGAATACCTTTCTCTCTGTCTCTATCTCACTGTCCACTCTGCATGTCAAAAAAATTAAAAAAAAAATAAGTAAGCACCTGAAAATGTCTTTGGTGGTATTCTAAATCTCTAACTTAGTTTTCAATACAATGATTTCTATCCTTTTTAAAAAGTTACTGTTTCAGGCTGGCGCCGCGGCTCACTAGGCTAATCCTCCGCCTTGCGGCGCCGGCACACCGACTTCTAATCCCAGTCGGGGCGCTGGATTCTGTCCCGGTTGCCCCTCTTCCAGGCCAGCTCTCTGCTGTGGCCCGGGAGTGCAGTGGAGGATGGCCCGAGTACTTGGGCCCTGCACCCCATGGGAGACCAGGATAAGTACCTGGCTCCTGCCATCAGATCAGCGCGGTGCGCTGGCTGCAGTGCGCCGGCTGCGGCAGCCATTGGAGGGTGAACCAACAGCAAAAGGAAGACCTTTCTCCTCTCTCTCTCACTGTCCACTCTGCCTGTAAAAAAAAAAAAAAAGTTACTGTTTCATATATTTAAGTGGCAAAACATGATGTTTTGAAATATTTATATATTAGAAAATGTTTACTAGCATCGAAGAAATCATCATCCATTATATCAGAATTGTTATTTAAATAAAATATTTCTAATGGCATGTGCAAGGATTTTGAGAATAGAGCCTTTTGGGAGGAAGCAGATGTCACCAGATCAGTCATACAGCATTGACAGGCATCCTTCTCCCTTGTACTGGGTTTGAGTCACGTTGTGAAATTTTTAACTTTAAAAGACCTTAATTATACAGAAACTGTGCTGTAACACATTTTCAGTATTAAAACACTGTTTATTGTGCATGCCCATTGACTCTTACTTTTAAAAAATGAAATTCATGTAAGAATTATTAAGGGGAGAATGAAATACTAACCATTGGTCCTTTCAATCTTCACAGAGTTAATGAAGTATTAGCAGAGGTCAGAACTAAAAATTTTCTCCTGGAGAAACAACAGACTGGAACATTAACCAAGTCTGTTACTACGCAAACTTCAGTAGCTTCACATAGCGTTGGAAATTGTGCTAATAGTTTCTGGCTCAGCAGAGATCTTACTCCACAACAGAACTTGGAGACTCCTACTTCAGCAACTCAGGCTTCACATCACAACACTGCAGAGTCTTTGGACACGGTTAGATATATTGCCTCTTTTTCTTGGGTTTCAGGTTGTTCATATACTTCTTATTTTTAGTTTGTTGAAGTACTTAGTTTGATTGACATATGTATGCTAGTAATGGTTGTAATTATCCCCATTAATGTAGACATGACACGCATGTTGCAGCTATTTTTTAAATATATTTTTTTCTTTTTTTTAACTTTTATTTTACATAAAGGCGTGTCTCTCTCCACTCATGAATATTGCAATGAAATGAATATTTCAGTGAAATAAAACGAATAGTAAGGATGAATTTCAGAGGGTTGAAGCTGTTTCAGGAAAAAGTTGGTTATATTAAAAAAAGCCAAAGAAAACCCTCAAAATAAATGGATATCCAATTCAGAGCTACTCATTTCTGTTCATTGTATTTTAATGTTAAGTTTCAAAGGATAGGCACTCACTACCCATGTTACCATTGTCCAATCCACGATCATAGTTGAACGCATATTTATTCACTGGCTGGTGTGGAGCAACGTGGGTGACGGCGATATCTTTTAAGCCCTTCTTACTCGCTATGGTTGACATTCCTTCCTGCAGGAAGATAAAATACAAATTCAACAAATACACCCAAGTTCTCAACCCCTCAGCCACTCATTCAGGGAGACAGGATTTGCTATGTGTGTCATGTCACAGGCACAGTCCTTGCAAAGGTTGAGCATATAAACAAACAACAGATTCCACCCCATGCTCAGTTAAGTATATACACAAAGAGCAGATTCTTTTTTTTTAAACTTTTCTTTAATGAATATAAATTTCCAAAGTACAGCTTATGGATTACAATGGCTTCCCCCCCCCCCATACCGTCCCTCCCATCCGCAACCTTCCCCTTTCCCACTCTCTCTCCCCTTCCATTCACATCAAGATTGATTTTCGATTCTCTTAATATACAGAAGATCAGTTTAGTATACATTAAGTAAAGATTTCAACAGTTTGCTCCCACACAGAAACATAAAGTGAAAAATAATAGATGATTTTTTAAATGAGGATGAAATCAGATCAGACCTATTGTCATGTTTAATCCCAGTGAGAGTCAAGTTGGGAATTGATAATTTCTTCTTTTTTTTTTTTTACAGAAGATCAGTTTAGTATACATTAAGTAAAGATTTCAACAGTTTGCACTCACATAGAAACACAAAGTGAAATATACTGTTTGAGTACTCGTTATAGCATTATGTCTCAATGTACAGCACATTAAGGACAGAGATCCTACATGAGGAGTAAGTGCACAGTGACTCCTGTTGTTGACTTTACAAATTGACACTCCTGTTTATGGCATCAGTAATCTCCCTATGCACCAGGGGCTATGGAAGCCCCTTGAGTTCTCCGACTCTTATCTTGTTTAGACAAGGTCATAGTCAAAGTGGAGGTTCTCTCCTCCCTTCAGAGATAGGTACCTCCTTCTTTGAAGACCTGTTCTTTCCACTGGGATCTCTCTCACAGAGATCTTTCATTTAGGTGTTGTTGTGTTTTTTTGTTTGTTTTTTTTTTGTTTTTTTTTTTTTTTTTTTTTTTTTTTTTTTTTTTTTTTTTTTTTTTTTTTTTTGCCAGAGTGTCTTGGCTTTCCATGCCTGAAATACTCTCATGGGCTTTTCAGCCAGATCGGAATGCCTTTAGGGCTGATTCTGAGGCCAGAGTGCTGTTTAGGACATCCACCATTCTATGAGTCTGCTGAGTATCTCGCTTCCCATGTTGGATCACTCTCCCCTTTATTTATTCTATCGGTTAGTATTAGCAGGTACTAGACTTGTTTATGTGCTCCCTTTGACTCTTAGTCCTTTCATTATGATCAATTGTGAACTGAAATTGATCACTTGGACTAGTGAGATGGCATTGGTACATGCCACCTTGATGGGATTAAATTGGAGTCCCCTGGTATGTTTCTAACTCTACCATTTGGGGCAAGTCAGCTTGAGCATGTCCCAAACTGTACATTTCTTCCCTCTCTTATTCCCACTCTTATGTTTAACAGGGATCACATTTCAGTTAAATTTCAACACTTAAGAATAACTGTGTATTAATTACAGAATTAAACCAGTCATAATAAGTAGAACAGACAAAAAAAAAAACTACTAAGAGGGATAATATTTGAGAAGCAGAGTTACAGACAGAGGGAGAGAGAGAGAGATCTTCCATTTGCGATTCACTCCCCAAATGGGTGCCAAAGCTCGAGCCTAGCCAATCTGAAGTCAGAAACCAGTGGCTTTCTCCAGGTCTCCCATGCAGGTGCAGGGGTCCAAGCACCTTGACCATCTGCCACTGCTTTCCCAGGCAATAACAGCGAGCTGGCTCAGAAGAGGGGCAATGGGGACAAGAACCAGCACCTGTATGGGATTCCGACACTGCAGGCAGAAGCTTAGTCCACTATGCCACAGTGCCATCCTCAATATTTTGCAACTATTTAATAAACTTAGCAAATACAGCCAAACTGACATATTTACAAATATTTCAAAACTGCTTTAAGTTAGGTTTTGATAATTGAATATTTTTACCTAGTAACTAAAGATATACTTTGAGATCTGCTAACATATTTTTAACTTGATTTTCATTTGTGGTCCAAGACCCTTTTTAGTTTTGTGCACCATCACATTTTACACTTCTAATCATAGTGAATGATTAGCAAACATTTCATCACAGATGGGTGTTCATTATTTAAAGAGTCCAGGGGTGAGTGTTGTGGTGGTGCTGTGACTTGGGTCATCCTGGAGATGTCCTTGACCCATATCTGAGTACTACTTTGTGTCTGGATCCTCCACTTCCAATCTAGCTTCCTGCCAATGCATCCTGGGAAGTAGCAGATGATGGTTCAAGTGCTTGGTCCCCTGTCACCCATGAAAGAGGTTCAAATGAGTTTTCAGCTTCCTGGATTCAGCCTAATCCAGCCTTAGCTATTTTGGGCATATGGAGAGTTAGCTGTCAGATGAAGCACCTCTCTTTGTCTCACTGTCACTCTGCCTTTCAAGTAGCTGAAAAGAAATGAGCATTAAAAAAGTAATCCAAGGCAAATGCTTTTGATCATTTTCTTCCATAAGAACACATCCTGAATTACTGCCTTACTTATAGCAAGTTTAGTTCAACTTTTATAAAATGAATCTGTTGGCCTGGTAATTGTACAATAGATTTTAAGTAGTTAAATCAAATATATAATTGCATTATTTAAAAGGAAGTTCACTTATGCCTATCTTATCCATCACTTGAATTGTTGATCGTTATGATGGCAATGATATCAGATCTTTAAATTGCAACTACATCAACAGAATCAATTATGTTTTTCTATCCAGGATCCTATATAAAGCCACATATTGTCATTCTCCATTGGAGATGTAACACAGACCTTCCAATCCAACCATGTGGTGACAATGATTACAGTCCATTTCTGGCAACTTAAATTGGATCTGATTGTGGAACATTGTACCAATTTTAAAGTTGTTAAAACCCTGTTGACCGCATTTAACACATTTACCTAATTTTGACATTTTTATGATTGGGGGGACATTACAAATAATAAAACAATTGTGTTAAAGAGAAAATAAATAACTACAAATAGCAGCTAGACTCTATTTGTATTTTCTTAAAATATTTCCATTAATACACATGATTATACTTGGAATCCTATTTAAGATATTTTTATTTAAGAGAAAAATTGCAAAAGCCCATTTTGAATGATGGCTTAGCCTGGTTTACTTTTAATGTTTATTTATTTGAAAGCCAATTAGAAGGAGATAGACAGTAAGAATGGGGAGGGAGAAAGAGAAAGCGAGATCTTGCCACCATTGGTTTACTCCCCAAATGGCTGTAATAGCCAGGTCTGGGCCAATCTGAAGCCAGAAGCCATCCTTATCTCCCATATAGAAGGTAGTTGTCTGGACCAACTTCAGTGTCTTTACCAGATGTATAAGTGGGACATTGGGTCAGAATCAGAGCAGCCAAGACTCAAACTGGGTCTAATAGTGGATGCCAGCATTGCCAACTGCACCTTAATACATTGTACCATTACTCTGGCCCCTCAACTTTGTTTTCTAAGTTGACTTGATGATAAATCATAGTCTAGCATATTCGAATTTTCTTAGCATTGCAGCAAAATCTTAAATGGAGACAAATATAATGGTTTTTTTGTTCATAAATTATAAGATCACAGCTGTTTTTTCACCATTTTGTGAGCTTAGTTTCATTCTGTTCTGAAAAACAAAAGGAAAGAATCTGGGTGCAAGTGCTTCAGAGTCATAAAAATGGGCTACAGAATATAAAATAAAAATGGATGCTAAATACTTCTGTACAGTGTTAATCATGATGCAAATATGAGACATTGTCAGTAATTACAACCAGAAAATTAAGGTGATATATGATTTTACAATAGATGATGAAAGAATACATACATATGTGAGAATAATGGAGGATTTTTTTCAGGAAATATATCCCCACTTTTTTAAAATAAAACCAGTGCTTATTTTTTAATATTTCTAGAAAAGTTTAAGTAGTTTATTTTAAGCTTATCATAGTAGGTCCACAATATACTTGGTTTCTTAATGAGGCAATAATTTGCAAAATCATACTAGACTTAGGTAAAAATCACTATTCTATCACAATACACCACTGCAAAATGCCTTGGAAGAGTTTCTAGGCATTTTTCCATTGTTCACAAAATCCTTATTTGCAAAAACACATGTTTTCTACAGTTGTGGTAGATTGAGTTATTTCTACTTGGAAAAATCTAATAATATTATGAGAGGTGATAACATACTATCTAAATGATAGAAAAGAGTAGGGTTATGAATGGGACATCCATACAACCAAATTAACAGATTTTAGCTTTGATTCCAGAAAGCAACACATTAAGAAAATAACTGAATTATTTTACCCATCTCCTTTATTTTTAAGAGTTGAGTATTTTGTATTATTCGTAGGATCTATCAGCATATTCTAATTTTAAGAAAAATGATAAGTTAATGCTTTCGCCTATGATTTCACTATGACTGTTGTTAAAGCAAGGTTTCTCCATGTTCCTAACATTGAGCATTTTTTGAATCTCTCACCATTATATGAAGTTTAACCTTGCCACTTAACACACTTACAGTGATAATAAGTTGCTACATGTATGTTTTTTGCTAAATTTTCATTCCAAACTGGAATTCTAATTTTATCCTAACATGTTTTGGCCTGTGTATAAGTGATTCTATAATTTTATTATTTGTTATACAAACACATTATTATAAAATAACAAGAATGCAAATTAGCCTGAAAATTATCCACTGGTTGGATATTTTGCATATAGAAATCTTTGTTGACCATTGAAATATAAAATATTGAGACCAGTTTTTATAGGGTAAAACTTAATCTGCTTGTCAAGAAACTGCTTCCAAATCCTTTTCTCTGCAACAAAGTACATGTATTTAATACTTGTAAAACTGTAAAAATATTTGCAAAATTATAAAAACAGTGTAATTTATAAACTGGCAAGTATAATTTCCTCTGTATGTTAAAATATTTATAATTCTATCTTGAACTACAACAGTTTAAATGGGCAAACTAACTTGATTTTGTTTAAACTCAGTGCATATTTCCTAGTTCTTAAAATATTTATGTGATGGACAGAATTACAGAGAGAGAAGAGAGGTAGAGATACAAATCAATCTTCCATCCACTGGTTCACTCTTTGAATGACCACAATGGCTGGGGTTTGGCCAAGCTGAGGCCGGGAGCCAGGAGCTTCTTCCAGGTTCCCGACATGGGTGACAGCTTACAAACACTTGGACCATCGTCCACTGCTTTCCCAAACGCATCAGCAGGGAGATAGACTGCGTGGAAGCAGAGCAGTCAGGACTTGAACTCACACCCATATGGGATGCCAGAGCTGCAGGCAGCAGCTTAACTTGCTGTGCCACAGTGCCAGTCCCACATACTGATTTATAAAAGATTTGAGTTCTCCCTCAAATACAGCAGGATGTCAAAACTATAATTTAAACATACTAATAATTACTGAAAAACTATAGAGAGGTGTGCATATGTGCAGTGTTCATAGCTATGGAATTAATCTCTAAAAGACAATGCTGCATTATTTTCTGAGCAGCAATCTTAAGTATAATTTAGCCATAGCCTGTCAGTACATCATTACTGAGTGAGTACATTTGTTTCTGTATTTGATGTGCTTTGTTACTGCTATGGAGTTCACTTGCTGAAATATCTCTCCAACTCTTCTCCATCTTTAAACTGTTATTTAAAAAGAATTTTCAGAAAGACTGCAAACTCAAGGGAGAAAAACACATTTCCATTTTGGTTTCATATTGATCTTTTTAGTAATTTTCTTGTTGGAATTGTTGACTTTTAGGTAGCAAGTGGCACTCCCTTTCCCTTTCTGAGTTCATTGGAATTGCAGCAGCCTGCACATAAATTGGTCATCTGACACTGGACTCAGGTGATCCAAGCAGCATTTTAAGCTCTGCACCAAATACCTGCCATGCAAGTGTCTTTTAAAAGGTCATCTGATATTTGAAAGTTTTCACTTGTGGGTATGAGCTGAACCACAGCAACCTCCTACCAGTAAGGATGAAAACAGTATTCAACACTCAAGGCCCTTTGACTAATTGCTCTTTGAAGGGAAGATCCCTCCCTATACTCTGGATATTTGGTTTTACACTATGAGATTGTATATCTTACCTGGTTCTCAAAGGCAGTTGTCCTCAGCTGTCATATCTGGTGTAAAGCAGCAAAGAATGAAAGCCTGGAGGAGAATTTTTGTAAAGAGAGTCCACTTCTACAAGTACCCATTACTTTAACATTCACCTAGCCATCCATCCATCGATCCGTCCATCCATCGATCCATCCATCCATCTATACATGTGAATGATAGAGCAACAGGGAGAGCAAGAAATCTTCCATCCAGTGGTTCACTCCCTGAATTTTGGCAACTACCAGGACTGGACCAGGCTGAATCAGGAGCCTGGAACTCCATCTGGGTCTCTAACAAGTGTAGCATAAACCCAGGCATCATTGCCATAATCTGCTGCCATGCAGGCACACCAGTAAGAAGCTGGATTTGAATAATGGATGAGATCTGATCCCTAGATACTCTGATGTCATCCTGTCACACCACAATGCACACCATCCATGTATTCATTTTTCCCCCCAATCCTGGGGTTTATTGATTGCATTAAAATTTCTAAAAATTTTAAGTGTTTTTTTTAATTTTAACTTTTAATTAGTTTTTAACAGACTCATTTTACTTTGTACATGTAATCCTAAGGACCTAATAACTTTCCCCTCCACCTTTACATTCTCCCCATCTCTCCCTCCCAAACTCCCCCCCCCCTTTTTCTTTAGTTTTTGAGATAACATTTCAAATTTACATTACAGTACAAAGGCTTAACACTTCCCAGAATAAGAAGTTTAACAAGTAAAAAGCAAAAGACCCTAGTTTAGTGGGAAAAATAGACAATGGGTATAAAAATAATGTACAATAAATTTTGAAGTAGTCACAGATCATTGAAACTAGAGTAATAGAACACATTTAACCACTGGTTTCACAAAGATATATAACAAATGTTTACAAAATAGTATTTTCAATAATGCTAATACACACAGACATTTTTTCTTTATTCTACTTTTAATTTTAGCCCCTACAAATAAAGGAGAGCATGCAGTATTTGTCTTTCTAGGTCTGGTTTATTTCAGTCATCATGGTGTCCTCCAGTGGCATCCATTTGGCTTCAAATGGTAGAATTTTCTTCTCTTCTTTATACCTGAATAATATTGCATTGTGTATATCTAGCACATTTTCTTTATCCATTTTTCTGATGGTGGACAGCTTCATTGATTTCCAATGTTGGCTCTTGTGAAGAGCTTCTATGAACATAATTATGAAGGTATCTCTTAATAGTATTCAAGTCTTTGAGATATACCCAATGTGGGATTGTTGGATCCTATGGCAAATCTAGTTCTAGTTGTTTTTTTTTTTTTTCAGGTATCTCCACACTATTTTCCACAGGGGCTTAGTAATTTATATTTCCACCAATAGTGTATAAGTGTTCCCCTTTCTCTACATCCTCACCAGCACTTGTTGCTCTCTGTTTTGGATTTTAGCCATTCTGACAGGGGTGAGGTGATAGCTCATTGTGGTTTTGATTTGCATTTCCCTGATGGTTTGAGATGCTGAGCCTGTTTTCACATGTTTGTTGGCCATTTGTATTTCTTCTTTTGAGAACCGTCTATTAAAGTCCTTTGCCCATTTCTCAACTGGATTATTTATTATTGTTGAGTTTTTAAAGTTACTAATATATCTGGAATATTAATCCTTTGTCAGAAAAGTGATTTGCAAATATTTCCCCATTCGTTTGGATGTCTCTTCACTCTATTGATTATTTTCTTTGCTGTGCAAAAGCTTCTGAGTCTGACATAGCCCCATTTATTTAGTTCTGCTTTCGTTGGCTGTGCTTGGGGATCTTATCCAATAAGCCATCCCCGACAGCAATGTCTTGGAGTGATTTTGCTATGTGTTCTTCCAGCAACTTCATAGTTTCAGGTCTAAAATTTAAGTCTTTTATCCATCTTGAGTTTATTTTTGAATATGGTGATAGGTATGGATCTAATTTCATTCTTGTACACATATAAATCCAGTTTTGCCTGCACCATTTGTTCAAGAGACTATCCTTACTTCCACTGTTTGGTCTGAGCACTTTTGTCAAAAATCAGTTGGCTTGTATGTATACGGATTAATTTCTGGGCTTTCTGTTCAGTTCCATCATTCTATGTATTGTTTTTTTTTTAACTTTTATTTAATGAATATAAATTTCCAAAGTACAGCTTATGGATTACAATGTCCCCCCCCGCCGTAATTTCCCTCCCACCCACAACCCTCCCCTTTCCCGCTCCCTCTCCCCTTCCATTCACATCAAGATTTATTTTCAATTCTCTTTATATACAGAAGATCAATTTAGTATAAATTAAGTAAAGATTTAATCAGTTTGCACCCACACAGAAAAACAAAGTATAAAGTACTGTTTGAGTGCTAGTTATAGCATTAAATCACAATGTACAGCACATTAAGGACAGAGATCCTACATGAGGAGTAAGTGCACAGTGACTCCTGTTGTTGACTTAACAAATTGACACTCTTGTTTATGGCATCAGTAATCACCCTAGGCTCTTGTCATGAGTTGCCAAGGCTATGGAAGCCATTTGAGTTCACCAACTCTGATTATATTTAGACAAGGTCATAGTCAAAGTGGAAGTTCTCTCTTCCCTTCAGAGAAAGGTACCTCCTTCTTTGATGATCTGTTCTTTCCAATGGGATCTCACTCGCAGAGATGTATTGGTTTTTATGCCAGTACTATGCTGCTTTGATCACTATAGCTTTGTAGTATGCTTTGAAGTCAGGTAGATGCCTCCAGCTTGACTTTTCTCATTCAGGATTACTTTCACTATTCTGGGTCTTTTGTGATTCCATACAAATTTTAGGATTGCTTTTTCTAGTTTTGTAAAGAATGTCATTGGTAGTTTGATAGGGATTGCACTGAATCTGTAGATTGCTTATATAGAATAGACATTTTAATGATTTTGAATCTTTCAATCCATGAGCAAGTGGTATCCGTTTTTTGGAGTCCTTAATGACCTCTTCTTCAATGTTTGATACTTTTCATTGTATACACCTTTCACTTCTTTGGCTCAATTTATTCCTAAACAGTTGATTTTTTGGTGCCTATTGTGAATGAAATTTCTTTTTTCTTTGTTGACAGTGAATGAAATTTCTTTCTTGGTTTCTTTTTCTGTGAGTTCATCATTAACCTAGAAAAAGCACTTGATTTTGTATATTTATTTTGTAACTTGCAACTTTACTGAATTGGTTTATCAATTCTAACAGCTTTTTGGTGGAGTGTTTAGGTTTGTCCACATAAATCATGTCATCTAAAAACACATATGATCTTGCTGAAATTGCTTTACAAAAATGTTCTCTATAAAGTTACAGTTTCTTTAACATGAAAGTAAGGAACTTTTCAAGCAGGACATCTCATTTTTTCTATGTAAAACATATACTATTAAATATTTTTGAGTGTAATATAAGATAATATCATCTATTATACATAGGAAATATATATAGGAGGACTATTGAGGAAAATAATATTACATTGGTAGTTCCTTCATTCAAATTATGTAAGAATGCGATTTATACTTTATGTAATTTTTATTTATGATAACATAAGATTCTACCAGTAACTGTTCTTTCCAACATATTGTAGTGAGTTATTCTCCCCCCCCCCCCATATTCTACTTGGTGATGCTGTTGACACATTGTTCAATTTCTAAAGTTTGCCCTTCAGGATCTTGACACCTCAACTTCATGGGG